>NC_136422.1:178234197-178839197 GCF_052625555.1 Lactuca saligna | reverse complement strand
TAATATCTGTAAAAACCATTTGAAAATGAGAGCAAAATAAGTTACTAGGGGCCATTTGATTCGTATGCACCGTCAAATATATATGGTTAAATATAATATATAGCTTTTATTTAACAATAAAGTATCAATGCATTAATAATCAATTAGTTTTTCATTAAAGGCGTGTTCGGTACGGAACGTTTTAAAGCGTTTAAGAGCTTTTAGATTCTAGTATTTGACAAAACGATCCGTTTAAAACAAAAGGTCTCGTTTGGCACTACAAGTTTCTAACGTTTAGTTTAATCAAAACGGTTGAAATCCAAATGCTACTTCATGTAGCGTTTAACAAAATGCTACAAGCTACAAGCTACCCGCTATCTACTATAAGCTACCCGCTACCAACTAGTTTTGTCGAACATGCCCTAAATTATACGGTTTTTTTTCAGTTATATTTCAATCGGTTTTTAAAAAATCCAATCGGTGGTTCCCGGTCGATTTTAACAGGTTAATTTGGTTGGTCTAGTTTTTTTAAGGTAGACGACCCGACCTGATCCCCCACAAGTGTTGTTGCTTTTTTTTTTTATCGGTTTCACTTAATTTGGGAACCACATGATTTTTTTGTTTTAGATTCGCCGCTGCGCTCCGATGATTAGATTTACCATTTTTTATAGAGAAAATCACAAATTTAGCCATTTTCCTTAATTACTTTGCAAAAAATAGACAAAAAAAACCCAAATTACAAAATTAGCCACCAAAATTGCAAATGGATTATAGTCATATGCGCTTTCGACATTGTATATGCGAATGTACAAGTGTTTAAAGTGTGGACATGCATTGACAATTGTACGTTCGCAGATGGACTCAATTCATTTGCGATTTTATTAGTTAATCTACGATTTTGATTTTTTAAGGATATAAATACCTATTTTTTTAGCTTTCATTTTGCAAGGTTTTTGTTGGGAGAATTCTCTCTAAAGGCAAAAAGCAGTAGTTACCGACGATTTCATGTAAAATCGTAATATATTATATATATATATATATATATATATATATATATATATATATATATATATATATATATAATTATGCAAAATCGCAGATAAAACATCAGAGAAAATCACAGATTAACTTAGTTCATCTATAATTTCCTTAGATGTTCCATTTGCGAATATACAACTTCAATGCATGCCTACGTTTTAAACACTTATACATTCATAGATCAAATGCCAAAGTCGCAGATGGCTTTAATCATTCTGCGATTTTGGTGTCTAATTTTGTAATTTGTTTTTTTTTTTCTATTATTTACAAATTAATTAAGCAAAATGACTAAATTTGCATTTTTCTTTTTTTTTATATGTCAAATAATCAAATAAAATTAATATATAAGTGTTTAGTCTCTCGGGTGTGGGCAACGCCATTCAGGCGTTATCTAATGCGGCAGCGCCATAACGACGCCATAACGGGGGAACACCACCCCGGGTAGCCGTTATTACGCGTTATGTTATCATACGTTATCACGATCACGAGCTATAACGCGTTGAATAAATCAAACGGTTGAATTTTCGACCGTTTTTCAAACGGTAATATTTAAAAAAAAATTACACTATAAAATATATACAACTTATATCATTTTTAACTAGAAAAAACATAAATCTTTCTCAACTACATAATTCTTTCAATATTTCAAAACCGAAAATATGAATCGTCTTGATCCGGCTCATCCATTCAATGATGATAACGACGATGACGATTTGTACGTGACTATGATGTACCAGTATTTATGGATAACGTACTACAGCCAGATCAATGCTCCACTACTCACGCGACGTGTGATGTTAAATAGAGATCGTGAGGAAGGGCATAGACGTCTAGTTAACGATTACTTTGCGGAAAATTGTGTCTACCAGCTAAGCGATTTCAAAAGAAGATTTCGTTTGCGAAAAAATGTTTTCCAAAGGATAGCCAACGCTATGGAAACAAGGTATCATTTGATTCAACTTTTATAATTTACAAAATGTCACTTTTAGATAAAATAAATAAAACTTTTGCATGTTTAATATTTAATTAGGTATGAATTTTTCCAAATGAGATATGATGCTAGAGGCAAACGAGGCTTCACAGGGTTACAAAAATGTGTAGCTGCAATTAAACTTATGGTAATGGGGGAGTCGCCCGATTCTGTTGACGATTATATGAGAATGTCTGAGAGGACCGCACGAGAAAGTTTGTATTTATTGGCAAGAGGTGTTGTCGAAACCTTCAGTGACCAATACTTGCGCAAACCTTCGTTGCATGATATGCAACAACTATATGCGACGCATGAAGAAAGACATGGTTTTCCAGGTATGCTTGGGAGCATTGACTGCACACACTGGAAATGGAGAAATTTCCCCTTGGCGTGGAAAGGCCAGTATTCGAGCGGTCATCATGGAGCGCCTTCGTTGGTATTAGAGGACGTTGCTTCACAAGATTTATGGATTTGGCATGCTTTTTTCGGGGTTGCGGGTTCTAACAACGACGTCAACGTTCTCGATCAATCACCAATATTTGACGACCTTTTGTCAGGAAAAGCCTCAGATGCTCCTTTCACAGTGAATGGAAATGAATATAAATTTGGATATTATCTTACAGACGGAATATATCCACAATCTCCACGTTTGTGAAGGCGTTTCGACACCCAATAGATCCAAGAGACAAATATTTCAAGAGACGACAAGAAGGAGCACGTAAGGACGTTGAATGTGCTTTTGGGGTTTTGAAATCAAAATGGCACATAGTTGAACATGCAGCGAGACCTTATGAGTTAGATACTCTACGATATATCATGTATGCATGTATCATAATGCATAACATGGTTGTCGAAGATAAAGGACGCAATATTGCAACGTATTTGCCTACGGAACCAAGACATGTGCAATTTCAACCAGGGACATCAGAATATTTACATAGAGTGGTTGATATTCAAGATCAGCGAAAACACAAACAACTTCGTGAAGACTTGGCGGATTACATCTATGTTGGTCACAAAGATGAAGATGAATAGTTTTGGGGCAAAAAATGTAGGTTTTATCATTTTTTTTTTTGGTTTTTTTAGGTTTTTAAATGTGTTTGTGTTTTGTTGTAAATTTTTTTATGTTGTTTTTAATTTAAGATTTATTAAAATTTTATTTTTACGTTTCAAATATAACGCGTTAAATAAAAAAATACAAATTCGAAATATAGAAAAAAAAACATCAAAAAAAAATTAAAAAAAATAATTGGTGTTATCACATGTTATTAGATGTTGTCAATTTCTACCTTAGGTGTTATAATACCATGTATGAGTAGGATACTGACATGGTACCTTTTAGGTGTGGTAACATGTGATAAGAAGTTGTCCACACCTAATAATCTAAACCTCTTAAGAAAGTTTAACCGGCTGAGAAAAAATAATAAAATAAAAAAAATGGATTCCTAATATTAAATATTTAACCCATTTTTAAATATTTTGTAAACCTTTTAGAGTATTTGGGCTTTCGCTCTCTTTAGGTGCCCAATAAAAAGAATTAAATGGTGAAGACCTAACTAATTCATATGGTTAAGAAATTGAGCCGAACATACAACAATAATTGTTTATTTATAGACTACTTACCTATGTTTGCTTTTGAATTTCAGTGTCTATTTATGGTTCACATATTAGTATACGAGTAAAACATAAGATTCTAAATTGTAATGTGCCCCTGCTTGGACCAAGACCTAGCTTATATTGAAATTTATTTTATTTTGTGGTCCGTATCAATCTAGCTAGAACATACATACAACTAATATAGATAATAGACTTATAGGCTTTTTAATAATATGTTTTTTTGTTGGATCTGATAAAATGTTGTATGACTAGGTAGATTGATCTTATTATTCAGGATATGTGAAATAACAATTTGAATAAACATACAAACACACTTTATTTTGTTTTTGCTAGACTAAAACAATAATAATTTGTGCTGTAATAAAAGAAAAGCTAATTCTATATCATGTTTGCAACAAAATAAATTCTTATGTGCTTAACTAAAGTATAAGTCTCCTTGAATTATAATCTTTTCAAAAAAAAAAAAAAAAAAAAAAAAAAAAACTATTTTTTTTGGAAAATATAACATTTTGATTTATCATGTAATTGTAAAATGATTTTTAATGAAGGCTACATTCGTAAAAGGCCTCTTGTTAAATAATATGTGTAAATATATTTTCTATTGATTTGTGACAAAATATATAGTCATAAATATAATGTTAACAATGATATAACTATAAAATATATTGCGTATATTTATTTACTTATTTATTTATTATTATTATTTGGAGGGGGGGGGGGGGGGGGGGGGATAAAGGGAAAAACTAAAGGGAAAATGCATGTTACATGGACAATAGTTTGTTGACGTTGGAATGTCAACTTTCCATTTTTGGTATTAAATCATCATAAATATGCTATTAGGGTTTTCACTTTTCAGTAAAAACAAAAAATCAAAGTTTAAGCTAAAAGTCAAAGTTTTTGCCAATAATTCAAAGTTTCACCGACTTTATCTACACCATTAACATTCCAGGAAATTGCTGGATAATTTAATAAAGTGATGTACCCTACAACAGAATTGCTAGAAAATTCTTCGGTAATTGCTTTTTTTCTCAGAGCATTTTAGTTATAAGGGAATAGGAAAACAGAAAAGTAGAAATTAGAAAGAAAAAAAAAAAGAGTATCTAAATAGTACATACATCCAAAGCTTGTTTTGAACAAGCTAGATTCCCTTAAAAGTTAAAACATATCCGATGTATAACAGTTGGAACAATAGATACCAGCGAATTTTGAACAAAACTTGATTAAAATTTTTACAAGAACAAGAAACTTATATATACTATTGGTGCTCTCAGATTTGTGATGGATATCTCATTTTCAGTTTTTTCTCATAAAAAACTTAACCCTCAGTTTATATTGGTGAATTTTACATGTAACAACAATTATTTATCTTTAGAATGTACTCATTAATCCATATTAAAACAAATATATGCATTATGTGAATTATCGAGTTTGAAGGTAGCGTTTAATACAATGACAAGATACAACCAGACCGAACATAAGAGAACATAACTGAACTAAAGAACTTTTATCATTTACTAAATACATTTTGGAAGTTGCATAAATCATATTCATGTTGCATCCACTCATAGTCGGTTTGGATGAAGTGACGTATACAGTTACTTTATGGGATATCCCGTATGATAAAAAAGATATGTTGACATTTTAGAACGTTTTAATGGCACTTGTTTCTTGCTAACCCATGTATGGTGCATGTGTGATGGTTCACATGATGCAACAAGTTTTGAGCTATAGAGTAAGGATGCCAGGTTCTAATAGATACATTCTTACTTAACTATTAAACTTTGGAGAGAGGATAACTAGTCCTTAATTTAAGAGATGAAGGAAATAGAGAAGAGTACATATAAGGCTTGGGATTAGTAAAGAGAGTCTCATGCATTGCATCGTTATATACAATGTTAACTTTTAGATGCAAGTTTTATGTCAATGTATTTTTATTTTATGAAACGTTTTTCCTAAAGAGTTTAAAAGAGTTTTAAGATGAACAACAATTTATTTTATAATATACAAATGGGTGTTCATCTATATATTATTTTTGAGATTCTAACTCATGTGTAATTTTGTAGGGTTCGAACTCGACCTAACATACTATTTTCGCATGTACTTAAGTCAGGAACAAGTGCACTAGAGCCGTTCGAGAAAAGGAGATAGACACACACATATACACAGTAGAGACCATATGTTTTGCGGTTGAGATAACTTAGACACTTATTTTGAAAAATAATTGTCTTTGTCTCCATCTTAATTGTGTTATCACCTTGTATACGTTTAAACAAAAAATTGTTTTGAAAGCTTATGATGAATTTGGATTTTCGTTTTTAATCAAAAATGTGGTTAATCTTTAAAGACATGTTTAAATTTTATTTCAAATTATGGTTGTTACAATCAGATAAACACTTGTTAGAAGACTTTTGGGGTAGAAGAAGGCTCTAAGTTCCTCTTAAAGACAAAGGAACCCATACTTCTTCACCCTCCATAAAATAAGGATGAGAATGACTAAAGAAGACGGATGGATGGAGATAAGGAGACGATGATGGCGACCAGAGGAGAATGCAAATGGAGAGGTTATTACCTCATACTATGTGAAAAACTTCCCCAAAGGCACCACCATCCAAAGATTGTGTGATTCATACAAAGGATTATGAAAACTTGCAGATGTGTTCTTGGCAACGAAGAGGAACATAAACAGGCACGAATCCGCCTTTATCATATTTTGGGATGTTAATGACTTGAAAGAAATGGAGATGAAACTGAACAAAGTAAAAATTGGGAATCACATATTGATGGCAAATGTCTCAAAGCATCCCAAAAACCCAAGAGCCATCAACGAAGACCAAGTTAATTGGGCAAGTACTTGTTGGAAAATATTTGTATGTGATTGTCACTTGAAATAAGTTGAGTCCTTTTATATAGCTCTCTAACAAACATTATCATAATGTTTCAGGTTGGAAAGATATTGAAGATTCAACAAGTGTTTGAAGAATAAGATGTTAGAGCACTTGAAGCTTACATGGAGCACATGCTGTTGATATGGATCATTTGTTGAAAGCTAGTTGGATAATCATGATCTCAGATGACACATCTAGATCATATGTGGAGCATCAAGACACTGATGGATCATTTGGAATATTGATGGTTCATCAGAAACATTGTTGACTCATACACAACTTTATGGCTCAACAAGAGTTGATGTCTCAATAAGAATACTTGGTGGCTCAACTCAAGTCAATGGATCAACATGATCACATTGATGGCTCAACAAGACTGCACATGGCACATCATGTACGATGATGGCATGTCCAAATGCTCAAAGGAACATCAATTCCGTCCATGGTCCATCATGAACATGTGGTGGTACATCTTCAAGTTCAAGACACAGTCCAACATTCAAGAAACTACTCAACAGGATCAACAACACTTCTGGAAGTTGATGACATCTAAGAAGATAATTGAGCAAAATGATGCTCATGTTGCTCATCACTTTTTCAATGTTGATCAATAAGGTTCAAGAATTATGAAGACTTATAACTTGGATGGAACCCTAACGAAATACCAACGAAATTGGAATATTCCATCCATTCTCCGTTAAGTAGGGCAAAGGTGTCAACTGATGACTAAGTCATGATGACATGTCAACACCTGATTAGTCAAGCCATGTCATGGGCTTTTCCAAAGCCTATAAATAGGCCCCTTGCGATCCATTATAAAGTTGCTTTTTTCTGATCATTCCTGCTCATTCTGCACAATTGCTGCTTAGACTAGCCTTTAGAGAGCCAATTGAGAGTTTTAGTGTGTTTTACATTCAAACACTTGTAATTGAATCTTCATGAATATGAGAAACATTTGAATCATTGATCCTGAACAATAAAAAAAACGTTTTTTTATTAATTTGATTGATTCACAACTCTTTATTTTCTGCACTACTTGCCACTTGACGATTTTGAAACTCTGTTTTAGTATTTTCAACACTTGGACTATTCTAGTCTAGGTTTACTGAATTTTTCTCATTTCTTCAGTTGGTATCAGAGCTCGAGTGATCGACTTTGAGACTTAGAAAAATTTTCACAATTTTTTTTTGAAGTTTCAAACTAGTATCGCCTGTGCTATATGGCAAGTGTGAATCAAAACCAAAATGTTCTCTATTCAGTTTCAGTTGCAAACAATCTTGGATCAGGAAATTGTGCACCCATCCTTGTGCCTAGTGAATACACTTCTTGGGAAGATCGCATCAAGTACTACGTGGAAGGTCATGACTCTGACATCTGGACCTTCATCTCCACTGGGAAACATACTCCAGAATTTTCGAAGAACATCAGAGTTCCTGAAGCTGATGTCTCTCCTAAAACCTATAAAGTTTTCTCTGGATCTGTTTCCTTTGTTGCTCAACTTTGTGATAGGAAAATCAATAAGTTTGAGGCTAAGGTAATGCAAGAGCTGTTATCTGGAATTCCTCATGACATCTATGAGCAACTTCCCGATGAAGACAAGAGTTCACCCTTCAATGTCTGGAATGCACTCAAGAAACAATTTAAGGGAACTGATAAAATTATTGTAAATAGGAAGAAAGTTGCATTAACAGACATGGACAACTTCAAGATGTTACCTCATGAAACACTGTTTGATGCATATTCTAGGTACAACACTGTTTTCAACAGGGTGAAGAAACTCAAAGGAGAAAGATCGCAAGAGGATTTCAATATGAAATTCTTGAACAATTTATCTCCAAAATGGGATACAGTGCATATGATTATACTGTAAACTACAATCAATCTAGATACCATGTCTTGAAATTCTTGAACAATTTATCTCCAAAATGGGATACAGTGCATATGATTATACTGCAAACTACAATCAATCTAGATACCATGTCTCTGTTTGATCTGTATGCTGAACTGCAACAACATGAGCCAAAGGTCAACAAGCTAGCTCAAGCAACTCCTTTTGATAATCAAGGACTTGCCCTGGGAAATTCAGCACCCATGACAAATCATTCTCAAAACTTGATTGCACATCACAATCCAATCCCAAACCACTTTGCTGATAAGTTTTCCAACCAAGGATATGGAGCATATTCATATTAAAGTTTGAGTATGGTTCAACAATACAACCAGAATCTGTACATGTCAACTCAACAACCTCTTCAGATCGTAAATGGGTACATGGCTAATCATCAAGATTTCATTAGAACTACAATGGAATCTCCTCAAATCAATGAGGAAAAGGAGTATGAAGAATGCTTGACACTTCTAACCAAGTTTAACCAACTAGGAACTTTAGATCACAAAGTTATTAGCAACCCCAACACTATCATCAGAAATCTGGAAACTTCCAAGGAGGAAGCAACAGTTAACAAAGCTTCAACTCTTAGAATTCAAATTCTGAAAGTTACAATTCTCAAAGGATGAACACAAGGATTCTAGATAACAAGTTGAAGTAACATGAAGATAATGAAGTAATCAGGTGCCACAACTATCAAGGTGAAAATCATTTTGCCAAGGATTGCAAAATGAAAACCAAGAAGGTCAAAAACGAAGCATACTACCTTCAAAAAGCAGAGCATATCAAGAAGCAGTCAAAAGATAAAGTCTTCATGGTCATGGAAACTCCAAGTGTGGAAGTTTGGGAAACAAATGATGAAGTTGATCAAGCAGAAGAAACTGAAGCCTACAAGAACTACTTCTTCTTCATGGCTGATGATGACAAAGAGCCTTCTCCTCTCCATCAACAAGTTGTTGAAAAGTTACGCTTTCGTGATAATCATTTAACTATTGAGCCTTTTAATGATGACAATACCATATTTTTGAAATGATCAAAGAATATGTCACCAATGCTAAATATCATGTTAGTTACTACAAAGATGAACTGACCGACACTCAGTTCAGACTTGAAGAATTGATATGTTGTATGGCTAAGTTAGAAAATGTCCTTGCAATCAAAACTGAGGCACATCTTACGTCAGTTGAACAATATGAAATTGTATCGAATCAACGTGACATTATTACAAAAGACAACCGTGAGATGTACGCCCAAATCAATACAAAAATCAATAGTTATAAGGCATCCAAAACCCTTCTTGAACAGAACTTACATACTATTCTTAAGGGACCAAAACCATCATAGATCAAATATGGTCTTGGTTATGATGAAATGAACAAGGAAATCATGGGTCTCAATACTCAACCAGATTTGTTAGCATGTGATCCAAGTCTCTTCACTGGAGACAATGAGGATCATGAAGAGGAGGTAACTTGCAATCCCGATGTAATTGCCACTTCATCCTCAAGCATCCCATTGGAAGTTACATCATCCCATGATCTTCCAGACTCGGAAACTGGTTCTGACTCTCCAGTAGAATTTTCTCTTGAGTGTCCTAGCATGGAAAGTTTCAATTCAGAAGATGCCACTGCTGAAAAACCAAATATCACTAACTCTAAATCTAATGATAGAAAGCCCAAATCATATGATCCAATAGGATATTCCAAGACTGAACCCACTAAATTCCTCGGTCAAGAAACATTTTCATCTCTTAATGCTTCCGTCTCTGGAACAAAGGACTTAGGATGTAAATATTCTAAGAAACAACATATTGGGAAATCTCCAATTCCAGACACCAAGGATGACACCTTGAAGATTGTGAGTAATGATAACACTGTTGTTGAAATACTTAAGAGACCCTTTCTTCCAATCAAGATCTCTTCACCCAGTCCTAAATAAGAGGAGACAATTGTAAATCCAATTAATTTCTCTAAAAACAAGGGAAAAGAGAAAATTGAAGCCTCTAAATAACAAGGTCTAACTGTAGTCCATCCTTCAAAACCTAAACTGGTTAAGACTATAAATAATGACAAGGATAGGAAGTTCAAGAGAGTACTTAAGGCTAAGCCAAGCCAAGGGAAGACCAGACATACCAGTCCTCCTAAAACTTCATGGACTCAGAGATCCTCTCCTTCCAATCATGGTTTCTCAAATTCTGGATTTCCAAACCAAACTGAAATTCACTATCGGAATGATTTCAGACCTAACATTCTTCCTGATTTATCTGAAATGATGAGATCAAGACATGTTCAAACCAACCCTTTCATGTATCAGAATAGTAATTACCCCATGAATTCTATTCTTGGTCCATATTGTGGTTTTTCTCCGTCCATAGGAGGGAATCACATGTTTGGGGGAAACTCTAGGTTTCCAATGATCAATCAATTTAAGGGAAATACATAGTTTCCCATGTTTGATCAATTTAGAATTCCTTTGAACAATGGATTTCCTTCTTTAGGAATTCCTACTCAGTTCACCAACTCTCCATTCTTCCCACACACCAAACCTCAAAAGAAGACCCCTAAGAAAAAAAACCAAGGTCACAAAAAACCAAGAAAAACCCAAAGAGGTTAATGCAAAACATGAAAAGACAGTCCCAACTCCCACAAGTCCAAAGGAAGCTAACATTCAAGGACCCAAACAAACATGGGTACCTAAACCTTCTCTCTAATTGCAGGCTTTTTGTGTCGGGGTACCACATGATGAAACATGGTACATTGATAGTGGATACCCCAAGCACATGACCGGGCACAAAGGATATCTCAGAGATTTCAAGATCACAATGCTAGGTCAGTATGTTACTTTTGGAAACAACATGAAGGGAGAAGTTATGGGACATGAAAACATATCAAACGGGAACTTTACCATTAAGCGGGTAGCGTATGTAGACGATCTTAAACATAACCTTATCAGTGTTGCACAACTGTGTGACAATGATCATGAGGTTTTGTTCACAAAAACCAAGAGTTTAATTATGGATACCAATAAGCGCATCCTTGTTGATTCCCCATGAAATGGGAACATGTATACACTTGATATTGAAGTAATTGAGGGAACTCCCGATATTTTTCTTCTTTCCAAAGCTACCTCTAACATTGTAACAGCCCGGATTCCCAGGTATTATTCATTCTTATATTTTTAGTTTTCTGTGAGGAGACTCGGCGAGTTGGAGCTCAAACTCGCCGAGTAGGATCGCGATTTAGGCGAGGATTCGCGTCTGGACCCGACGAGTCCACGCTGTTTAATGAAACCCTAATTCTCCGGGTTTGGAGCCTATTTAAGGGTACTTATAGCCTCCCATTGCGGCTACCAGTCCCTTGAGAGAACCCTAAGAGAGCAAATTCGTTTTGGGAGAGAGGAAGTCACTTTTGGGCCTTTGTATTCTTTGTTTAGCAAGAGGAAGGTGGCAAGAGCAAGGAGGAGGTGAGATTCCAGCAGATCCAGAGTCCAGAGGCTTCATTTTAAGGTAATGGTTCGAATCTCCTTCAGTTATAGGGTTGATCTTTAGAGTTAGGGTTTTATAACCCCTTTGGAGAGTGATTATGTGAAGCAAATGGTCCCTCTTCGAGTTTGTGCCTTGGATTTGGACTCAAAGAGGTCCAGAGACCTTAACCATTGGAGATTTTTGGGTTATTATGGAGTCATTGGACCTAGGTGGTTATTTTTGGGACAAAATATCCTTTTGATGCCTTGTGGGGGTTATACAAGCATCAAGTTTCGAACTTTACGTGACATTCATGCTTGGGAAGGCCAGATCTATGGTTTGGGAAGCAGATCTGACCTCAGAAGGTCAATAAAAGTGTGTGCATGGCATGAACTCGCCGAGTTGTTCTTGGGACTCGGCGAGTAGGGTTGGGGTTTCACGTAAATTGTTCAGCGAGTGGACTCGCCGGGTTGGGGGATAACCCAGTGACTCAGGGAGAGTCAATATGGGGTTGAGTCAAGCCGGAACTCGCCGAGTTGTTCTTAAGACTCGGCGAGTTGAGTCGTGGTTGCCCTGCGATTCATGCCAGGTGGAACTCGTCGAGTTAAGGGAGTGCTCGACGTGGCAAGAAAAGATCCACGGGAGTCAGTGAACGCGTTAGACTCGCCGAGTTGCTTTGGTGCACTCACCGAGTCCGGTCAAAGTTGACTGTTGACCAGAGTTGACCAGTGTTGACTTGATAGGGATAGTCAACCTTAGTTGTAAAAGTGTTAATTAGAGATATATTGTATTATAGGAAGATTATAGTTCGGGGGGATCGAGCACGAGTGATTCCAGGGATTTGCGAGTTATTGAGATACACGAGTTGAGTCTTCTCACTATACTTTACCTTGAGTAGGTAACTAGAGTTATTTGATACAGTGCTTGTATGCTATATATGTTATGTGTTGCGCCGCATTATTCTATTTGATTTATGTTGTGCATGTTTACAGAGTTAGAACCTGAGGGTTCACAGAGTTTGGGTTTACGGACCCACAAAGTTATAGCCTCGAGTGGCTAATATGTGTTATATGTGGTATTTTGGGGAACTCACTAAGCTTTGTGCTTACAGTGTTTGGTGTTATTTGTTTCAGGTACTAGTGATGACCGTGGGAAGGTGCCGGCTTGATCAGTACACACACACGGGGTTTTATGTTATGAGATCTTGGGATTTTTTTTATGACATGAATTGTATTTCAAACATGGGTGTTTTTACGAATATTAAATTAATTATGTTTTTATAAAATGCGAAAAATTGTTTTGAAATTTACGGTGTTACAAGTTGGTATCACAGCCTTGGTTTGAGGGATTCGGGTACACCTTCGGGAGTATTTGAACTCAAACTGAGGATTTGGAAAATATTTTCAAAAGAAAACCAAATTTTCTAAAAGAAGTAAAAGATATTTAGAGGAACTCAGAGTAGAAACGTGTGTACGATCAGTCAGCGCCTGAACGGTGATTTCCCAAAATACCCTTATATTATATGTTTATGAGATTGATATGATATATTCTCTTGCTAGAGTAGGCTAGGTATTCCAATTAGGACTAGAGTGCCCTGGTTTGTGATGCCTTAGCCTAGGGAGAGGTGAGCTGCTATGAGATGCTTGAGAGTGAATAGGTAGCAGCGAGGAGCTTATGAGAGATCTATTAGAGAGTGATAGGGTACTTGGAATTTAGGATCTGAAGAGGAGGATTTGGGGTGTATAATGAAGCGGTGTGGATAGTAGTATTGAGCCCGTACTACTGAAAGCACCGGGGCGGTGTACAGTTCAAGTAAGAACCTTTGGAATGCCAAGAATCAAGGAGGGAAGAGTTGTCGAGTGTGAGTATGCTCGAATGAATTCTAATTTATCGTATGTTGTATTTCAGAGGTAGATCATGGTGAGGACACGTCTTATGCCAGAGAGCAGTGGGGATAGTGATGAGGAGATCCGCCGGATCATCCACGAGGAGGTAGCTGCGGCCATCAGGGCAGAGATATCAGAGATGTTCGGGTCTATTAAGACCACGCTGATTGAGACTTTCGACGAGCGTTATGCTGCTCTTTCTGAGGCTGCTGTTGCGGCGGCCACTGCAGCTGTTGCTACTGCGAGGCCGTAGGGTGGTGATGCGTTGCTATTCCGAGAGTTCAGCAACACGAAACCGCCAGAGTTTGACGGGACCCAGGACCCGGTGGCGGCTATGAGGTGGATTTCAGACATAGAGGGGTGTTTCTTCACTTGCTCATCTCCTGAGCATTTGAGAGTTCGGTTCGTGCTGAACCAGCTTCGCTTGGGAGCGAAGGACTGGTGGAAGTTTGTGACAGCGCACTTTTCGCCTGTTGAGCTTGCGGCAGTGACCTGGGAGAGGTTCACTATCATGTTCCGAGATGAGTACGTCCCCCAGGTGGAGAGGGAGCATTTGGCCCAGGAGTTTCTGACCCTCAAGCAGGGTACTGAGTTTGTTACGGTGATTACCAGGATGTTCCACGAGAGGGCGATGTTCTGCCCTGAGCACATGTCCACTGAGCAGGCACGCATGAGCCGATATTTGAGTATCTTGAGGCAATACATTCGGGAGTTCGTGGCGAACTCCTCGTACCGGACATTTGCCGAGCTTCAGGAAAATATCCGGAAGAGGGAGATTGAGCTAGAGACTCAGGCCAGGGAGGAGGCGGAGTCTCAGGGTAGGGATCGGCGACCGACACAATCCCAGCCGACAGCCAAGCGGGCCAAGCCCGCTGATCCCAAATCTGGGAGCCAGAAGGGCCGCATTTGTGGAAAGTGCGACAAGGGTCATGATGGAGTATGTAGAGCTGGATCTTGCTACAAATGTGGCAAGGAGGGGCATATGGCCAAGGACTGCCCCAAGGGGTTTGCAGTATGTTTTCACTGCAACCAGACCAGACACCGGAAGGCGGAGTGTCCGCAGTTGCGGGGATCAGCTCAGGGAGCACCTCAGGGATCTGACCCTGCCGCCATCAGAGCTACCGAGAGTCGGCCAGTGAAGGCCGAGGCACCGAGGGCACAAGGGAGAGCCTTTCAGTTGACCGCAGAAGAGGTCCGCGTAGTGCTCGATGTCGTGGCTGTTACTTTTCTTGTGAATTTTGTACCTGCCTTGATGTTATTTGACTCTGGTGTGAGTCGGTCTTTTGTATCTTTGGCTTTTAGTCAGCATATTAGTGTTAGTCGCGAGGCGTTGAGTCGGCCTCTGAGAGTTTCCATAGCTGACGAGAGGGTGATATATGCCACAGAGGTGATCCGCGGGTGCGTATTCAAGATTTTCGGTGTTGAGTTCCCGATTGACTTGGTTCATATTGCAATGGGTGATGTCTGTGTCATTGTGGGCATGGACTGGTTGAGCAGATTCGGTGCGGTTATCAACTGCGAGCGACAGCTGATGACCATACGAGACTTTAGTGGGGGAGTTCTTACGGTGTACGGTGAGGGTACCCGTTCTGGATCAGGGTTTTGTTCAGCCGCTAGGGTGAGGCAGTGTCTACAGCAGTGCGGTAAGGGTTTTGTGGTGTACGTGATGGATACGTGGGTTGATTCCGAGAGGCCGAGGTCAGTGGAGGAGGTTCCGATAATGCGTGAGTTCCCAGATGTCTTTCCATAGGAGTTGCTAGGTGTGCCTCCCGTGAGGCAAGTGGAGTTCAGTATCAATTTGGTTTCGGGAGCTGAGCCTATTGCCAAGGTGCCTTATGGCCTTGCACCTTCAGAGATGCAAGAGTTGTCCTCGCAGCTTCAGGAGCTGTTGGGAAAGGGGTTTATTCGGCCGAGCAGCTCGTCGTGGGGAGCGTCTATCCTTTTTGTCAAGAAGAAGGATGGCTCACACCGAATGTGCATTGATTACCGGGAGTTAACCAAGCTGACGGTCAAGAACCGTTACCCATTGCCGAGGATCAATGATTTGTTCGATCAGTTACAGGGAGCATCTTGGTTCTCCAAGATCGATTTGAGGTCTGGTTACCATCAGGTGAGGGTGCAAGATGAGGACATCCAGAAGACAACATTCAGGACGCGTTATGGGCATTATGAGTTTGTGGTGATGCCTTTCGGGCTCACCAATGCCCCGGCTGTGTTCATGGATCTCATGAATCGAGTTTGCAGGTCGATGCTGGATCGGTCAGTGATTGTATTCATCGATGACATCTTGGTATATTTGAGATCTAGAGAGCAGCATGAGGAGCATTTGAGGGAGATCCTCGGAGTTTTGAGATCGGAGAGGCTTTATGCCAAATTCTTCAAGTGTGATTTCTGGTTGTGAGAGGTCCAGTTCCTGGGACATCTCGTTAACCAGAAAGGGATATTGGTCGACCCGGCCAAAGTTGAGGCAGTGATGAGATGGAAGGTGCCGAGGTCACCCTACGAGATCAGGAGTTTTCTAGGGTTGGCCGGTTATTATTGGAGATTTATCAAGGATTTCTCTAAGATCGCGGTGCCACTCACCAGATTGACCCGGAAAGGTGTTGCTTTTTCATGGGGCCCCGAGCAGCAGGCCACCTTTAAGACGCTTCGCCAAAGGTTATGCGAGGCCCCGGTGTTAGCCCTCCCGGAGGGAATGGAGGACTTTGTGGTATACTGTGATGCATCGATCTTAGGGATGGGAGCGGTGCTGATGCAGAGAGGGCATGTGATAGCATACGCATCGAGGCAGCTGAAGCCACATGAGACGAGGTATCCCACCCATGACCTAGAGTTGGGGGCAGTGGTGTTCGCCCTCAAGATTTGGCGTCGCTATCTGTATGGGGTTCGGTGTACGATATACACGGACCATAAGAGCCTGAAATATTTGATGGATCAGCCCAACCAAAATATGAGGCAGAGGAGGTGGTTGGATTTGGTTAAGGACTATGATTGTGAGATCCTGTAGCATCCGGGGAAGGCTAATGTGGTAGCCGACGCCCTGAGTCGCAGGACGGAGAGCGCCCCGTTGCGAGGTGTATGTTTGCGTTTGACCGTGATGGCTCCGGTGTTGGACACCATTCGTGGAGCATAGGCTGAGGTCGTGAGGTCGGAGAACCAGAAGAAGGAGCGAGTGGTAGGGTTGGTATCGGAGTTTGTTACCGATGGTCGGGGGCTTATGACATTTCAGGGGCGGATTTGGGTGCCGTTTGTGGGAGGGACGCATACCATTTTGATGGATGAAGCTCATCGGTTGAAATTCTCGATCCATCCTGGGGCCACTAAGATGTATTTGGATCTGAGGAGGGAGTATTGGTGGCCCTGTATGAAGAGGGATGTTGCGTGGTTTGTTGAGAGGTGCTTAACCTGCCGTAGGGTTAAGGCCGAGCACCAGAGACCCCATGGTAGGTTGCAGCCGTTGGAGGTTCTCGAATGGAAGTGGGAACAGATTACCATGGATTTTATCACCAAGTTGCCAAGGAATGCGAGGGGAGTCGATGCAATTTGTGTGATTGTGGACAGGCTAACGAAGAGCGCTCACTTCCTTGCTATTAGTGAGAGATCCTCCGCAGAGAAGTTAGCAGAGATGTACGTGAAGGAAGTGGTATCTCGGCATGGGGTGCCGATCTCGATTGTCTCTGACCGGGATGTACGTTTCACTTCCAGAATCTGGAAGAAGTTTCATGAGGAGCTGAGTACTAGGCTGCATTTTAGTACCGCATATGACCCCCAAACAGACGGACAGAGTGAGCGGACGATTCAGACGCTCGAGGACATGCTCCGGGCATGTGTGATGGATTTCGGGGGGAGTTGGGATACGTACTTACCATTGGAAGAGTTTTCTTACAACAACAGTCATCATTCGAGCATTGGTATGCCACCCTTTGAGCTGTTGTATGGGAGGAGGTGTCGGACCCCTATTTGCTGGGGAGAAGTCAGACAGCGTGTTATGGGCAGTACTGAGATCGTACTTCAGACGACAGAGCAGATCCAGCAGGTCAGACAGAGGTTGTTGACCGCTCAGAGTCGTCAGAAGAGTTATGCGGACAGACGTCGATCCGAGCTTGAGTTTCAGGTCGATGACTTTGTGCTCCTGAAGGTCTCTCCTTGGAAAGGAGTGATTTGATTCAGGAAAAGGGGTAAGTTGGGGCCCCGATATATTGGTCCATTTCGGGTGGTCGCGAGGGTAGTCAGGGTAGCCTATCGTTTGGAATTGTCAGCAGAGTTGGGGCAGATTCACGACACTTTCCATGTGTCGTAATTGCAGAAGTGTATAGCCGATGAGTCGGCAGTGGTTCCATTAGAGGATATTCAGGTGGATGCGAGCCTGAATTATGCTGAGAGACCAGTGGCAATTAGAGATCGGAAAATCAAGGTTCTGAGGAACAAGGAGGTACCCTTCGTTTTGGTTCAGTGGCAGCATCGGAAGGGGTCCGATATGACTTGGGAGCCGGAGCGTGAGATGCGCGAGCAGCATCCAGAGTTATTTGCAGAGCGAGACTTCGAGGGCGAAGTCTAGTTCTAGTGGGGGAGAATTGTAACAGCCCGGATTCCCAAGTATTATTCATTCTTATATTTTTAGTTTTCTTTGAGGAGACTCGGCGAGTTGGAGCCCAAACTCGCCGAGTAGGATCGCGATTTGGGCGAGGATTCGCGTCTGGACCCGGCGAGTCCACGCTGTTTAATGAAACCCTAATTCTCCGGGTTTGGAGCCTATTTAAGGGTACTTATAGCTTCCCATTGCGGCTACCAGTCCCTTGAGAGAACCCTAAGAGAGCAAATTCGTTTTGGGAGAGAGGAAGTCACTTTTGGGCCTTTGTATTCTTTGCTAGCAAGAGGAAGGTGGCAAGAGCAAGGAGGAGGTGAGACTCCAGCAGATCCAGAGTCCAGAGGCTTCATTTTGAGGTAATGGTTCGAATCTCCTTCAGTTATAGGGTTGATCTTTAGAGTTAGGGTTTTATAACCCCTTTGGAGAGTGATTATGTGAAGCAAATGGTCCCTCTTCGAGTTTGTGCCTTGGATTTGGACTCAAAGAGGTCCAGAGACCTTAACCATTGGAGATTTTTGGGTTATTATGGAGTCATTGGACCTAGGTGGTTATTTTTGGGACAAAATATCCTTTTGATGCCTTGTGGGGGTTATACAAGCATCAAGTTTCGAACTTTACGTGACATTCATGCTTGGGAAGGCCAGATCTATGGTTTGGGAAGCAGATCTGACCTCAGAAGGTCAATAAAAGTGTGTGCATGGCATGAACTCGCCGAGTTGTTCTTGGGACTCGGCGAGTAGGGTTGGGGTTTCACGTAAATTGTTCAGCGAGTGGACTCGCCGGGTTGGGGGATAACCCAGTGAGTCAGGGAGAGTCAATATGGGGTTGAGTCAAGCCGGAACTCGCCGAGTTGTTCTTAAGACTCGGCGAGTTGAGTCATGGTTGCCCTGCGATTCATGCTAGGTGGAACTCGTCGAGTTAAGGGAGTGCTCGACGTGCCAAGAAAAGATCCACGGGAGTCAGTGAACGCGTTAGACTCGCCGAGTTGCTTTGGTGCACTCACCGAGTCCGGTCAAAGTTGACTGTTGACCAGAGTTGATCAGTGTTGACTTGATAGGGATAGTCAACCTTAGTTGTAAAAGTGTTAATTAGAGATATATTGTATTATAGGAAGATTATAGTTCGGGGGGATCGAGCACGAGTGATTCCAGGGATTTGCGAGTTATCGAGATACACGAGGTGAGTCTTCTCACTATACTTTACCTTGAGTAGGTAACTAGAGTTATTTGATACAGTGCTTGTATGCTATATATGTTATGTGTTGCGCCACATTATTCTATGTGATTTATGTTGTGCATGTTTACAGAGTTAGAACCTGAGGGTTCACAGAGTTTGGGTGCACGGACCCACAAAGTTATAGCCTCGAGTGGCTAATATGTATTATATGTGGTATTTTGGGGAACTCACTAAGCTTTGTGCTTACAGTGTTTGGTGTTATTTGTTTCAGGTACTAGTGACGACCGTGGGAAGGCGCCGGCTTGATCAGTACACACACACAGGATTTTATGTTATGAGATCTTGGGATTTTTGTATGACATGAATTGTATTTCAAACATGGGTGTTTTACAAATATTAAATGAATTATGTTTTTATAAAATGCAAAAAATTGTTTTGAAATTTACGGTGTTACAGACATCAGTTGGTTGTGGCATAGAAGACTCTCTCACCTCAACTTTGGTTATATCAACAAGCTCATTAGAAATGATCTTGTGAGAGGACTACCATTATTAAAACTTGACAATGATATACTTTCTGTTGCCTGTAAACAAGGCAAAATCTCCAAATCTCCACACACAAGTATAACAGAACATAGTGTATATGAAACTCTTCAGCTTATACATATTGATTTGTGTAGTCCCACTATAATTCCTAGCTTAAGTGGTAAGAAATACATTCTTGTGATTGTGGACGACCATACCAAATTCATTTGGGTGTACTTTCTGTGAAACAAATCTCAAACCACCAATGAGCTAATCAACTTCATTCGCTACATAGAAATTAGGGTAGGCAAGCCACTTAAAAGACTGAGAAGTGACAATGGTGGCGAATTCAAGAAGAACACCTTAGATAGCTTTCTTGTACATAAAGGCATCGAGCACAATTTTTCTGCACCCTACACTCCACAACAAAATGGTGTAGTTGAAAGGAAGAACCGGACACTATGTAAAGTTGCTCAATCTATGTTGATCTTCACAAACCAACCACAATACTTTTGGGGTGAAGCCACATCAGCCGCATGTTTCACTCAAAATAGATCCCTAATCAACAACAGGCTTGAAGTCACTCCCTATGAAGCAATGAACAAGAGGAAGCCGAACGCCAAATTCTTTCACATCTTTGGTTGTCGTCGCTACATAAAGAACAAGAGGGATCAACTAGGGAAATTTGCACCCAAGGATGATGAAGGTATCTTTCTTGGATATTGCCTTCATGCTCCAGCCTATAGAGTTCTAAACAAAAGAACCAGGGTGATAGAGGAAAGTAGTGATGTCACTTTTAATGAAAGTTATGTAAGGGTTCTGGATCCAAACCACTGTGGTCCTCAAATGGTAATACCATTTGATAAAATGAACCAGCCATCACCCGCTAATGCTTCTGCTCCAGTCCATGCTATTGAAGTAGATTTTGATTTCCTCTTTCCAGCTCAAACTTCTGTCCTAGAATCGGAAAAGCTCACAAAAACACCTTCTCATGATGTCTCTCAACCTCATCAACCATCAAAAGTCTTAAGTTCCACAAAAGTTTCGGTTGAGGGGGAACCATCTTCGAATGATTCTATCCCTAAAAGTCCTTTAGCATCTTCTGAACATTCAACTCCAATCTTCCATCATCAATCGAGCCCAGTCATAACACCAGTCACTGCATCTTTCGAGGGAGAACCACCTTTGCATGGTTCCATTCTTAAAGGTACTTTACAATCCTCCAAACCATCCACTCCATGGTTTCAGGGGAAACCCCACTCGACTGGTTCTAGTTCCTCAAGTTCCTTCACATCCACTTCATCTAGTGAATTCAAGCATGCAACAATTGATGGGGAACCACTTGTTTCAGGTAGTTCTGGACTTTTCCAAGACGATCTTTTTGAAGGAACATTCACTTCTCACTACCCTTCTCATCCAAGAGAACAATATGAGTTAGTTTGTACTCCTCAAATCCATAAGGAAGCTCGCCACATAAAATGGACAAAGGATCATCCAGTCGACCAAATCATAGGCGATCTAGATTCTGGAGTAGTAACTCGTTCGGCAACCAAGAATGAATGTCTATATGAAAGCTTTCTATCCATGATAGAGCATAAAGGAATCAAAGAGGCTCTACAAGATGCAGATTGGGTAAAATTAATGCAAGAAGAGTTAGTTGAATTTGAACGCAACAACGTGTGGGACTTAGTGCCAACACCAGAAGGAGTATCAGTTGTTGGTTCACGATGGGTCTACGGGAACAAAAGTGATGAAGATGGAGTCCTCATCAGGAACAAGGCCAGACTAGTTGTCAATAGGGATGAGCGTGGGACGGAACCGGTATCGACCTATCCCGTTCCCGATTTCCCAAATACCGAATTTGATCGAAAGTTAATCTCGAGTACCGAACCGAATTGACATCACCGGTACCGGTATCGGGAATGGTACCGGTACTCGGTACTAGTACCAGTATCGGCGGTACCGATTCTCGAATTTCATGTATTTGGAGTACCAAGTACCGTCCCGTATTTTTAAATTTTGTACGGTTCGATACTGGTTCCGGTACAGTACCGGTATCGGATCGGGATTTGGGACAAACTGCTCACCCCTAGTTGTCAAAGGCTACTCGCAACAAGAACGCATAGACTATGATGAAACCTTTACACCTATTGCAAGGATAGAAGCCATTAGGATTTTCTTGGAATTTGTTGCACACAAGAATTTTAAGGTCTCCCAAATGGACGTGCAATGTGCATTCTTCAACAGAGAAATCCATAGGGATGTTTATGTTCAACAACATACTGGTTTTGAAGATCCGAAGTTCCCCAACCATTGCTATAAGCTTCAAAAGGCTGTCTATGGATTGAAGCAAGCCCCAAGAGCATGGTATGGAACATTGTCCAAGTTCTTAGAATATTCCAAGTTTCAAAGAGGTTCTATTGCTCCCATTCTCTTTAGGAAAATCCACAAAAAGCATCTGATCGTTGTGCAGATCTACGTCGACGACATCATATTCGGTTCAACCAGCAAGGATCTTAGTGATGAGTTTGCTGAGTTGATGAAAAGCAAATTTATAATGAGTATGATGGGTGAGCTCAACTACTTCCTAGGTCTACAAGTTCGTCAATCTCTTAAGTGAATCTTCTTTGGTCTAGAGTGGTACATCAAAAATCTATTGAAGAGATACTCCATGGAGAACGCATCAACTGCAAAGACACCGATGTCTACTTCCTACAAGCTTGATTTAGATCTTGATGGAAAATATGTAGATCAGAAGCACTACAGAGGAATGATTGGCTCATTACTGTATCTTATAGCTAGTCGACCAGACATCATGTTTTCAACATGTCTGTGTATACGCTTTCAAGCCAATCCCAAGGAATCCCATCTCATAACAGTCAAAAGAATTTTCAAATATCTGAAAACTCTGGGTCTATTCTATCCTGCTAAAGGCAACTTCTATCTCCAACCCTTTACTGACTCAGATTATGGAGAATGCAAGCTCAAAAGGAAGAGCACTTCTGGTAGCTGTCAATTCTTAGGAGGGAGATTGGTCAGTTGGACCTTAAAGAAGCAAACATATGTTTCAACCTCTACTGCTGAAGCTGAATATGTTGTTGCCGCCAACTGTTGTTCTCAAGTACTCTGTATGTAAACACAACTGAGAGATTATGGATTCAAAATGCAACATATCCCAATCTATTGTCACTCTAAGAGTGCAATTGAAATCTCTCACAATCCAATCAACCACTCAATGACCAAGCACATTGATATCAGATATCACTTCCTTAAAGATAATATTCAAAAAGGTCATATTGGGCTTTATTTTGTTCCTACAGAAGAAGAGACTGCATATGTGTTACTTTATATTTATCATTATACTTTTAATGAAGGGAGAATTAATATCCTGTCAAACCCGTTCGGCTAATGACCCTCCACCAGTCAAGGAAGCGGTGGGTGAGAGTGGACACCCATTAAACTGCCATTTTATAGGCAGTAACCTTATACCCCCTTATAGACCGGCTTCGTGAATGAGGGCTACTAACGGTAAGACTGACTTTTAATCTTATAAATATATATATATATATATATATATATATATATATATATATATATATATATATATATATATATATATATATAAATATTAACTTTTAATATTATAATAGTATAAGGGTGTATTTTACACATTTAAAATACTTGGTGGTTTAATCTAATAATTAAACTATACTCTTAACTTAATTAAACTTAAACCATGTCATTATGGAACTATTAAATTTTTTAATTAAACACTTTAATTAATTTAATGAAGTCCATAAAGTTTGAATTTTAACTTTTAAAATTCTAAGGGTTGGAATTAAAGTATACATGGGGGTAACTTTGCAAATTCCAAAACTTGAGGGCAAGTTTTGAACAATTCAAAAACTTTTGATTTCCATAACCTATGAGTTTAAAGTAGCTTTAATGGAAAAAACTCTTCAAGTTTCATAACTTGAGGACAAGCTCAAGTTATGGAAGACTTTAAAAGCATTAAAAAATGTGACTCTTCATTTTTATAACTTATGGAAATTTTATGAGTTTTTAAAATTCATAAATGTGACTTTTCATGTAACTTGAGGACAAGTTACAAAAACACATATTATGACCAACTTCTAGATTAATTTGGATTGAAAACAACTATCACATAATTTTTTCTATTAATTTAAACAAACTCATAAACATGAACATTCATAATTAACAATTTTCAAGCATCATATAAACATGTATAAAACTTGAAATCTTGATTATAACTTTATTTGGATTGGAATAAACATTACCATAGTACCAAAAACAATTTTATGAACAAAAACACTTTGTGGTAATGATTCTAATCCAAAACAGGCCAAAAAACACGAATATATGCTGTCAGGGGGTCGAACTCGTCGAGTGCATGAACAAACTCGACAAGTTGGATGCATTTGTTCATGGACTCGTCGAGTCACACACTGGACTCGTCGAGTCTGCTGTCTAGACAACAACAATTCATTTTTTCCAGCTAGTTGCATCAAGTATAATTGAAAACAACCCATGGCTCTGATACCACTGTTGGGTTTTGTATACTACAACATCCTAAGGTGCACAGACAACCCTAAAAGCTTTGGATCTATGTTTTCTCTAATTATACATGAAATATTGTTTCTAAAGCTTTAAGCCTACAACTAGCATACAAATGATATAAACCACATAAAACAATAGTTAGAAGTTTTACCTCTTTGTATAGTTTGTAGAACTTGATGAATTTGGCCTTTAAAATCTTAGCCCCAATAGTATGGAAGCCTCAAATGAAGTCACACCACATCATGGACAAAGGTGGAACTTGAGAGAGAATTCCATGCACCCAAAAACACCCATGAACTCCAAGAACAAGCATGTAGGCATTTTTTTAGGTTAAGAGCATGTATTTATATGTTGGCTTTCAAGGGTCATGGGTATGCCCCAAATCCATACCCATGGGTTTATGACCCATGGTCCATGTGGCCCAACTCGTTATGTATCCATACATAAACTTGGTCCAACATGGATTATAAGCCCAACACATAAAAAATAACTAATTGTCATAATTAGTCCTTACATATTTAATTAGTCTCTTTTGATCACTAAATTAATTCCAAATTAATTCTTGATCAATACTAATTAAAACATATGATTTCATATTAATATATTATAACTTATAATATATTAATAAAATTATATATATATATATATATACATACATATATATATATATATATATATATATATATATATATATATATATATATATATATATATATATAACCTTCTCTCAAGAATCCATCCTAACAAATTGTCCTGATGATATGCAACCCAAATGGACCATGTTACTCTCGGGTCGAGTACATATCAATAATAGTTATGGGCTTAGACATCTAATCCAACAAATTCATATTCACATACCATGCTTAGGTTATTTAGTGTTGAGTCTTTGATCAAATATTTCCTGTGAGCATTATACTTATTGATCCATATCTTGCTTTTCATACTCAGAAGTCTATTACCTACACCCATATTCTTTAAGGTAATTTCTCTTCTCTTACTCTTATGTGATCTCCAGTTTCATGTCTTTATATGTTATTTTCGGATCAACATATATTTTTTTATTTGTCAACTTTATCTAAATCCATTCACAATTCTATGTGTTATTGGATTTACATACATAGTTGTCAACTGGTGTCTCTATGATACCTAATTTTATGTTAGTTTCTAAAGACATTTTCATTTGATGTGCCATAGTCATCATAGGCCATGACTTAGCAGTTTTACTTGATCTTTGCACCTTTTCTATGATTTAGTAACATCATTTTTTTATATGAAATCAATTTCTTTTTTTCCTATTCCAATTTGTCATGTAATTTGCTTTCTGGCCTATACTTAGTGAAAATGAATTTGCAGATTCTTCTTGTCCATAGTTGAATCAAAAATACTACTCAAGTCACAACCTTGTTTAGTAAATGCTAATTCACACATTTCAAATCCCCCTCCCATCTTTTAGTTAAGATTATAAGCTAACTGCTTTTTAGCTATATTTCTTTAACTAACAAATTCATTTTATTCATTTTGTTCTTCTTCTATTTTCTCAAGACATGGCTTCCAAAGAAGATGTTCAGACTTATAAAGCCAAGTCTTCTCATAAGGCTTCACACTCCTATGCCACTGGACCTTCAACTGAGACACACTCATCATCACCTAAAGTTGAAATGGCTGCATCCAACTATACCACACTTCTCAACACTCAGGAACAACCCAAAGAAGTCGGTGTCATAGTTGAATATCTGCATAAATGCCCATTAGCATATGCCCTTCTTTCTACTTCTCCAACTCCACAATCTCTTATCACCAAAGTCTTTCCATCAGCAGACATCTCCACAAGAGCAAAGCCCAAACAACTTGATGTTGAATTTAATCTTTTTCAAGCTACTTTGGTCCTAACTAAAGAAGAGTTTGCAGTCAGTTTAGGTCTAAGTGATATTCCTCACTAGGTGTCTCTTCGGATTAGTTGGTGGACGCAGTCGCGGTAAAACAGACCTTTGGATTCTTATGTACGGGCTCTTCTACGACATCAATGTTGTCTATGCGTCTATTCTTTGTGAAAATTTCCTTAATTCTCTCCCTGCCTCAAAGAATAATTTTTTGATTCATCATCCTCGCTGGTGGTTAATCATTATTTATGACACCATCCATAATAGCAATCTTGCACCAGGATGGATTCCAGAAGGCCCATAACCACATTTCTTGTGTATAACGCCATATCGGATTCTTACGGTATCTAAATCTGGGTCCTCACAACCAATCATCATGCTGGATTCTATACTTACAAGGTTGGATGAAAACTGTGCTTCTCTATGCTCATATTAGAAATACATGCAGGGAATTATTTCGCCTACCAAAAAGAAGAGGTTGCATTCTGATCATGCATCCAAGAAGTCGGAAAAGAAGAAAAAGAAATCCAAATCAAGTCAACCGCCCCCTATTTCATCCCTAGCCGTCTCTGATGATAATCATGGCGCAGATTTAGAGGAACCTACATCTCTTCCTAAATCTAGTACAACCTCTAAGTTATCCTCTTTCTTAGATTCCTTGTTTCAAGCTCCATATGACTATGATGAACCATTCTCTTCAGCTCCACTTTCACCAACACGATTTCATTCGGTTCTAGAAAGTCCAAGTCATCATGTCTCCTTGGATTATAACTCCCTTGAGGAAGATAACCAAGATGATGCTAAGCAATCCAAACCAGAAAATTTTCCTCAAGATTATCATGTACAAGATAATTCCGATGAGGATACTCCAATGCGGACGGTAGATATTCCTTCCAGTGAAGGACTGATAGTCGATGATGAGACAAATGACATGTCTATTGTTCTTTACTCTAATGCATCTGCCAAGACTTTCAACACTGATCTTGATGACTACTCTCCTCCAACTCCAAAAGAGTCTCAAGAAAAAGATGTTGTTAACGAACCAAATCTCTCATCCTTTTCACAAGATCCTATTCAGGATGACAGTACTCCTAAAGAAACAAATGAGGACAATACCACAGAAACAGAGCTTGAGCGCATCATACTTACTGCCTAAATGGTAGCTAATGGTATTGCAGAGATTCGCTTTCACACATCTTCTCACTCTACATATCTGCAGAGCTTTTAAGAAAATCTTGAACGTATGAAAGCAAATATGTGTATCCTCGATGAGAAAACAGAAGCACGGGTCAAAACACTTCAAGTCACTATTAAAGATTTTGAAGGCAGAATTGCTTATATAAAAGGACAAATTGCTCGCAACATGCGGAGGATTGAAACTCTAGATCAGAAAATTCATAACACTATTGAAGCCTATCTCTCTCCGATGAATCAAAAGATAGATGACTTCATTCAGTCATTATCCAATCTAGAGTCCGTCTATGAAGTCAAATTGGATCATATATAGAACCATGTTACTGCTTAAGACCGCTATATCTCCACTCTTGAGAAGTACATTGCTAAACTGTCTTAAAGCTTCTGCTTCCTCCTCCACCTCTCCCTTTCAGGCATTCAGTGAGCAAGTTCAACGTCAACTGGATTCATTAAGCTCAGACATAGAAAATCTATCCAAATCCAATTCTGAGAAAAACAATAGCTCATAAGTGATATATCTTCCCTTCAGAAGACTGTTCAGTTGCTAGTTGATGAAATCAAGATTATCAAGACACAATCTTCCACTTTAGATCTATGTGTTCTTCACCAAAAGGTTGCGTCAACTGATTCCAAGCCTGACTTGATCTTAGCAAAGCTATCTAGTTCAAATGAGAGGCCACCTAAACCTGAGGGGGAAAAGGTCCACAAGACCAAATCAAGTCAGTCTCCTATCAGACACCAAATTCCAGACTCACCAAATGAGTTTGAGAAAAAGAGATATGAGAAAATACAGTCACTTGACAAAATCGCTGTTGATGCACAGTTAAAGGGTCAACAGAACAGAGCCAAGATAACTAAGAAAGGAAAGGAACTCATTCGTCAACAAGGGATCAAAGATCCATCTCTAAAAGTTCCAAGAAGGAAAGATGTCCACTTCTCCAAACTTGTCATCATATCAGAATCAACTACTCAGTGAAAGCTTTCTCGAATGATCCCAACGATAAGGGAAAACAGAAGATTATCTTCGAGTCTAAAAAAAGGAATTAGCTAAAGAAACTCAAATGCAAATAGATGAAGAGTTATCTAAGCAACTAAAGGCTAAGGAATTAAAGTCTAAACAAGAGGTGCTTCGCAAAAGGAAATCTTCAGAGATCTCGACTAAAGAAAGGAGTGCATGGCAATTTAGAGTGTCTTCACCTAAAAGAACTATCTTCTTTAACCCTGATAGAGATTCCTATCAAAAGGTAAAGGTCATCAAGCCCACAAATTCCTTCACACCTCCTTCAGACCTCACTAAAGAAAACTGAGATATTCTTGTACCCCCGAATGGTGAGA
Source organism: Lactuca saligna (assembly GCF_052625555.1). Classification (NCBI taxonomy): domain Eukaryota; kingdom Viridiplantae; phylum Streptophyta; class Magnoliopsida; order Asterales; family Asteraceae; genus Lactuca; species Lactuca saligna. Next base: position 178,810,196 of record NC_136422.1, on the reverse strand, counting down.
AGTTTAACTTATGGCTAAGTGCAATTTATCCAGCTGAGGTTGATTTAGACATTGAAGAGCTAAATAAAAGATTCTTTCTAAAGAAATCAATTCAAGTTGTCCCAGTATGGCCAAATTTCAAGATTGCTTCAATCAGCAAGATTGACATACAAAAATTCAGAAAAATGCCATATGCATTCTTTCAAGGAAGAAGGACAAAAAACTCTGAGTTCATGTTTTCTGAAGTTGATTTCCCTAGAATAAACCAAGCTGATATCATATCACTGATCATTTGGTTGAAACAGAGGGTGAGTACAGATAAAGCTTATGCAGATGTTCTACAACGCCTAAGGCAATATGTGCTCGGCATGGTTATTGATTTCAGTGTTGACTGAGAGCTTGGACAGCTAGGAGAAAAGGAAGTTGAGGAACCAAATTTGGATCTAAATATGGAGAATGAGTCGCTTGGGAACATTCTAAAGAAACCACATAGAGGTGTTGTATTCTCTTTTAAAGGTCGACTGGAATTCATGAGAATCTCCCAAAACATCTATTCTCTTCTGAATTCATTAAAGGTATCATTGGTTTATTGAAGAGAACAGGAGATCAAGAAGAATCACTGAGAGTGAAGATCGTTGAAGAACTTACACAGTCCAACATTCAAGAAACTACTCAACATGATCAACAACACTTCTAGAAGTTGATGACATCTAAGAAGACAATTGAGCAACATGATGCTCATGTTGCTCATCACTTTTTCAATGTTGATCAAGAAGGTTCAAGAATTATGAAGACTCATAACTTGGATGGAACCCTAACGGAATACTAATGGAATTGGAATATTCCATCAATTCTCCGTTAAGTAGGGCAAAGGTGTCAACTGATGACTAAGTCATAATGACGTGTCAACACCTGATTGGTCAAGCCATGTCATGGGCTTTTCCAAAGCCTATAAATAGGCCCCTTGGATCCATTATAAAGTTTCTTTTTTCTGATCATTCCTGCTCATTCTGCACAATTGTTGCTTAGACTAGTTTTTAGAGAGCCAATTGAGAGTTTTAATGTGTTCTACATTCAAACACTTGTAATTGAATCTTCATGAATATGAGAAACATTTGAATCATTTACCTTAAACATTAAAAAAAAACGTTTTTCTATTAATTTTACTGATTCGCAACTCTTTATTTTCCGCACTACTTGCCACTTGACGATTCTGAAACTCTGTTTCAACATTTTCAACACTTTGACTATTCTAGTCTAGGTTTATTGAATTTTTCTCATTTCTTCAGTACTCCCCCCTCTGGTATAAGATTAGAAGTAAAAAATATCAATAGAATGGGATTCAGAGATGGTAAATCATTTCTTGAAGTTGCTTATGGAAAACCTACGAAAAAAGCAACCCCGGAGATGCAACAACCACTACCCCTGAACCGAACCTTACAAATAAGAGATGGTTAAAGAAAAAGATCCTTACGGGCGAATTCAAAGACTTGGACACTCTGGAGAACCTCAAGTCCCTCCTTGGGATGGATGGTTACGAGGGTATAGAAAGTAGATATGCGGGTGGTTTTTAAGTTGTTATTAAATTTGATCGATCATCAATGGCCGCACGTTTTCTATCAAACAAGAGTATGTGGTAAAGAATGTTCAATTGGCTCGACTATGCCAACAAAAAAGAGGTCATATTCAATAGAATTTCATGGCTAAAAATTACAGGGGCTCTATTACTTGCTTGGGACGAAGATAACTTTGCATCAATCATTGAGCGGTTTGGAAAGGTCATCTCGCAATATAATGTTATATTTACGTGTTCTGATATTTCATTTGGGAAGGTGGGAATCATCATTACCCACAGGAGAAAGATTAATGAGGAAATTGTTGGATCGTTGAATGGTAAAAGCTACATAATTGGGATAGTTGAATTAATGATGAGTGGTACCCATTCAAACCGTTTTCATCCTTCAAACCGGTCGAATCAGACGGAGATAATGATGATGATGATGATGATGATGATAGCTATGAAGAGGAAGACGGAATTTACGACACATTTGACCAGGCACCTGAAGACCTTGAAGAAAGTTAGATCGATCAAAACCAACCAGCTCAACCGTACTAAGGATCTCCGATGGCAACAATTCAGAACGATGCGTCTCTGATGATGGAAGCTAAAGCGACTCTTAGGGAAGATAATATGAAGAATTCCAATACGCCATTTAATGCACTTATTCAACACATGAATAATGCGACTGAGTGTAATTTGGATAAGATCCCTAATGGGCCAGTTGACAAATCAATAAGCCTAGGAGCTCGGATGACATGGAAACAAATATGGGCCATCATGAAAATGGGCCAGATATTAATGGAGATTTGAATCTATTTTTTTGGAATGACAAATCTATTCTAATCCTAAACTATTCTCCTAAATCCACCTATGTCCCTAATATGACTTGAGCCCTCGACCTCAAGGAAGGAGGACAACACCAAATACCACTGGCCAAAATCCCTTTGGTATCCGAATCTCTTTGATAGTCTGAATTATGCGAGTGATGGATCACGTATTAAAATAAGAAAAATAAACAAATCCCATTCAAGATTTCAACCATACAGTAGATCTTCTTCCCCATGCAGAAATACACAACTTCCCCCAAATCATGAAATCGAGCTTGATTCTTCTATTGATTTGAATATGTGTGTTTATCCATGTAATGATTCACAAAAACATGAGTCGGAGTTGAGAGACTCTTCTTCCACCACCAACGAGATTGTTGAAACTGTAGTTGTTGGCAATGAGTTGGGTTTTCAAATTGTTGAAAGTGACAGGGCTTTCAGGCAACCCTTCAACAGAGATGGAGATGTGTGTCTTTCTCAATGAATGAAGTTTCATTGAATGTCAGAGGAATAGGCGATACCCACAAAATTGAGTGGGTAAGGAGATTAAAAGTAGAACATTGTATCAACTTCTGCGGTATTCAAGAATCATAGATTTCAGTCATCTCAAGAGTGAATCTTGCTGGCTGCTTGGATAATCAAGATTTTGACTGTGATGCAGTTGATGCAGTGGGTAGATCCGGGGGAATTATAAATCTATGGGAAAAAGATACTTTGATAGAACGAATATGATTAAATCCTGATTTTTTCCTGCTTCCATTCGTAATTAGAGAGGAACAACCGGAGGAACTATAGTCGTGAATGTATATGCCCCACAATCGATTGCAGAAAAAAACATCGTGGAACGATCTTAAAAACCACAAAGACTCCAGAACTGGCATGTGGTTATTTTTTGTTGATTTCAATTCCATGAGATACCCGGAGGAGAGACTCAATTCGATATTTTATCCATATACTGTAGATGCTTTCACCAATTTCATTATGGAAACGGGTCTTCTAGAGCACAACATGGGTGGTTGAAAATATACCCATATGTGGGATGATGGTATAAAGTTAAGTAAGGTAGATCGTTTTCTGTACTATACAAACTTTATTTCTGCTCACCCCTCCTTCTTTGTTACTGCGCATCCGAGAGAACACTTAGACCACTCACCAATCACTCTGATTTCGATTAATAGAGACTTTGACCCTAGCCCCTTCTAATTTTTTAATTCATGGCTTCTGTAGGATAGGTTTGATGATATAGTTTGTCAAGCTTGGAACTTCTTCACATGAAGTGGTCCTTCGGATGAAGCTCTTGTAGCCAAACTTCGTATCATAAAGAATGCCATAAAAATTTGAAGAAGAAAAGAATATGAAAAGGAGATGAAAATGTTTGACGAATTAAAAAGAAGGGTCATGGAGTTAGATAACAATGTTGAATCACGCAATCTATCAGAAGCTGGAACCAGTGAGTGGCCTAAAGGGAAGAAGAAATTGAGTTAAATGGAAGATATAAGGCGGCTTGACATAAAACAAAAATCCAAAGTCAAGTGGACAGTGGAATGTGATGAAAATAGCAAATTTTTTCACGGTGAGGTCAAAAGCAAAAAAAGAAGAAATAAAACACATGGTCTCATTATCAATGAGGATTGGGAAACAGAGGTAAAGCTGATACAGAAGGAAGTCTAGAGGTTTTTTAAGTCCAAATTTGAGGATCCATTTGTTTCCAGACCAAAATTTGTTAATCCAAAGTTCAAACGGTTTAGTATTGAAGATTGTATTGAACTTGAAAAACCATTCAGTCCAGAGGAGATCAAAGTTGCAATTTATGGTTGTGGAAGTGAGAAGGCCCCTGGACCTGATGGTTTTACTTTCAAGTTCCTGAAAAAATTCTGGCCTATGATGATCATGTTATTTGTGAAACATTTTGAAACCAATAGTTGGTTTGCGAAAGGTTGTAATTCATCATTTATAACTTTGGCTACAAAATAAAAGACTCGCTGATTTTGAATGACTTTCGGCCAATTAGTTTTATTGGCTCACTATATAAAATCATTGCCAAAGCTCTAAGTTTTCGGCTTAAGAAAGTCATTGGTTCAATCACTGGCGAGGCTGAAACGACGTTTATTGAAGGAAGAAACATGCTTGATGGGCCTATCACAATTAAAGAAGTATAATCTTAGGCGAAGAAAGCCAAAAGGAAAATGTTCTTTCTGAAGATTAACTTTGATAAAGCCTTGACTTAGTCAACTAGGGCTACCTAGATTCGACTATGGAGCAAATGGGATTCAAATTTAAATGGAGGTCATGGATCTCAGGTTGTTTGGCTTTAGCCCGAGTTTCAGTTTTGGTAAATGGTTCTCCCACCATGGAGTTTCCACTCTCAGATGGAGTTAGACAAGGCGACCAACTATCACCATTTCTTTTTATAATTGCAATGGAGGGTCTCAACATCGCCCTACAAGAAGCCCGAGAAAAATCCCTTTTTCATGGAGTTCACATCCCTAAGAGTGAGTCTTGTTTGACACACCTCTTCTATGCTGATGACGCACTTTTTATTGGGGAATGGTCAAGAAGCAATCTTAAAAACTTTGCAAGAATTCCACGATGTTTCCATGCGACCTCCGGATTAAAAGTCAACTTTTATAAGTCAAAGGTATGTGGTGTAGGGATATCTGACAGAGAATTAGCCTGCGGTGCAAGGGTTCTTGGATGTGATGCAGACTCATTCCTTTCTACCTATTTAGGAGTTCCCGTTGGAGCAAATATGAACCGTTCAAAAAATTGGAAGCCAATTATTGACCGTGTTCACGCCAAGTTATCAAGCTGGAAAGCTAGCTCGCTATCTATTGGAGGCCGGCTCACCCTTGTAAAGATTGTGTTGGGTAATTTACCTTTATATTTCTTTTCAATATTCAAGGCTCCAAGTAATGTGATTAATAGTCTAGAAAAAAATCGTAGGCAAATCATTTAGGGTGGTAATGATGAGAAGAACAAAATTCAATGGGTTGCATGGTCAAAAGTGCTAGCTCATACAGAAAAGGGAGGACTCGGTGTTGTATCACTGAGAGCACTCAACATCGTATTGTTGATTAAATGGATTTTGCGACTCAAAGATGATAAAAACTCCATATGGAAATAAATTATCACCGGTTTACGTAACCTCCATGGAAAGCCGTTGTCGATGATATCAAAAAAATCAATAAATTGCGTGTGGAATAACATTGTGAAGGCAAAATCAGAGTCTGAATTGACGGGTGCTGTTTCGGATAACTTGTTTTCTGTGGTTGTAGGTAAAGGGAGAACATAAACTTCTGGAATGAAGCATGGCTGGGCATGTCACCATTATCCATTCGATTCCCAAACCTCTTCAAGCTTGAAAAGCGTAATTCAGCATGTATTTCTGAACGGAGAAGCTCTTACGATTTTGCTGCTGATTGGAAAAGGGCCCTTTCGTCCCCGGTTGAGATTGTTGAACTTGATGAACTTAAGGACATTATTAACTCATTTTCCTTCTCGAATGCTAAGGACTCGTGGAAAGGCTCTTTGGCTCCAGATGATGTATTTAAAGTGAATATCCTTAGGGATCAAATCGATTCTGTTATTACTGAGGTATCGATAAAAAGAATGGAATGGAATAGCATGGTTTCAATCAAAGTGTTAGTCTTTATCTGGAGAGCTTGTTTGGGATGAATTCCGACTGCTGATGTCTTATCTCACAGAGGAATCAACATCAACTCAACTGTATGCTCAATGTGTTCGAGTCAGGAGGAAACCGTAGACCATTTGTTAGTGGATTGTATGTTTGCTCACGACACCTTTAAATGGATATCGAAATGGTGTCAATTAGATATTCATCGCTTCTCTATTGTGGCAGATGTTATTAGTTTTGCATCTCAATGGGGTAATTGCCCTAAGAAGAGGAAAATACTCATAAGCATAGTATATGATGTACTGTGGTGTATTTGGCTGGCAAGAATAACAGGATATTCAGTAAAGTTCCTTCAAAACCTTCAACAACGGCGGAACATGCGCTGACTTTGATCTATGCTTGGGTCAAGTACAGGGGAAAAATCGAGAATTGTAATTGGGTGATATGGTGTAATAATCCTTTTAGTATTTTGTAGTTTTTTAGTCAAGAGGTGGTATATCCCCCTATACTGCATGATGTATTAGATTTTGGTTTGTGGCCTGCTTGGCACCCTGCCTTGCTTGCCTTAATTAAATTCTGGCCGGTTCAAAAAAAATGCTCTAAATGACACTTTTTCGGTTTGTAAAAACGTAGTATACAATTAATTTTCTCAAACAAAAAGGCAAGTAATAATGTAGAAAATAAGGTGTAAGAAAAGAGAAAACAAACTCGAGTATAAAACGTTTTACCAAAAATTGCTATGTTCACTTTTCTCGAGCCCACTCGAGACACCGATATACTATAAAAATCTCTATACGGTTGAACTCAAGCATTATATAATAAGTGGTTGTTATTCTCTTAGCTTAAGTAAATGGCAAGTGGATCGATCTTTCATACAAAACTAGCCACTTACGAAAATAAGAATAAATAATAGATGGACAATCAATGATTCTTGGACGAGAGTTTCACATTTATGGAGCTGTGGTTATTGTTTATAGAAATAAGATGTGTTTACTTCTTAATAAGCTCATTAGAAAGTAATGTTCCACATGAAGGTCGAAGGAGAATGCCTTCAATTCAATTAGAAAAGAGTTTTGAAACTCTGTACACACTACAAACGTCCACTTAATACTTTTTCTACAGTTTCTTAGTTTTTGACCAATTGCAACATAGTGTGATTGAATAACGATAAGTGGATGTACGAATTAGATAGGAAGTACATTTTATAACAAAACTACCCTACAAAGTACAAACCAGTATTTGAATGCAACAAAAGATTTTAACATCAAATAAATGTCGAAAGCGCCCCTCAACGTTTGGAGAATTGTGGGGCTTTTCGTGCTTTATGGAGACCAGCTTTCTTCCTTTCAACTCTTCTTGCATCTCTAGTAAGCAGACCTTCCTTCCTCAGAGGCTTTCTGTGGTCTTCACTCACTTTCAGGAGTGCCCGGGCAATGCCCAGAGAGATTGCTTGTGCCTGCCCGGATAGACCACCTCCATGTGCTTTCACAAACACATCATAACTTGTCTCGTATCCCAAAGTAGCTAAAGGGACTTTGATGTATTGAAGCCACAAAGGATTCCCTTGAAGATATTCCTGTATAATAATTGAATGCCCAATCTTAAGCAATTATTCACACTGGTTTTGGGAATTTAAACTGCACAGTCTTTGTTAATTGTTATCATCAACAACTTACTCCTACTTTGATTTCACATTTGGTTATGTTAATTACTTGAAGTAATTCTTCAGTGAGACAAGAACTGAAAGAATCTGGACTAATTTAAAATACCTTTAGTTTGGTTGCAATGATGAAATGATGATGCTAAATGGGTAATACCTTAAGAAGAATGTTGCAAGTTTCATGATCTCATACAAAAAAGATTATTTGGGTAACAATTTGACAGCAATATCATACCACTGGAAGTATTTGTTATAGGTTTTGAGGTAATTGCAAAATTTTATCGAAATTTTTGGATTCTGTGGCAATTCTGCGTTTGATAGCTCTACTTGGATGCTAGATAAACTAAAAAAAATTGAAGTTTTACAGCATAAGGGTTTTTCTAACAAATGTAGATAAGACGCAGGAAGTATAACAAGTGGATGATATGGAGATACCTGTGCATCACGGTAATTGATTATGAATTTTCCGGTTCCTTCCTGAATGACAACCCGCGCAATGGCACATTTCCGGCGACCAGTGCCAATCAGCGTCTGGGCAGCGAAGCCACCGGGGAGTCTCGATTTGACATACTTCTCGATGTTCGTAGTCTCCAAATCTCCGGTGAGAGGCTCAGCGGCGACAGTGGCAAGTACTGTAAGAGATTGGGGTTTGGTTGTGGAAAATTGGGATAAGCGAAGAGATTTTGAGGAGGGAGCGAGAGAGATGGAGTAGGGTTTTTGAGAAATTTGTGAGGAGAAAGACAAAGAAGAGAAGGATGAGGTGAGCGAAGAGATGGACATCGCCATTTTCGTTCTCTTGGTCCTTCTGGATTTGGGGATGAAGATTTGGTTGAAGAGTTTATGAGGGTGGATTGGGATAGCGTACTACAAGATAACGTACTTGTGTTTGTCAAGAATGCCCCTTCTTCGTTACCAAAAATTATTATTACATCATTAAGTTACAGTTTTTGTTACTATGGTATATAAACATTTCCACACATTAGGTTCTAATTTTAAAATTTTGACATTACTGTTATTGTAGTTAAATCTTGGGTTGATGTAAACCAATACAAACAATGGCTTTTTTATGTTCATTTCTTTATATTAACTGAATAAAGAATAAAGGAACCAACATGAACATATAAACAAACAAATTTTTTTTGTTTTTTAGTTTTTCTGTTTGTTTAACCAATTATATTGTTCATGTTCATTTGTTTATATTCATGAACAAATATAAATAAAGAAGATAAACAAACACAATGAACATATAATATAATAATATTATATAAAAACAATATGTTCGATTCATTTCCAGTTCTAGATAAATCCATTATATTTGGTCCCTCCCTCGGTGTCAAATTTCCAAAATATAACCAAACCAATAGAAATATATACCACATGGACCAAAACCGTAACTTACTCTCATTACATTATACTTGGATAAATTATTAAATTATAACCTAACTTTACAATTTTCTTAATTTAGTTACTTTATTTTAAACCAACAAAATTTCATTTAAAAAAAAAAAACTAATAAAGACCTAGACAATAAATCAAAAATAGCTACAACAAAACTACATCATGAGACTATGATTATATTGCAACATAGGTCGTTAGGTCCAATCAAGACTAGTATATTGTGATATATGCTCATTTTATACTATGTTAACAAACCTAATAAAACGGTGGAAGGAATATAAGATACGTGGCAGAAAATAAGTCTTTGTAGCAAAGTTAACAGATTCATTCGGGTTAACATACTTAAAAAAACACAAGTGTTACAAGAATTAAAACTAAAAAGCATGAAAACACTAATATTTTAGGGTGAATCATGGATCGAGGTAAATGATTTCAGCATGCACAGAAGATCGCCTAAACCTTAGCAATTCTTTAAGGAGGTCCCAACCACATTCTTGAGAAGCAGGCTTCACAGTCATTCTTTCAAGTACAGGCGTATTCGCAAGCAAAAAGTTAATAAAATTCAGCTCTCGAGCCACCCCCAAAATCCCAGCAATTTTCACAAACCGCAATTGGCTAAAAAAGCAATTCTGGAAGTCTTCCTCCACTAAGCTCTTTGCAACTGCCCTTGGACCTGCCTGTTCATCCGGTCGTGCCTACACCATAATAAAAAATTTCTTACAAATAAATCACTTGTACTGTGTTTGACATGCACTGAACTCACATGTATACTTATACTGTGTTTGACATGCACTGGATTGAAAAAAAAAAAAAAAAAAAACTCACCAACATCTCGAGTTCTAGAAGGTTGGGTGAACTCCTAAGAATGCAAAGGGCCGCAAGACACTCGTCCATGTCATTGAAATTTATACGTAGTGAAAGGTAATTCAGTTCCATACATGGAGTAGGCAACCTCCTTGGCACCATATCAACTGCCAAAAACTATATACATGCAACCAAATAGACCAAAATACCCCCCCAATTAGTATTGTAATAAGGAAGGTCCCATTTCTCACAAGAAAAAAAAATTGCAACTTTTCCAAAAAGGTGAGACAAAAAAGTACAATTTTTGTCTCATTGAAATCAGTCTCTGTAAAAATATAGTACAACCTGTTCTGTTGTGTCTTATTATCCTGTGTGTGTAACAAATACAAATACAGACAAACATGGCCTTGATGGATTTTTACCTTTAAAAAGAAACTTTGAACTTCGAGTCTTTGAATACTTGGCAACGAAGCAAAAAACTTGGTCAACTTGCTGGTAGTTCCAAGGGTCAACTCATGATCATTGCCAATATTGACATATAACCCAATAGAAACAGTAGAAAGATGAAAAGTGTTCTCAAACACAACATCTTCAAAAACACCTCCAATGTCAAAAAACGTAAGTTTAGGAGCATGAATCTTAAGATTTGCAAATCCTTCAAAGTTCATCAAAGTCAACCTCTCAAGCAACGGACACCTATGTATCAAATCCTCAAAAACATCTTGATCCATTGTAATGTGTTGAAGATCAAGACTAGTCAAGATCTTAAACCCATTAAACCCCAATGGAGGTTTTAACAAACAGTTAAAAAGCTCTAAATGAGATAACTTGTCACACAAGTATAGAGAAGATGGTAGCTTGTAGCGTTGACCTTTCCAAATCTCAAGTATAAATTCTTTGACTGAACCTCGTGAAAGAAACAGAATCCATCTATCAATGTCACAAACACCTTGAAGGTCTCGATGTGAAAGCTTGAATTTGTGGATTAGACCATTGTGAAGTAACAAAACATGATCCACAATTTTAACCATTTTGTTTTTTATGATTGTTGGATCTTGAGATGAGACTAGAACAGATTGATTATCGAATACAAGACTTGTGAGATTCACCCATTTGTATCTCCATCTGCTTGATAATATGCTTGTTCTTACTGCATCACGGAGGGTTAAAAGAGACAAGATTTTGTCTATGATGTGTCCTGGTAAGTTGCTGATTCTATCAACCTCTGCTTCCATTTGGCAAGGAACCTTTGGTTGCTCTCTTGGCTTCTGAAAAAGATTTACAAGAGTTATCATGATACTATAAGTTGCAAAAGGGGGACAATCACATGCATAAAACTGAGAAGATGAATGTTTTGTGGAGAAATAACTTACCATACTACTCATGAAGAGGTGTGATTATTGAAGTGTATTGTTGAATCATCATTACTTAGTTTCAGCCATTTTCCTACAAAAAGATGAAAAGAAAACAAGGAGATGATGAGAATAAGTTTTTCTCTTAATTAAACTGAATTTAACTCATAAGACAATTCAATTTGGATGTCAAACAGATTTCTTTGGCTTTTCTGAGTTCTAGGTAACTGGGAAGATGAAACCCTAAGGTGATAGAGAGAAATTCTTAGAGAAACAAACCAGCTGATGCAAATCCAATTCGTTATCATGCAACAACAAAGGAAAAGTGGAAAACCTAACATCAAGCATTCAAAATACGATAAAGAAAACAAATTTAAGGGTTCTGTACAAAAACCCTTTGACCTGGAGTAATCAGTAATTAACCGATTACCCTATAAAACGCGCCTACATTTTTATGTCAAAAAACCTAACACCATTCAAATAACAAAACCGATACATTTTGCCCCTAATTTCACGTTCGAATTATTGACTGTAGTTTGGAGCTTTTCATCAAATTTCAAAGAAATCCTATCAACTCAGACATACATTTCTAAATACTAAATCCGATGGTGATACTAACTGGTAACCTTACCTACCTGATTTGAGTGACTTCCGGTGACAGCTGATTTCCGATGAATGGCGATTGTCGGTTGGCGATTAGGCGAGACCAGCAGGCCGCACGCGTCCAGACTCCAGCGAGGCAACGAGCAACGACGGGGGCGGAAGATACGATCGATTTCACATTCGTTTGGTTTGGATTTTGGAAATTGAACTGTGGATGGACTATGGAGAAATCGGGAGGGGCACAGCCCAAATTTGAAAGTAGCAGGCCTTTACTAAATTTTCTCAAGTTTATATTTACTATTTGTGATCCAAATATGCCCCTCCCTACACATACTCCGGCTTCCATATTATCCACTTGTTAATTATTATTTATGCTTCCTGCGTCTTATCTACATTTGTTCAAAAATCCCTTTTGCTTTGATATTATATTGTTTTTTGCTGTAAAACTTCAATTTTTTTACTTTATCTAATCTAGCAACCAAGAAGAGCTATCAAACGCATAATTGATACAGAAATTACATCAAAACCTATTGCTGTCAAATTGTTAACCAAATAATCTTTTTTGTTTGAGATCATGAAACTTGCAACGTACTCCTTAATGTTTTACTGATTTGGCATCATCAATTCTGAATTGCAACCAAACTAATGGTATTTTAAATTTGTCAAGATTCTTTCAATTTTTTTCACACTTCAAGTATTTGACATAGCCAAATGTGAAATCAAAAGTTGTGATATTCATTTATAGGAGTAAGTTGTTGATGATATCAAGATGCGTTATGAAACTCCTCTTAGTTTATTTATTGTAACAAAGACTGTATTCAATATCAGCAGTTTAAATTCTCCAAAACTCGTGTCAATAATTGCTTAAGATTGTAATAATCATAATAAACTCATAAATTATTCCATGTTTTCTCACCAGATAACTTTTGGCATAGTTATTTCTTTTCCCTTTCCTAGTAATTTTTGTTTGGATAAATGATGTTTAAAAGACATTTGAGAAAATAACTACATAGGATAAATTTGTATAAAGTTAGGACTTAACAATCTCTTACTTTCTGTATTAAGTCGATCATTCTTTTTGCATCACAAAGATTGTAAAGTACATACAACAAATTACTATTTTACCCTTCTTCCAACATTATACATGAATACCTTCAAGGGAATCCTTTGTGGCTGCAATACATCAAAGTGCCTTTAGCAACATTGGGATACGAGACAAGTTATGATGTGTTTGTGAAAGCACATGGAGGTGGTCTATCCGGGCAGGCACAAGCAATCCCTCTGGGCATTGTCGGGTCACTCTTGAAAGTGAGTGAGGACCACAGAAAGCCTCTAAGGAAGGAAGGTCTGCTTACTAGAGATGCAAGAAGATTTGAAAGGATGAAAGTTGGTCTCCATAAAGCACTAAAAGCCCCCACAATTTTCCAAACATTAAGGGGCTTTTTCGACATTTATTTGATGTAAAATCTTTTGTGTGCATTCATACATTTTTGTTCTTTTTAAATACTTGTTTGTACTTTGTAGGGTAGTTTTGTTATAAATTGTACTAGCTATCAATTTAAAACCATGGCTAGAGTTATCGGTCAAACTTGCTGATTTTCTTATGTAGTGCGTTAGATTATACTTGTTGTCTTCGTGATACTTGTATGTGCCTGGTAAGGAGGTGAGTGTGGGCGAGGTCCCGTATCTCATCACTAGTTGAGAATGGATGGGGTTCCATATCTCAATATTAGCAGAGCAGGGGCGAGGCCCGTGATAGGAAGGATGTGAGTGTGGGTGAGGGCCCGTATCTCACTACTAGTAGGAGTGTGGACGGGGTTCCACTACTTCAGTAGCAGACCAGAGGCGGGGTCTAAGTTAGGCAAGGCCTTAGAGCAGGGTATGGTTAGGGAATGTTTACGTATGTTTCAGTATGTTATTTAATCGTATGTATGTGTATGGCGGGCGAGGCACAGAGTTAGACGAGGCCTAAAGGAAACAGATCTGTATACCGAGCGGGGCTTGACGCCAGGTGGGACCTGATGTCAGGCGGGGCCTGATGATAGACGAGGTCCGATGGCGGGCGGGGGCCCAGTATGTAGTTTATGTGCTCAGAATTATGAATGGCATGTATGGATCAGTAGATATGTTTGGTATGCGGTAGTTTAGGGAACTCACTAAGCTTCGTGCTTACGACTTTCAGTTTTGGTTTCAAGTATTTCTGGTAGCGGAGGGAGGAGCTCGGGATGATCGCATGGTACACACCAAGAAGATTAGCCTGGGATGTTTACTCTGATAAAATGAATAAGTGTTTGGGAAAATACTATGATTTGTTATATAACCCCTTTTAGTATGATTGAATGACTTAATGCTATGGATTAGTAATGTTTTTAAAAGGAATGTTTGGTCATGATTTTTGGGATGTTACAGATATTCAGAGCAGTGTCATATTTAGCTATCTTTTCAGACTGAGATGTGAATTTTCCTCATTATATTTGTGGGTTGAAAGCACCACTACCGACCCACTAGGTTATGTGCCTTGGTATATAGGATGTTGTATGTTGTAGTGATATGTTATATTTGTATCCTGGTATATAGGATGTTGTTATGCTATAGTGATCTATTATATCTGTATCCTGGTATATAAGATGTGCTATGCGGTAGTGATATGTAGATCTCCTATTGCTTGTTGCTTGTTGCTTGTTTATATGTTTATCTATTGCATATGTTGACATAGTATGACTTGGGATTGAGGCTTTACTGTTATGTGTGTGAGCCAACATACCAGGGGTAATCTAACCCACTGGCTGTGGACCCGAGGGTATGCTAATCTAATGACTGATTGGACCCGTTGTATAGTGGCATTTCAGTCCAATGACTGATTGGGCCGGGGGTAATCCAACACAATGGCTATGGTCCTGAAGGTATTCCAGTCTGGTGATTGATTGGACTTAGCATGCATGAATGTACATGTTATGTATGTTGTGTGTGGTGCTCTGGGGGAATTCACTATGCTTTGGCTTACAATTTCTGTTTATTATTTCAGGTACTTCAGATGACCGTGGCAAGGCAAAAGCGTAATCGTACACACGCTTCAATGACATGTTTTGGATTTATGTTATATTGATCTTGGGGATATTTGTATTTTATACTTGGTTTTGTTAGGGTTTTGTTTGAAAACAATGACTTTTTTTAACTTAAAAATGAAATTTTATATCGTGATTTTGGGATGTTATATTAGATTGTGAAATGGAATGGAATAAGGATAATGTTTTGTGGAGATATGAAACCAGATATGGTGGCCTTCAACTTCAAATCCAGATCTGGTGAATCGTAGAGGTGGATGAAACCAGATCCAATGATGAAAACAAGACCGGATAGGTGAAGAGAAGGAGATGATTTCCGACAAGGTAGTTTCCAACGAGGTACCTTTTCGGTGGAAGAAGATGAGCGGAAGATGGAGCTGGTTTACGAAGAGAATAGATGATTAGAGGTTGTTCGTAGCAGCATTTTATGAATATTCGATGCATACGATGACACTCCGACAATGACGAGTAGCAGTCCAACGACCGTAGGTAGTGGTCCGACAGTCTTGTAGTGAAGCTTCAATTAAGATGTAATATTATAATACACATATATATATATATATATATATATATATATATATATATATATATATATATATATAAAGTATGGGTAGGGTGGAATAGGTGGGCCACCTTTTTATTTTTTTATATAATAAAATTAGTAAATAATATATAAATTAATAAATAAATAAATAATATTTTTTTTGAATAAATGGTCTAAATTTGTTCTCAAATGTTTCTGATTGAACATACTTTCTCTCTCTTGGTATTTTGAAGTTGAGCACAATGGTTCTTCAAGGAATGACATGGCAGCAGGTGGTGGCATTATTAGGCCCAAGGGAGGGTAAAACGGGGTCGGTTCCAATACTCATCTCTACTTATGCCTCTTAAAATTCAAAATATAATTAAATATATTTTATAATATTTTATACTACAATATAGATATAAATATCCTTTAATCTCGACATACATATGACGTGCTTGATACAGAACTTTTGAAAGCGTTTGGGAGCTTCTAGCTTTTAGCTTTTGATAAAATGCTCTAGTTTAAACAAAAAGATTCGTTTGGCAGTACGCGCATTTAGCTTTTAGTTTTAACAAAACGCTCCGATTCTAAAAGCTACTTCATGTAGCGTTTAACAAAATGTTACTGAGTTTTTGAAATCAATTTCCATAATTACCCTTTAAATATATTTATATATTTATTTATTTTTAATCAATTGTCTTTTTATGTAATTTTATATATTTCAAAAGCTTCCAGCTACTTTTGATATCAGCTACCTGCTACATGCTACCAATTACCCGCTACCAACTAACAACTATTTTTGCCAAACATGACCATAAACATTAGAATAAGCTATATTTTTACTTTTTTTTTTTTGGGATTATGTTAAACGGAGGTGTTCATTGACCGGTTTTAATAAGATACCAGTTTTATTTTTTTAAAAAAAGCGTCTAAACGAGGAAGTGTTACACTATATGAAACGACTAATCCGTCTCAAAAAATAAGAAATGGATTTAATAATGATTTAATTAGATTCAAAAGTTAATAGGAGCAGACATTCAGATGCGATTATTACTAATTTATTAGTGGAATGATATGATAAATATGAAAGAGGTAGTTCATCGTCCATTATCATTCAAAAGATCTGGTCCAACTGCCGGCATGGCCGTCCAAGGGTGAACTCAAGGTTAAGCAACCTTTCTGATGACGAATAACTTCGATTATTTTCTAACATCTTAATCTTTTTCGACAAACGTAGGGTTACCTCATGCTCATCATCCGCCTGCAGAAAACAATACATAAACTATATACGTGATATTTTTATTCTTCTCCATATATAAGTAATTCCTTTATATTCCCACTTTAAAATAAAGTTCTTGCTGTTGTCGTCGTACCTCATTAGTGTGAATGGATATCGGGCAATCACTTGATACATTTTTTTTCATTGTGTAACTCAAATCATTCGTTTCCAAAGACGATTCAAAGGATCTCCTGCTTGAAAAAAGAAAATAATCAAACTATCGTTTTTCTACTATTGAGCATTGATATATACTTTATAACTGAAGACAAGTAGCATCTCTTATAAATTATCCAAAAAAACATGGATTAGGACAAAGACACAAGTGTCTGTTATCAAAACATATACAAAACATATTCAATATGTTTTACATTAGCCGTCCTTGTGGTCTCTTTGCATGCTGTTCAAGAGTTAATTAAATCAACAAAAACCAGCGAATCTCTTATATATGTACTATATGTCAAACTCACATATGCAACACTGCTACAAACTTAGAGTTAATTTTGTCCGTTTTACCTTGACTTTTAGCTTAACTTTCAAGTTCAATTACATTCACAATGTCACTCACTATTCCTTTATAGGCCATTAGGGTGTTCTCTTCATGAATTACCTATTACAAAATTTGATTTTAAGAAAACAATAAAATACCTAAATGATAACAACATTTTTCTTACGTTACAACTTTGTTCACGGGTATATATATATATAACAGATAGTGTGCACGGACGGATATATACATGCATGTTAATATGATAAATTTATGAGATATATCCATTATAATGGTAATATATATATAATACCACACATGTCATCCATTTGTTATGTAAATTATTAGATGCCTTCAGTCTGATCAATATATCATCACATCAACTATTTAATTAATGGCGAAAGATACAGATACACAAAACGGCAGAAAATTAATGTACAGCAGGGCACAAAAACACACACACACACACAAACCTTTGAGATATATGCAGTGTAGTAGATGGTGATATATCTCCCTCTACTTCAAACAATGAGATTGGAGCCCTTGGATTAACTACTTGAGTATCTGTCAGTGCAACTGCAACACATGAATTCATACATAATCATGCATGTGTACATCACCACCGCATTAATATTGTTTGGCCCTATCAAACACGGTAAAAATTAGGATGCAAAGGGAAAAAAGAAAGATCCAAATCCAGTACCTGCTCCTCCTCTGTCAGTGCTCTTCACTGTCCTGTACATCTGATCAATCAATATACGTACCCCACAACAAAAGAAGAAAGTGATGATGATGTGAGTAATTATTAACGCAAAGTCTACATTTGCTAAGTTTACACTTTTTCCTAGATGCCATTTTGTCCTACCCCCTTGTTCTCTACTTCCCCACCCCACCCCACCTATCCCACACCAAGTTTTCCGGGCTGTGTTTCCTTGTCTCACCATTTCTATCACTTTCTGTTATTGATGTGCAAAGGGAAAACGATGAGACTTCAGACTCAACCTGTGACCTAGCTTCCATAGATCTTTTTATCTTTAAGATATCACATTAATTTGACCTTCATGTCCCTCTATATTTGTGATAATATATATATATATATATATATATATATATATATATATATATATATATATATATATATATATATATATATATATATATATATATAAGAGAGAGAGAGAGAGAGAGAGTAATGATAATCATAAGGTTCCTAAATTCAAAATAAGTGGGACTGTTTTGAGTACAATGATAGGCACCTGCAAGTGACTCTTGACATGAGCTAGGGTTAGATCCTTCACATTCATCAACTCTTGTACTGATTTTGGGGTTGCTCCTGCCACAACCCTAAAGAAGTTAGAACAAATTGCTACGGGAACTAGTTGAGTGATTGATCATGATTGTGATATAGAAGGATCAGTAGAAAGTTTAAAATTTTTAAAAATTGCAACACATTTGAAACTACAACATACTTTCATGACCACCAAGGAGCTGAACGGCATGTATGAAGTGGGCGTGTAAGGAGGAGGTCCATCTCATACGAGGAGCTCTAGCGCCCCTTCTGACACTGTTAACCATCCTCGAGCTTCTCTTGAAATCGTAGGAGTAGATTTGACGTGGTCCACGTGGATGATAATGGTGGTTGGGATGAGAATGATTCAAAGCTCCAATCTCAAGCCCCAAGGTCAGCTGAGGCTGCTGCTGATCAAACTGCAAACCATGGTTAACAAAACCATCCATATCTGCTGCTATAAGCTGTTGGTAGTGGTGATGGTTGAAGGTGTTTTCTTGGCTTAAATCGCTGCTGCTGCTTGAGGTGGAGGGTGGCCTTTTGATGATACAACCTGTCGTGTTATACTCATCCGCTGCAAATGGAGGACTGATCTGTAAGGATAGATCTGGGAAAGCTGTAGCTTCATTACTTGTCATTGGAGAAAAATTTGAGCTCAGAAACATTTCGATGGATAAAGAGTGGGTGTCAGTGAAAGGGGATGTAGTTCTGATTATATGCTGGTTGAGTGACTTATGATTGCATTAATCTTTGCATGGTATTCTGGACAGTGAGAGTATAAATTAGTAGGAGTAGCTAGGATTGGTTTTGCAGAATAGGAAGAAAGGGAAAACGTAGTGAGAAAAGAAAGAGGGTTTTTTTTTTTATAGGGAGAGATGAAACTGGGAAGGAAAAGGAAAGGATAATGTTTGGGAATTTAAGGATGGAACTAACGTAGATGAAAGTGAGGAACCAACCAGTTCACGATGGTGAAAACGAAATAGTGTTTGTCAATATTAAATATAGTTTTCTATAATTGTAATATTTAAACTTTCCAATCTCGTTTATAAAAGGGATAATGACTTGAAAGGGTAACGAACTTTCGACATTTTTCACATTTAGTCACTAAACTTTTTTTCGTTATCTATTTGTCATTGAACTATTGAAACTGTTCACATTTTACCCTTATGACCGGCTGTTACCGGTCATAAGGGTAAAATGTGAACAATTTCAATAGTTTAGTGGTGAATAGATAACGAAAAAAACTTTAGTGATTAAATATGAACAAAATTGAAAGTTCGTTTCCCTCTAAAAAGTTCAATGGCTAAATGTGAATAAACTTCCTATTGTATTATGTTTTAGCAAATTATTTATTTTTGTTTAATTGTAGCAACATTTGTTGATGAAGAAATCTATGAAATAAAAAAAACAAAATGTAACATCCGAATTTCCAAGTATCATAATTTAAGTATTTTTCTTTTGAGTTAAGAAGAATGACTCGATGAGTTGACGCCTCAACTCATCGAGTAAGGTCGCGACTAATGACTCAGATTAATGAATGCACTCGACGAATTGGTGAGGCGACTCAACAAGTCCGCGCTGTTGGCAGAAACCTTAAATCTTTGGGCCCGAGCCATATTTAAAGGCACTTATGGCCTTCAATGGCGACTACCTTTCCCATAAGTGAGAACCTAACGAGCTTGAGTGTGTAGAGTGAGATGAAGACCTATTTTGTAGATTCAATTTTGGGGTTAAGGCTTGAATCACTTCATCTTTGGGGTTTTGAATACCTCAAACCCCTCTTGCAAGTTTGTGTTATAGATCTGGACCCTTCTAGGTCCAGAGAGTCGAGAATATGAGGCTTTAGTAGAGTAGACCTTGGGGTTTGAAGTTAGGAATCTGGACCCTTCTAAGTCCAGAGAGCCGAAAATATGAAGCTTTAGTAGAGTAAACCTTGGGGTTTGAAGTTAGGAAGCATTTATGGGATTTTTATGGTATATATAGTTACTTTCATCTTACACATAGATATGAAGTATTTTATATAAATTACGTGCTATGTGTGCATATTATTTGAATACTTGTTGTCTATGCTGGATGAACGATTTTATACATGTTTTAAAAGATTTAAACGGTATATTTATTTTATATCTACAAATATGTTGCGGATGAAACATGGGTAGATGAAATAGTTTGTGTGTGATGAAATAAAATGATGAGAGATAGGTGATGATAGAAAGATGATGATAATTAGGTAAATAGATGATGATGAATAGGTGATGTAGGATGAAAGGAGATACCATAACCTTAACCGGCAATGTGGCGATGTAGTCATCTACCAGAGTATAGATGGTGACCACGGACTATTCTAGACAACCTAGTGGAAACACCAGCAGACCCATAACCTATGGGTGATGAATTATGAGTTCATGCGATGTTGTAACTACGTATTCATGCGATGATACTCTAACCCCTTACTATGAATTACGAGTTCAGACGATGTTGTAACTACGTATTCATGGGATGTCACAAATTCCGCATGCCAAACCAATGGTCATAATTCACATCAGTGAGAATGGTTCATTTTTTTGTAAAACAAAAATCAGATTGTAAATTTTGATTTTTTATTTTGGAAAATGTCAAACCATTGGTTTTTTATTTCGGTTTCGGTTTTTTGTTTTTTTTTAAATATATTTTCAGGGTTTTGTTTTGTTTACATTTAGTCGTTGAACTTTTTAGTCATTAAACATAATACAAGAGGAAGTTTGTTCACATTTAGTCATTAAACTTTTTAGAGGGAAACGAACTTTCGATTTTGTTCATATTTAATCACTAAACTTTTTTTCGTTATCTATTTGCCACTAAGCTATTGAAACTGTTCACATTTTACCCTTATGACCAGTAACAGCCTGTCATAAGGGTAAAATGTGAACAGTTTCAATAGTTCAATGGCAAGTAGATAACGAAAAAAAGTTTAGTGACTAAATGTGAAAAATATCGAAAGTTCGTTACCCTTTCAAGTTATTATCCCTTTATAAAAATGTACGAATAAAGATGTAACAAGAACAAAAACATTAAAAAACATGGTTTCTTCATATTCGTTAAGTTACTAACAAATAAAGCAACACAAACAACAAACAGATAAACAACCGAGTTTTCTTTTTTATATTTGTTCATTTAAAAAATTATATTGTTCATGTTCGTGAACATTCTAAACAAACATAAATAAATGAACATAAACAAATGAATATAAACCATCATAATGGAAAATATGTAAATATAAGACTAAACGAACATATAATATAGTAATATAATAAAAAACAATTGAATATATATGATATTTACCATATTTTCCTAGAATTCCTTTTTATGCTCTTTAACTGCAAAATAATTACAATATAAAAATATATACGAACATGTTACTAATTTTTAATCACTTTAAGTTATTTTATATATATATATATATATATATATATATATATATATATATATATATATATATCATATTATTTTGGTGACATATCTATGGTACAAACTAACAAAATTAAGCTTTGTTGTTTTGATGAGTTAGAGTTTTCCTCGTAACCATGCACCCCAATAAATAGATATTAAATAGTTCAATCATCATGATGGTTGTCGAGACCAACAAAATAAATAAATCTAGAAAATTGATCACAAGATATTGTAGAATGGCTAGGGATTGAATCCACAGAGATTAGTTCAATTTGTAACCCGATGAAAATCTTTTTGTACAGTTACTTGTTAAATGAAAATATAAATAAAAATGGAGGTTTTAATCTTTTGGTTGTTTTGAAGAAACTAAAATTATACGAAGACTTGAAAATTGCAAGTAAACAAGTAAAAAGTTTGATTCAAATCAATGGGAGAAAGATGGTTGACATTGGCCTTCACCACATGAATGTCTAGTTAATTTATCATTAGATTTTATGGTGCAATACTAGTGATTTAATTTAACTTGACTATAGTGATTTACAAGCATAAATTACATCAACTCTTCTTTGTTCTTAAAATGGATAGATAAGCTCATAACGTATTTCCTTAATCAATGTAATAAATTAATGAAACAAGTAATTTATGAAAATCAGTTAGCATTAGTAATAAATTAATGAAGCATGTAATTTGTGAAAATCAGTTAGCATTAGGTTTAAAGAGTCAACAAGTCCAAAAGGTAATCAAAATGCTTCCATTACCATTATGGAGAAAATACTTTTATGATTTAGTAAAATGAAAACAAACACATAAACTACTTGTTTGCTAATTTGAGGATCTAGTACTTAACTAAGAAATTAGCTAACTAATTAAACATTCATTCATCTAAACTCATGATTAAAGACAAATAAACATAAAAAGATGTTTAACTAGAAAATACTATTGGATTAGTGTCTAAACCCGTAACCATATTTGGTAAGTACTTGACCCGGTTGTGCATGGTCCTTTTGGGTTGTCTTCACCAAAGCAACTTGATTTGAGAAATAATAGTGAAAGAGGTTATTATGATTTATTAATATATTATAGGAATAATATATTAATAGGAGAAATCATATTTGTTTAATTAATATTGGTCAATAATTAATTAAGAATTAATTTTGTGATCAAATGTAATTAATTAAACTGCAGGGGCTGAATTGTAATTATGTGATAGTTGCAGATTAGGGTAATGGATGCCCAATGGGAGAGGTGGACGAATTCAAGGGGATAAGGCCCTTGAAATCGTCTAAGGATAAGGTTTTCAAGGCTTATATTATTGTTACTTGGTGGGCAAGCAACTAGATAAGGATAATGACTGAAACCCTAATCTATACCCTATATAAAGACCCCTAAGCCTAAGGAAATCGGCCACTTGTTACCTAGGGTTCCTAGAGCCGATTTCTACCCTCTCCTCTCTCTCTCTCTCTCTCTCTTGCCTCTCCATTTGCTTGTGGTTGTCTGATGTGGAAGGATGTTTCTTCACGTGCTCATGCACTGCTGATCAGAGGGTGAGGTGTGCTCTGAACCTGTTGAGGCTCGGGGAAAATGATTGGTGGAGATTGACTACGGGATCTTATTCTGTTGCGCAGCGGGCTGCGGTTACTTGGTATCAGTTCCGAGACATGTTCAATACGCGTTATGTTCCACGGGTTCAGAGAGAGAGAGAGAGAGGTTAGCTTAGGAGTTCCTGGAGCTGAAGCAGGATACAGAGTCGGTAACGGAGATCACCAGGATGTTTACTGAGAGGGCGATGTTTTGCCCAGAGTTTGCTTCGAAGCAGTATCATATGTCCCGATATTTGAGTATGCTCAAGAGGGATATCAGGCAGTTTGTGTATACACAGAGGTGCGAGACCTAGTTAGAGTTGCAGGAGTGTAACGCCCGCAAATCCGGGCTAGTCAAATTAGAGGCAATAGGGCTCGAAAAGGACTTTTCAACAAAAGAATATTTAGAATAAATAATCTTAACCAAGTTGTAGAGTATGTTACAAGGTTTTCGTACATATAAAGAACGCCGAAATCCGAGTTATAACGAAGAAGTTATGACTCGTTGAAGTTTCGCGACGGAACCGGCACGATACCGGGAAGCGTAGATAGTGAATTTACGATAGAGCGAGATTTAGCCTTAGCGATCTAAACGAAAGTCGTAGAATATGTTAAACTAAGAACGTCGATAAAAAGAACGCCCAAATCTGACTTCGTATGAGGAAATTATGATTTTTCTAAGATTTAGCATCGTAGTGCATAGCCCGAAATCTGAATTTTAGATCGGTCGATTTTTAGCCGACGGGATCTAAATAAAAGTTGTAGTACTCGTAAATACCAACACGTGGATATAAAGAACATCGATAATAGAGCTCGTATGCGAAAGTTATGGACGAAGCTTAGTCCCTACTTTTCGAGCGCGGCGAATTCGATACAGTTTTGTAAATCCGAGATAGAATGAGAATTAGCCAACGAGGTCTAAATGAAAGTTGAAGATCTCATTAATAGGAACTCAACGGTAAAAAGAAAGACAAAAACGGAGCTCGTATGCAAAAGTTACGGACGAAGCTTGGTGACTACTTTACTATACACTTCCTATAAATATAAGGGTGAACTCCTCATATTTTCTTCACACCATAAGCCTCTCTTTCTCTCTCTAACTTCTCTCTAGCCTCCCTAAACCCCTCCCAAGTCTACGGAACCTCCCTAGCACGAGAAGAAAGCCCCGGAGCGCCCGACGGCTCCGAGAAGAAAAGCTTTCGGCTTGGAAACGCTGCTCCAGCGAAGCCCAGTTTTTAATAAAAACTCGATGTAAGTGAGCTACGCCTGTACTATATTTAATATAGATTTTATTTAATTATAGTAACATTATTAGGACCTTAAAATAATTATTTGGGCTATTATTATGAGTTATATTGAGTGTTATTTAACGCTTATATAATAGTAATAATAGCTAGACTATTAATTAGTCGTGGTTAACGTTAAAAACTAAACCCTAGTGGTATTGATACTAGGTTTTGTCGAGGAAAATTGTTTTGAGATAACGAAGTGCTGTCTGAGTTCGGAATCACCACCTAATCAAGTGAGTGCATAGTCCCTTTCATCTTACACATAGATATGAAGTATTTTATATAAACTACGTGCTATGTGTGCATATTATCTGAATACTTGCTGTCTATGCTGGATGAACGTTTTATACATGTTTTAAAGGATTTAAACTGTATACGTATTTTATATACATGAATATGTTGGGTATGATGATGGGTAGATGAATGATGAGAGATAGAAGATGACGTGAGTATACATTGGCAGCTATAGACTTAGTGCCTATGGGACAAACACCGGTAGCTATGGACTTAGTACCTGTTAGACGTTGGTAGCTATGGATTTAGTACCTGTTGGGAATTGGTAGCTATGGACTTAGTACCTATTAGTTAGACACTGGTAGCTATGGATTTAGTACCTGTAGAAATTGGTAGCTATGGACTTAGTACCTGTTGAGCACTGGTAGCTATGGATTTAGTACCCGATGAATAGACTATAGCAGCTATGGAATTAGTGCTTTACGAACGAATATCGGCAGCTATGGATTTAGTGCCAGTCCTATAACCCTGGAAGTAAGGGAATTTGGAATAACGAATGCAGAATAGATGACTCTTAGGAGTAAAGAAGATAACGGGGATGGGTAATTGGGTTAATTGTTTGATGATTGAACATAACAATTATATTATTGTGGGTTGAAAACCCTATGTACTCACCAGGTTTCCCAACCTGACCCACTCAGTTTATTTACATCACAGGTGGCGATATGAAGTGACATTACATTGAGAGATTTAAAGAGATGTAGATCACTAGTGTAAATAATTGTAAGTTCTGTTTATGCTTATGTTTCTGTATTAACGATGACATCCCAAACATTTTAAGATGAATAAAAATACGTTTCTTCGAAAATGTTTTAATAACGTATTTATCGTGTTTTTCTGGGAACAAATTCCGCAACCTTTTTATAAAATGAAGTACTTTGATTTTTATAAAGCATAAACAAAATCGGTCTTTTCTGGCCGTGATTTTGGGGATGTCACAGTTGGTATCAGAGCATTAGTTTAAGCGAACTAGGAATATGGATTTATTTCTAGACTTAAACTTAGAATGCTAAGCGATGATTGTGAGGTGTGAGCACTAGATTATTTTAGGAATGATGCCTAAATTGCTTTTATGTGCTAAATGCTTTGTGCATGATATGTTGTTAATTGTTCGGATCTATGGTCTGTTGCCGACCGGATCTGGAAACCTTATGTGTTTAGGATTCTAAACGTACGACTACGGTATTAGAACTAGCATGTAAACGTTTCGGAGCGATAAGGATGATTTAAACGTCAAGTAAAGGTCTAAATTCACCTTATTCGGTGTATAGATCGAGATGGTAAGGACCCGTAGCGGAAACGTAAACGCAAATGGGAACAGGAACCAACCCCCAGTGGTTCAGCAAATACCTGTTGTTGAAGAAGTTGCGCTTGAGCCAGTCACCATGGCTGGAGTTCAAGCCATGATTCGGGCTATGTTAGCTGAACAAAGGGAAGAAATGAGACAGATGTTGAATAGGGACGAACCTACCGTACATGTTGAACCGACGGAGCCAGTTCCCGAGCAATCTGAGGAAGGGAACTACAGCCGCCAAGTGAGTCAAGTAGGAACTCAAGGTGAGCAAAGGGATGGCCCAGAAGGGAGAAACAACAAGGATGGGCGGATGTACAAGAATTTCTTGGGTGCGAAACCACCAAGCCTCTCAGGAAGCCCGAAGCCGGTTGAGATTATGGATTGGATCTCTGAGATGGAGATGGTGTTTGAGAGCTGCAGTTGTAACGAGAAACAGAAGACTGTCTTCGCAGTAAGACAACTGAAAACTGGAGTCTTGAGCTGGTGGAAGCTATTGGCAGATACGATGCCACGAGGAGAAGCCTTAAGGATGTCGTGGGAAGAGTTTTTGGAACAGTTGAAAATGCAATACTGCTCGGAGATAGATCTGATAGACCTAAACAACGAGTTTCAGAACCTGAAGAAAGGGAAGATGAGTGTTGATGAGTATGCCACCGCATTTACCGAGAGGATGAAGCTATTTCCCTACTTGGTGCCTACTGAACTCTCCAAGATTGATAGGTTTGCTAACGGACTGCCCACTGACTTTGGTCCAATGGTCAAAATGGCAACTACCTTGAAAGCAGCTGTTAGGGCAGCTAAGAACGTAGAGGCCCAGATAAGAGAAAAAGGTCTAGAAAAAGATAAGGCAGGAGAGAAGCGAAAGTTTGAGGGATCTTTGAGGTCGAACAAGGAAAGCAAATTCTCAAAACTTGGAGGAGCAGATGGAGGTGAAACAAGATGGTGTGATAAATGCAAGAAGAAGCATGGTGGGAAGTGCAACGAAGAAGTGACTTGTTACAAGTGTGGGAGGACGGGTCACTATTCCAAAGACTGCACACATAATGACAAAGTATGCTACGGATGTGGAGGCAAGGGGCACATGTCCAGAGACTGCCCAAGGAAAAATAAAGCAGCAAGACCAGAAACGCCACCAAGGCCAAGGGCATTTCACATGATCCTCGACGAAGCAGAGAACCATGCGAGGAATCAAGAATGAGGACTTCTTACCCGAAGATCGGATTATGCAGTAGCCATAGTTTCGTATGATGTAGCCTAGTAGAGGCATAGTCTAGGGTGAACTTGAACACCTATGTAATAGTTTCGAGAAATAATAAAATCTT
This sequence comes from Lactuca saligna, assembly GCF_052625555.1. Lineage (NCBI taxonomy): Eukaryota > Viridiplantae > Streptophyta > Magnoliopsida > Asterales > Asteraceae > Lactuca > Lactuca saligna. Next base: position 178,782,528 of record NC_136422.1, on the reverse strand, counting down.
CGTTTTATTATCTGGTGTGTGAAATTGTTGTGTGATTTGTTGCATGGTGACTTGGGAAACTGCGAGACAATACTTGGGATGAGTATGAGTAGGTGTGAATGGTAGTAGAGGCCTATACTACCGGAAGCACAGGACTCACACTTGGATCAGGGAAAGTCACAAGGTTACCAAGAAGCTAGTAATTGATTTCGTTTTATTCAAGTGTGTTGTTACCATTGTTTCGGTAATGACTAAGAAGATTGTTGATATTCTGACCCTAGTGGTCATATCAAATCGTGTCCGACTACGATGAGTATGTTGTGTGGTTCAGAGAACCAAGTTTGATATAGCGTCCGACTTAAACCAAACGATTAAAATCAAAGTGATCAATAGAAGTATCGCGCTCGTTGGTAGCTAGAAATGCTACATGTTAAAGTATGATTATATCACATTAGAACATGAAGGAAGGCTTAGTCTGTTTTAAAATTTAAGAGACCTGAGTCTAAATGTGCATCACATGATGATAGGCCATAATTTGGAGTCTAATCTGAGGTAGAGAGCAGGTGCACGATCAAGTATTGCTTACTATCAATAAGTCTAAGAGATAGACTTGAAGGAATAAAGAAGTTATAATTATTACCTAGGATGAAGAGATGACGTATGGAGTCATTATACGATCCTTGTTTCGTTGATGATTCCGGGACGTAATCATCCTAAGGGAGAGATAATTGTAACGCCCGCAAATCCGGGCTAGTCAAATTAGAGGCAATAGGGCTCGAAAACGACTTTTCGACAAAAGAATATTTAGAATAAATAATCTTAACCAAGTTGTAGAGTATGTTACAAGGTTTTCGTACATATAAAGAACGCCGAAATCCGAGTTATAACGAAGAAGTTATGACTCGTTGAAGTTTCGCGACGGAACCGGCACGATACCGGGAAGCGTAAATAGTGAATTTACGATAGAGCGAGATTTAGCCTTAGCGATCTAAACGAAAGTCGTAGAATATGTTAAACTAAGAACGTCGATAAAAAGAACGCCCAAATCTGACTTCGTATGAGGAAATTATGATTTTTCTAAGATTTAGCATCGTAGTGCATAGCCCGAAATCTGAATTTTAGATCGGTCGATTTTTAGCCGACGGGATCTAAATAAAAGTTGTAGTACTCGTAAATACCAACACGTGGATATAAAGAACATCGATAATAGAGCTCGTATGCGAAAGTTATGGACGAAGCTTAGTCCCTACTTTTCGAGCGCGGCGAATTCGATACAGTTTTGTAAATCCGAGATAGAATGAGAATTAGCCAACGAGGTCTAAATGAAAGTTGAAGATCTTATTAATAGGAACTCAACGGTAAAAAGATAGACAAAAACGGAGCTCGTATGCAAAAGTTACGGACGAAGCTTGGTGACTACTTTACTATACACTTCCTATAAATATAAGGGTGAACTCCTCATATTTTCTTCACACCATAAGCCTCTCTTTCTCTCTCTAACTTCTCTCTAGCCTCCCTAAACCCCTCCCAAGTCTATGGAACCTCCCTAGCATGAGAAGAAAGCCCCGGAGCGCCCGACGGCTCCGAGAAGAAAAGCTTTCGGCTTGGAAACGCTGCTCCAGCGAAGCCCGGTTTTTAATAAAAACTCGTTGTAAGTGAGCTACGCCTATACTATATTTAATATAGATTTTATTTAATTATAGTAACATTATTAGGACCTTAAAATAATTATTTGGGCTATTATTATGAGTTGTATTGAGTGTTATTTAACGCTTATATAATAGTAATAATAGCTAGACTATTAATTAGTCGTGGTTAACGTTAAAAACTAAACTCTAGTGGTATTGATACTAGGTTTTGTCGAGGAAAATTGTTTTGAGATAACGAAGTGCTGTCTGAGTTCGGAATCACCACCTAATCAAGTGAGTGCATAGTCTCTTTCATCTTACACATAGATATGAAGTATTTTATATAAACTACGTGCTATGTGTGCATATTATCTGAATACTTGCTGTCTATGCTGGATGAACGTTTTATACATGTTTTAAAGGATTTAAACTGTATACGTATTTTATATACACGAATATGTTGGGTATGATGATGGGTAGATGAATGATGAGAGATAGAAGATGACGTGAGTATACATTGGCAGCTATAGACTTAGTGCCTATGGGACAAACACCGGTAGCTATGGACTTAGTACCTGTTAGACGTTGGTAGCTATGGATTTAGTACCTGTTGGGAATTGGTAGCTATGGACTTAGTACCTATTAGTTAGACACTGGTAGCTATGGATTTAGTACCTGTAGAAATTGGTAGCTATGGACTTAGTACCTGTTGAGCACTGGTAGCTATGGATTTAGTACCCGATGAATAGACTATAGCAGCTATGGAATTAGTGCTTTACGAACGAATATCGGCAGCTATGGATTTAGTGCCAGTCCTATAACCCTGGAAGTAAGGGAATTTGGAATAACGAATGCAGAATAGATGACTCTTAGGAGTAAAGAAGATAACGGGGATGGGTAATTGGGTTAATTGTTTGATGATTGAACATAACAATTATATTATTGTGGGCTGAAAACCCTATATACTCACCAGGTTTCCCAACCTGACCCACTCAGTTCATTTACATCACAGGTGGTGATATGAAGTGACATTACATTGAGAGATTTAAAGAGATGTAGATCACTAGTGTAAATAATTGTAAGTTCTGTTTATGCTTATGTTTCTGTATTAACGATGACATCCCAAACGTTTTAAGATGAATAAAAATACGTTTCTTCGAAAATGTTTTAATAACGTATTTATCGTGTTTTTCTGGGAACAAATTCCGCAACCTTTTTATAAAATGAAGTACTCTGATTTTTATAAAGCATAAACAAAATCGGTCTTTTCTGGCCGTGATTTTGGGGATGTCACAAGGAGGCCGCTCGGCGGCGTGAGTTGGAGATTGAGTTACAGATAAGGGAGCAGAGGTAGGCCCCGACATAGTCATAGCCGGCACCGAAACGGTCCAAGACCATTGATACTAGGTTGGGAGATCAGAGCAACCACACTTGTGGGAAGTGCAGGAAGGGTCACACCGGAGTTTGTAGATCTGATGGTGCGTGCCGCAAGTGCGGGAGAGAGGGGCATTATGCGAGGGATTGCCGTCAGTGAGCCCTAATTCTGGATATGAGGATTTGTTATCAGTGTCATCGGGTTGGTCACATGAGGGCCAACTGTCCATAGCTTACTGCAGGATCGGTGCAGGCTCCAGCACCAGCCACTTTGAGGATTATGGGTAGAGGTCAGGGTGGAGCAGAGCCCCCGAGGGCTCCAGTACGTGCTTTTCAGCTTATAGCAGAGGAGGTCAGGGAAGAGCCGGATACGGCTGCAGGTATGTTTCCTTCTTGATATCTTGTTATCTTATAGTTGTTATGGAGTATTATATCTACTACTCTTGTTTGCATAATTTATGGTATTGTATCTGTTGATCCTTCGGGTTTATGGTATTATTGAGGGGTCGGTACTTAGGGGTTGAAATCAATTAGCATCCAAGGGATGGATGGTTAGATTTTTGGTTGATTGATCTTGTCGTCGGATATAGCATTTACGAGTTGAGAAGTGTTCAGCGAAGAGTCGAACTCCCCTAGAGTTCGATATGTGCGATGTCGGATAAGTGATTTTGTGGAGGTTGCTCATTTCGGAATCGGATCAAGTATAAGAGAATTTATTGAGTAGGATCGTGTAAGTGATGCCGGTTGGGTCGCCGGTGGTTGGTAGTCAGTGCTCTAAGTGGGTAGAATTAGAAAATTCTCAGGAGAATCGACAAGTATTTGAGGTTGATTAGTTGTTTGGAAGTCAGTGGTGTTTCAGTTAGCCACGAGTGTGGGCCGGTATGAGTGAGTGGCAAACTAATGGGGGGCAGGGAGCAGACCATGGATTCAAGGTAGATTGTGTTTGATGTTAGGCCTGGGTTTAGGCCATGGAAAGGATTCCAAGATCGGAATGGAGTTAAAGTTCGGAACCCCTTGAGGGCTAGAACAGTATGTTCGGGAGAGATTCCCAGGAAGGATATTTCAGGATGATATATGATAGTGTGAGCGGTTCGGGGAGACTGAAGGCCTGTGGGCGTACCAGTCAGGCCAAAGGCTCGGAGAATGGTCCAGACAGGTTGAAGGCCCAGGAGGGCAGTCCATACATGCTAAAGGTTCCAAGAGTGGTCCAAATAGGCTGAAGGCCTGGTAAGGCGGTCCAGTCATGCTGAAGACTCTGTAAGTGTTAGTGGATCAGGTATGAGGAGATTAAGGAAATGTGTCGCCAAGGGTGATAATTAATATGGTCTGGCCCCAAGTACTAATCATGATAGTGGAAAGCAGTGCATGGAACCGAGAGTCCTTGCGAGCAGATTCAGAATATATGGAAATTCGAGGGTAGCGGTTTCTCTATATGGATAATGTAGAGTGAAGTGTAGCTTAGTAGCACGTGTCGGTGTGGTAAGGGTGAATGAGTGGATTTCCTGGAAAGGAAGGGCATGTGGCTCCGGAAGGAGCGTGGGTACTTCAAAAGAGGAGGAAGTGGAATAAGTGGATTATCGACGGTGCTTCAACTATTGGTAGTAAGTACTGGGATGGTACCAGAGGTATGGAAACACATCCGAGTTGGGTGTCTATTAAGGTTGCGGAAGCATTTCCGGTGGTGTAGATCCAGAAGAGTTCAGAGGGGATGCAAGGAGGGAGCCTTGGATTTTCGGTATGGTTGTGATCAGGAGGTTATGTATGTAGCGGTAATTCATCATGGGGATGTCTGGAGGTATTGTCAGTGTGTCGGGTTTTCCAGCCCGAGGATGTTGGATCAGGTACAACATATGTATGTGATTGCATAGGGGAGCTCATGGGAGTCCTTAGGAGTTGATGGATGTATCATCCTATCAGCTTGGAAAGAAACGAGTTGGATTCGGAATGGAAGTGGGATGAGCCCCAGAAGTGAATTCGATAAAGGGTATGCTAGACAAGGAAAGGGGTAGCAGCTTGGTACCGGGTCAGGACCCGGCGATTCAGGGTAATATATAGCTTGGTAAGGGTCAAGTGAGTGTTGAGATTTGGAGTGATGAAGTATCATCGGGTGGTCAAGGGTTAATAAGGGGTTTTATCAGAGAAAGAAGCCGATAACTGGCTTGAATCAGTTGCCATAACTCTAGGAGGGAAGAGTTGGACTTCATAAAGGTTTGATAGCAGTGTTCGGGGGAACTTGGGTCGGTTGAGAGCAGGAGCTGTATTGAGGAAGTGTCATTTGGGATGTGTTGTTGCAGGCTTCGAGGACGAAGCCTAATTTAAGTGGGGGAGAATTGTAACACCCCGAGTTCATAAGTGAAAGTTCAGGGTTCTTAGTGTAAATAAGGAAGGTCGACTCGGTGAGTCGAGTCGCGATTCTGGTCACACGTTAAGTGACCAACTCGGCGAGTCGGAGGCTGGACTCGACGAGTTGGTGCTGAAGAGAGAAAACCCTAATCTCGGGGGTTGTGCCCTATATAAAGAGCATAACACCTCTTCCCTAGCCTCTTTACCTTCTCTTTGAGTTCCAGAAGCCCTAGATTCGTGTGAGCTTTCTTTGTGAGAAATTAGAGCCTTGGAGGAGGAAATCTTGGAGGGGAATTGAAGAGCAAGAGGATTTGGAGCAAGGGGCTTTGCTGAGATTTGGTTCATTCTTCAGCGGGAGCTTGCATTGGAGGTAAGAGATCCGTTCTTGAGCTTTTGTTCATCTAGATTTATCAATTGTGGGGTTTTGGAGCATAAATGAGGTCCATCTCGAGTTTGGTGTAAGATTTGAGGTTGCTACCTCGGATCTAAGCTTGTAAAGACCCTAGGAGCCATAAAGTCTGTGATCAAGAGATGTAGGTGAAGTTCTTTTGTCCCAAACCTTAGCCCAAGAGTGTATTATGCTTAGATCTCTTTGGATTCACGTAAAGTTTACAACTTTACGTGAGGAATAGCTTGTAGAAGGGTAGATCTATGGATTGGAGCCCCTGCATGGCTTAGAAAGCCACTATATAGATTAAGAACTAGAGGTACTCGGCGAGTCACATGGGTGTACTCAGCGAGTTGGATGAAGATAGGCAGGGACTCGATGAGTTGGAAGAACAACTCAGCGAGTCTGTTGAAGATTTCCTTGGACTCAGTGAGTCTGTTCTTGGACTCAACGAGTTTGGTCGCGAAGTCATAACCTTTTTGGTTGAGCTGTGAATCGGTGAGTCGAAGGATAACTCGGTGAGTTGAGCAGGAAATGACTCAGAGTTCGTGGGACTTGGCGAGTCTTGGGGCGACTCAGCGAGTTGAGTCACGATATAGGAGTTTTCAGAGCATAGGGACTCGACGAGTCAGCGGGCTGACTTGGCGAGTAGAGTCAGTCAGGCAGGTTGAATTTAACTGAGGACTTTGACTTTGACCAAGAGTTGACTAGTTGACTTCCAGGGGTAATTTGGTAATTATTGGTATTTATTGAGTTCGGTCTTTTGGTATTATCAGTGGTGGAGTTTGTTTCGGAGGTTGGAGCAACGTGATCTTATCTTTTCATTCAGTAGTTGCGAGGTGAGTTATCCTCAGTATATCGACAGGGTCTAAGGCACCAAGGTCGGCCCTTTATCAGATGGAAATTCAGGTAGTTGTTATTTTCTATGTTATTGCTCTGCTATATGCTTGCATCCTAGTAGTTAGGATGGTATATGTTAGAGACCTGGTTAAGGTTGTTATCTTGGTTAGAGTATGCTATGTATGTGATCTGCTAGATCGGTTGATTGATGATTAATTGTTATATGGTTATATGTTTATGTGCATATGGTTGGTTGACTGGGATAGGGTTGAGGCGGGTCCTGCTTTGTGTTGTAGGCCAACATACACAGGGCGTACCGGATATTCCGAAGGCCCAACGAGCGGTCCGGATAGGCTGTAGGCCCCACGAGGGCGGACCAGGCGTGCCGACGCTCGGAGATTGGACCATGCCGACTGAAGTCCCGGTGCGGGCGGACCAATCATACTGTAGACTCAAAGAGTGGACCTGGTGGGTTGAAGGCCCGATGCAGGCGGACCAACCACACTGCAGAATCGATGGATATGACTAGACTCGGAGGGTGGACCGGGTGGACTGAAGGCCCGGTCCGGCGGACCAGTCACACAGTAGACCCTTAGTGCATGGTTGTTATGTTCTGTTATGATACGCTATGTGTATGGTATGTGTGGTTGGTATTTTAGGGGCATCTCACTAAGATTTCGGGCATACAGTTATGGTTCAAATGTTTCAGGTACTTCAGGAGACCGTGGCAAGGCGAAGGCGTGATCGTACCGCTCCTCATGTTCTTGTTTTATGATATGGTTCTGGGAATACTCTGATAATAAATGTATTGAAAACCTTTATGTAATAACTTAATGAAATTGGGTTATTTTTGAAAAGTTTAAATTGGCTTGAATTTTTAGAGTGTTACAAAACTCCATTAGCAGATGCACCAGTTTTCCTATGTTCTTTATTTTAGTAGTAATCATATTTAAACTGCCAAGACTACCCTTTGACCTTTTAATTGGAAGTTTTTCCTTCCTATCCATCGACTTACCATCAATTTCTGTATTTCCAGGAGTATTATTACCCTACATGAAATTCAAATTTCATAATGTAACACCCCGAATCCTAGGTATAAATTTTAAAGTTTTATATTCATTACTAGAGACCTACTCGACGAGTTGGCTGCCCCAACACGTCGTGTAGAACCGGATATGACCGTGTGGTTTATGGAACCTACTCGACGAGTTGGAGGACCCGAATCGACGAGTAGAGGCTATGTTTGAAAACCCTAATTTTTAGGGTTTACACCCTATTTAAAGGACCTTAAGTCCTTCCTTCCAGCCTCCTTACCAACTCTTCACATCCATAAGCAAACCCTAATCGATCTAACCCCTATTTTGAGTGTGTGTGTGTGTGTGTAAGAGGCTAAAAGTGTGTTTTTAGTGCATTTGTTGAAGAAACTTGAAGGTTGAGAAGCTTGGAACCAGAAGAAGCTTGTAAATCTAGTATCCACATCGTGTTGGCATCCAGTTGGAGGTAAAAAGTCTTTACCTTGGTTTTCCATTTCTTAGATCCCTTCTTATGTTAGTATATGGGCATTTTGATGAAAAAAAGGGGGGGGTCATGCTTGGGTTTGAGCTTTCCATGAGAACGTCGTTTCAGATCTGGACTCCTCTAGGCCCTCATGAACGTAAAGTTCTCGACTTTATCCACCCTAGCCCTTTTCCATGTCCTAAACCTCTTCCTAAGGCTAGTTTTGAGTGTATTAGCTCCTTGAAGCCTTTCATTCATGTAAAGTTAGCAACTTTACGTGATAACTACACCCTAGGAGCCTAGATCTGCAGTTTGGAGCCTTGGTTTCGCTTAAAAGCATGCGAATGAGAAAAGGACTAAAGGAACTCGACGAGTTGCATAGTCAACTTGACGAGTTGGATGAGGGTTTCCCGTTTTCTAGATTCTGCATGAACTCAGCGAGTTAGCGAAATGACTCAACGAGTTGGTTAGGCTTTTCCTGATATTCTGGATGTTGCATGGACTCAGCGAGTTGACTGGGGTTTTCGCGACTTTCTGAGTTCTGAAGGAACTCGTCGAGTCTGTAAGTTGCACTCGACAAGTTGGGTCAACATGGACTGTTGACCTTGACTGTTGACTTTGACTTTGACCAAGGGTTGACCAGTTTGACTTCTAGGGGTATTTTGGTAATTTGGGGATTTATGGAATCGAATTAATGGTGGTTGTAGGTGTTGGTGTTTGGACCCATGTTTCTAGAATTTGATCTTTTGCAATTTTGTTCAACACTGTGAGGTGAGTTGTCCTCACTATACTAACAGGATCGAAGGCACCAATGCCGACCCTTCTTTTTGGATTGATATCTTGGTTATTGCATGATGATATGCTTATTGACCTGTTAGGTCGGTATCCTGATATATAAGATGATGCTATGGTAGAGATTGATTGGGTCAGTATCCTAGTATATAGGATGATGCTATGATTAGTGATCTGTTAGATCGGTTTGACTGTTTATATATGCTAGCATTTGTTATCTATGTGTTGATTGTATGATTGGGAGTGGGTTCAGGCGGACCTGCTTTGTGTTGTAGGCCAACATAGCTAGGGTGGTCCGGATAGACTGTAGACCCAATGGGGCATATCAGCCAGGCCGAAGGCCCGGAGAACGGTCCAGACAGGCTGAAGGCCCTTGAGGCGGGCCAGACATGGTAAAGGTTCTGAGAGTGGGCCAGAAAGACTGAGGGCCCGGTGAGGGCGGTCCAATCATATTGTAGACTCTATATGCATGCTAGTTGGTATTATATGGTTATGGTTTGTATGTCGTTGGTATTTTGGGGAAACTCACTAAGCTTCGGGCTTATAGTTTTGGATTTCGTTTCAAGTACTTCGGATGATCGCGGGAAGGCGGAGGCGTGATCGTGCACCTTCTCACATTTTATGATTTTGATTTTTTGGATACTCTGATATGAAACAATTTTGAAAACATTTTGTGATAAATAATGATTTTAGATGTTTGAAAAAGTTTAAAATTTTTGTGAAATTTCTGGATGTTACACATAATCAAAAGGTTATATTTTTCACTCTAGAGAAAAAATAAGTTAATTTAGGCAACTCATTGAAGCCTTAGCAACACCATTTTGGGGAAGGCATTGCATATGGACTGAAAGGATATGAGCCCTGGTTAAATACAAAATGAAGTTTATAATTGTTGTCTTTAGGAAGTAAGGTTGTTCAAGGTTTATATACCACCTAGATTTAGTAAAATATGCCAAATCTTAAGATAACCAGTTTATCAAAGTTGAGATTTTTTTAGATGAAAGATGAAACCCTGTACAATCTGGATTGACTATACCAGTGGCAGTGGCAGTGGCAGATGCTGAAGTCTACTTTGACAAAGTATACAAGATAAATCTATGTTACCAAAGTATATTGTAGCTACATAAATGTAGAACATGTTCATGCAACAGTGACTTTATAGACCTAAAATGGATAAAGAGAAAAAAATTCACCTGGTAATTTGGTGTCTTTGGCTCCTTTATGGAGTCTTTTGTCTCCTTAGCGGGTTTATCCATCTCACTGCTTCACATTACTCTAAGGAGTACAGATATAAGTATCCTACAACCATCCTACAATGGATTTGATAAAACATACATTAATATATGGAAATAATAAAAACATAAATATTAGGATAACATAAAAGGGTTTGCAATTTGAAGATGGTAGGGTTACAAAATCGCCTGAATCGAACTGGAGGCTCTAATTCTACACATTTAAATTGGTCCTCTCAAAAGAAAAATCAGAGACTCTTATATAGTAAGAAATAAAAAACTTCCCAAATCGCTATGTATGGGAATTTTATCGAATTCATATGCCAGGAAAATGGCATCATCATTCATCAAAGTCAAAGGTGACATCATGCCAAAAAGTATTATACTTTCATTTAGTAAAGGAAACTAACTTTCACCAAAAATTTCACAAAATAAACATAAAATAAACATAAGGGAAAGAGTTTTGAAGTAATTAATCAATAAACCTACATAAACTACACTGAGGTTCAAGATTCATGTCGCTTAAATTATGAGATGAGAAGGATGGTTTCTGGAGAGATCGAAAGTGTGATTCAATGTTATCTAGGGGGATTTCATCAGCTATCAGACTTATATAGGTTGGAATTGAAGATCGTGGGTGAATGAAGTCGGAGGACACTCACCTCATTGCAATCGTCAAGAAGTATGCTTTAGGTTTTCTAGTGGCCTCTGATGCAAATATCTTCTTCTTTCCACTCAAACCCACTTCTATTTCCACTGTAATTTCACATCTTTCCATCTGAAAACACCAATCACACACATTAATTAGCAGAATTTTTTGATATTAAAAGAAATTTTAGTTATGGATTGAAGCAATATAAATCTAATCAGTATGATAAGATTGTGAAATTGCAATACTATGATGGATTTACATGAAAGGAACTAGTTTCAATTGAAATTGATTCCATAACTGTTGACATCAAATGAAGCAATTCAACAAACTAATTGAAACGGAGAAACATTGAACATCTTCCAATCATTATATACGACATTTTTCTCTATGGTGGTTAGGTCAGTTACCGATTAAGAATGAAGCAAACTCCTTATCGTAGTTAGTTGAAAGAGAAGTGTCATAACTGAAACACTGTTGGAAGGAGGCTGCAAAAACCGACTGTGAACGTGGGGAGAAGAAGAAGGAAGCGTACGGAGGACAGCTGTAAGCTTTGATTAACTGTAAATATTGAGCTATTACAGACAAGATCGGAAGTTGGAGGAGTTTGAATGGTTGTGATATATCACCGTCGTCCATAGTGTTAATAATTAATCAATGACGTATAAATTAATGAAAAAATAAATCAATAAAGGTATAAATTTTATTTTTGGTAACTTATAACAATCAACCGTGTAGAAAACCCCGAACCATAGCGGTTATCCGTATAATTAGAGTAAATTCCACGAATTGTCCCTCGTCTAGGTGCCAACGTTCAGTCTATATGTTTAAAAATTAACTCAGACCGTCCCTCATTTGGTGAAAAGTTGCGTGTTTCATCCCCCGTTAATTTAAATTTACACGCTTAATCCCTTATGATACATGAAATGACTACAATGCCCTTTTCAATTTTATTTTTCATTTATTTTTAACATTTCTGATTATTTGTAATTATTGAAAAATATTTTAATTAAAATATATATTTTTTCCTTTTTGGTCACACTTAGTCACCAGCACCACCACCAGTAAATAGAGTTCCATCGGAAATGTGCACACCCACCCCTTATCACCACAACTGGAAAATAGAGTTCCACTAGAAATGTGCACACCCACCCCTTATCTTCCTCTCCTGATATGCTCTTCTCCAAAACTCGAAAATAAAAAATATGAAATATAAAACTTGTAACCCAAATGAATCTAGAAACAGAAAATTGTTTCAGAAATATAAAAATCGTTTCAGAAATCAAAAATGGTGTTGGATCCTTTTGAAAACATAAAATATACACATCGATTTCTCTCCCTCTGATCTCACCTGATTTTTTTCCTAAAATCCTTGACCCATCATCGCTATTTATTTCCTTGTTCTTCTTCCTGATCAGAGAAATACTAAACACAAACACACCTTGTGTATGTCTATTAATGTGATACACAAAGAGAGAGAGAGAGAGAGAGAGAGATAGAGAAAGAGAGAGTATGAGAGAGATAGAGAAAGAGAGCAAACATGATGTCACCATCGCCACTGGTATGCAAGGGTTTTGAGAAATTGAGATGACATGTGTGGTTTCAGATCAAGAACTTTGGGGGTTTCATGAAGGATTTCACTTTGGGGGTTTTAGATCGAGCATCACCACCACAGTAATCTCTTCTTCCGTTGTCTGTCACCACCACAGTTGAATTTCGATTGGTGGTTTTAGGAGGAGGTTGTACAAGGTGGGAAAGAGGTTGAACACGCAGAAAAGAGTCGTCGATGGAGACAATCTGTGTTCAATCTGAACCTTGTTCTCCGATCTAAATCTCCCTCTTCTCCGATGGACTTATGACTTGGTCTGGTGATGATACACACTAAAGACGACGCACTGAAGACGAAACAAGGGAAGGGAGATGATCTGTTTAGGGTTTATAGTCTTTCTTTTATTAAAGAAAATAAATAATTCTTTTTATAATAAAAAATAATAAATAATTAATTAATAAAAAAATAAATGGAAAATAAATCATAAAAAAAATAAATAAGGACAAATTTGTTTTTTTATATTCGAAGGGATGAAACATGCAACTTGGGACGATCCAAATTAAAATTTAAAAATAAAGATTAAAGATGTGTTTTGGCATCTGAAAGTAATTTCCTTGTATAATTATTACCCTTTCTTATATGAAAAGAGACTCTATAAAGTTGTTATCAAACCCACTTTAAAGTGTAAACTCGAACTCAAATGATTCTTTCCGAATAGAAAAACAAACACCCCTACGCCACCATCTGCACCACCCCCATCCCTTCTTTCTCTCTCTTGCCGGCTTGTTGCAGAAAATGGATGGCGTGATCGATATGCAAACAATTCCCCTGAGAACCGCCATAGCCATAGGCGGCACGGCCGTCGCACTTGTGGTTGCTCTTTACTTCTGGTTTCTCAGAAGCTATGCCTCTCCGTCTCATCACAGCAACCATCTCCCTCCTGTTCCAGGTACTCCGATTCTCTGATATTTGGATTTATGTGGATGTATGTCAGTATGTATGTTCTACTCCGTTCTAACTAACAGTTTGTGGAGATTCGTATTATACAAATGCGAAATTGATATGAATTTTGTTGGTTCTTTAGTTGATTTGATCTTAATACCTATCTGTCCGATTGATGATGATGATGAATTTGTAAGTTTGATTACGAGTGAAATTGGAATTGGAATGTTTCAGAGGTGCCTGGGGTACCAGTGCTGGGGAATTTACTGCAGTTGAAGGAGAAGAAACCATACATGACTTTTACAAAATGGGCAGAGATGTATGGGCCTATTTACTCCATAAGAACTGGAGCCACTTCCATGGTGGTGGTTAGCTCCAATGAAATCGCCAAGGAGGTACTCTTCCCCTTCTCTCTAATGTTTTAATAATTAAACAATTATTATCATGAATTAGACTGTGAGTACCAGGTTTAATTAATAATTAAATGTTTAAAACATATAACATAAGATTAAGATAATAGATTATTCGTAAGATGTGTAATATTTATTAATAAATAAATAGATAATTTTATATTCGTAGTTTATTCCTTGTTTTTTTTTAAATGCTTTTTCGGTGTAAGAACAAATGTACTATTTGTCTTTTATTGGATTTTGGATCGTATTACGTGTTTTACTTGTTAAAGGTTCTACGTGTAAATTTATTTATTTACACATTAATAATTATTAATTTAAATGTTTTTTTTTTCTGGAATGAAGATGTACACCGTTTAATTTTTTTTGAAGCAGTTAACCAAAACGTCTTTTAATCAATAATAAAATATATAAGAATTCCTTTATTAATACAATATTGAGAAAATGATTCTCAATCACGGTTAATTTTGCTTGCTGTTATTTCTCGAAGGGTAAATTGGTAGATTTTGTAAAACACTAGTCCCAATAAGAAATAATATATTTTTTTTATAACTTCAACTAGATAATGTTGTATTTGCCGACTTCCCACTGTCTTTTTGCATGTATAACATTTCGAAATAATGGACAATTGTTTTATATAACCATTAAATAATTACAAATTTAGTAAAACAAAATTACTTTATATAATTTATCGTTGTTGTGTGTTAATTACTATTATATTTCAAACGTGTATAACGTTTTACCAATTTAACCATGTATAAAACATTACTACAAAATCTAGCAAAAACTACTTTATCATAAATTAAATTAATGTGACATACTTTACTCTAATGTGTAAATTTATATCTATTGCATTTAATTCAACGATTTGATTAACATATGACTAATAAATGCACAATATTTGGTATAGGTACTTGTTACAAGATTTCCATCGATCTCAACTAGAAAGCTATCATATGCATTAAAAGTCCTGACCGAAGATAAATCCATGGTGGCTATGAGTGATTACAATGACTATCACAAAACCGTAAAACGCCATATACTCACCGCAGTCTTGGGACCAAATGCCCAGGTTCGTCACATTAATTTTTGCAGTATCAACAATCACAGTGTCAGAGTTTCAATTCCAACGTGGATTTGATTTCTTCAGCACACACAACTGTCTACCTGATTTACTTCTTACATGATGATTTTGGGACACGACAGTAATCCTTTTGGCCTATATGGCTATATTAACTACTTTTTTTTTTTTGATTTCTTTTCAGAAGAAATTTCGTGCTCATAGAGACACCATGATGGAGAATGTTTCAAATGAACTACACGCGTTTTTCGAAAAAAATCCTAATCAAGAAGTGAACCTCAGGAAAATATTCCAATCTCAACTTTTTGGACTAGCAATGAAACAAGTGAGTTATCTTAATGCGACAAAAAATACAATGGGACAAAAGTAAAAAAGTTGAGACATGTCTCGTCCGTAGAAAAGACAAAAATACCCTTCTCATCCTCATTATTGAATGTAACCCTAAAAAACCTGTCTAGTATGTCATGTCATGTGTAACAAGCACAGTCTGAATAATAATAATTCGAGAAAACATAAAATATTTCATGATACTTTTATAGGCATTGGGGAAGGATGTTGAAAGCATATACGTGAAGGATCTAGAAACCACCATGAAAAGAGAGGAAATCTTTGAGGTATTAGTGGTTGACCCAATGATGGGTGCCATTGAAGTTGACTGGAGAGATTTCTTTCCATATCTCAAGTGGGTCCCAAATAAAAGCTTTGAAAACATAATCCATCGAATGTATACCCGAAGAGAAGCTGTAATGAAAGCTCTTATTCAGGAACATAAAAAACGTATCGCATCCGGCGAGGTAATTTTGTGTTTTTATTTCCATAGATTATATAATTCTTGCTAATAATAACTTTTTTGTTAATTAATTAAATAACAGAAGTTGAACAGCTACATTGATTACTTGCTATCAGAAGCACAAACATTAACAGATAAACAGTTTCTTATGTCTTTATGGGAGCCAATTATTGAATCATCAGACACTACCATGGTCACCACAGAATGGGCAATGTATGAACTTGCTAAAAATCCAAACTTGCAGGTTGGTTTGTTTTTTTTTCTGTAAAATCATATGAATTAATGAGCTAAATAATTTCAAATTGATTTTTTTTTTTTTTTGTTAATTCATTTTAGGATCGTCTGTATGAGGAAATCCAAAGTGTTTGTGGATCGGAGAAGATCACAGAGGAGAATTTATCTCAGCTTCCATACTTATATGCTGTTTTTCAAGAGACCTTGAGAAAACATTGTCCTGTTCCAATAATGCCCCTGAGATACGTCCACGAGAATACAGTTCTAGGAGGCTACCATGTCCCAGCTGGAACCGAGGTTTTTCTCCTTTTTTTAGAATAAAAAAAAACATAGGTTAATATATATATATATAGAAGGGTAAAATGGTCATTTACTAAAATTCTAGTAGCAGGTAGTGAATTATTTTGTTGTGTAGGTGGCGATAAATATATATGGATGCAACATGGATAAGAAGTTGTGGGAGAATCCAGAAGAGTGGAATCCTGAGAGGTTTTTGAGTGAAAAGGAGAGCATGGATTTGTATAAAACAATGGCATTTGGGGGAGGAAAAAGGGTGTGTGCAGGTTCTCTTCAAGCCATGGTGATTTCTTGCATTGGAATTGGAAGATTGGTGCAGGATTTTGAGTGGAAACTGAATGATGATGCTGAGGAAGATGTGAATACACTTGGGCTTACAACGCAAAAGCTTCATCCACTTCTTGCTCTCATAAACCCTAGAAAATGAAAAGTTTGTTCTGTTTTGTTTTGTTTGTTACGAAGAAATCAATGTTTTTGCAATACTTAATATATAGATTAATATATGAGTATGAAAACTTTCGTTGGTGTCAAGCTTTAGAGTGCAAATGTTGGTATAATATAAGTACAATTACCAAATGTGTGGGAGACATATCAAATTATTAGAAAAAAGGGTCTTTATTATGAAAAATATCATAATGAGATATATATAAAATTACATTTGTTCCGAGATTAAGGAGCCATATGCTTAAACTTTGAATTTAGATATTTCAAATATAATGTTATAATAAGAAAGAAGTTGAAAGTATCATGCTATAATTGGGTTTATTTTTCAAGGTTTAATGCCCTAATAATTTTTTTCAAGTAAAATGTTATAATAGAAAGAAATGAAAGAAGGATGCTACACAAAAACAAATGAAAGTACGTTGCTATTTCTTTCACTTTACCCATAGATATTTACCAATATGAGAACCCCAAGGGTTGTGTTTTGTAACAAGAGATAGGAATTAGGTTAAAATAAAAGTTGTAACGCGATTCCAATGAATTGTTTATTATACCATTCTATTTTATTTCTTCCTATTGCATACTTTGAAAGACCTACCCAAATATAATAATGTCATCCAAATAAAAGTATTTTTCATTGCTATATTGAGAGTTTAATGTTTAATAATGAAAAAAATTGAAAGTACAGTACTATAATTAGATATATTTTAAAAGTACAATGCTTAAAAATAAAAAATAAATAAATAAATAAACTGAAACTACAATGATATAATAGCAAGAAAGAAAAGAACATCATAAAAACAATAAATGAAAGCACTTTTATTTTAAATACATAATATCGTTTTAGTTATCATCATACAACGAATGAAAGGCAAACGGACAACAAGCTACGCCGCTAAACCCTTTTGTATGGTAAAACCAATTCTTTTGAAAACCACATCAATAAATGGAAGCATTTTGGTATTTCTTGTGTTAATCCCAATTATATCCGTCAAATATAAGAAACCCAACTTAATGAAATTAAGTTGCTTAATGGAGCTTTTAGTTGAATTGTTAATTTAAAGGCTCTTTGATTGCCTTCCACTAAGATGTTTTTATTGACGAGTCTGTGTGTTTGATGTCATAGGTGAAGATAAACAAATCTCTCGGAACAACTTTGTCTTGCAGTTGAAGTGCATTTTTAAAGTGTATGTTTTTGTCAAATGTGAATCATGGTCCAAGAAAGAACTTCATCTTTATATTGATATTTTTGGTCTCATATTTGGATTGAATTTAAAATACAATAATTAAGACAATTTCTTGGCATTGATGTTTACTTTTTCTAAATGGAAGAAAGGCCGGTTGTTTTTTTGTTTTATAATTGTTCTTTTTTCTTCCAAAATAAGAGAAAATGTTCACAAATAAAAAACAACAAAATATTTTCTCAAAGTCAATAATATGGTTGCTTTCCTTCGAAACAAAAGTTGACAGGTGTTAATATGGGTGATAAATGTAATCGTCCCGCGCGAAAACGTGGTCAAACAACCAGGTTCTTTACTTAACAGCGTTGCCCAAAATGTCGACCTTAAAATCTTCCGATCGCACTATCTCATTGTCATCGATCGATCTTCTCCGATTTCAGTCTCAAAACAGAAATGGAGATTCAGCAATCAATCACCAACCAAACTCAGGTCTCAATCAAACTCACAAGTCATCTACTTTCCAAGATATCCGTCAACTCAAACACTGTATTTTCTCCCCTTTCCATCCATGTCCTCCTCAGCCTAGTCGCCGCCGGTTCTAATGGTGAAACACTCGATCAGTTTCTCACTTTTCTCAAAACAAACTCCCTCGACGACCTCAACTCCCTTTCTTCGCATATCGTCTCCTCCATCTTCGCCGACGGTAGCCCGAGTGGTGGCCCTTGTTTATCCCTCGCAAACGGTGTTTGGGTGGAGCAGACCCTTTCGCTTAAACCTTCTTTCAAACAGGTGGTCGACATTGTTTACAACGCCGCTTTTAATCAAGTCGATTTCCGGACCAAGGTCAGTTCTCTGTTTCTTTTCTAAGAATTCAAGATCAGAAATTGGGGGTATTAGTTATAGATTATTAGATTAACATATGTACTTTTTGATGAACGAATTAAAGGCTATTGAGGTTGTCGATGAAGTGAATTTGTGGGCTGAAAAGCAGACCGGCGGCCTGATCAAAAAGCTCCTTCCTTCAGACGCCGTTGACAACACCACGAAGCTCGTCTTAGCAAACGCAGTCTATTTCAAGGGAGCTTGGAAGGCGAAGTTCGATCCATCAGAGACAAAAGACCACGACTTCCATCTCATAGACGGTAGCAAAGTTCAAGTCCCCTTCATGACCACCATGAAAAAGCAATTTGTAGGTTCCTTCGATGGTTTCAAAGTCTGTAGTCTTCCGTATTTACAGGGAGAAGATAAACGCCGTTTCTCAATGTACTTGCTACTCCCAGATGAAAAGGATGGGATCCCATCTTTGTTACAGAAAATAGGTTCTGAAGCGGACTTCTTGGATCGTCATATTCCACGCCGAAAAGTAATCGGAGAGTTTTTAATCCCGAAATTCAAGATCTCTTATGGGTTTGAAGCTTCTGAGATGTTGAAGGAACTAGGTCTGGTATTGCCATTCACCGGTGGAGGGATGACTGGAATGGTGGAAGCCTCATCCTCCATGGGTAGAAACTTGTGTGTTTCAAGTATTCATCATAAAGCGTTTGTGGAGGTGAATGAAGAAGGTACGGAAGCTGCAGCGGCGACTGTAGGTGGTATGATGCTCATGTCGCTGATAACTTATGAGAAGGTGGACTTTGTTGCAGATCATCCGTTCTTGTTTGTGATTAGAGAAGATGAAAGTGGAGTTGTGTTGTTTATTGGACAGGTGGTTGACCCTCGTGATGCTTGATGCGGTTGTCAAAATTAGAACCGATATGATATGGTTGAACTTTATTTTATGTTTTTTTTTTTTTGTTTTTTTTTGTTTTTTTTTTTGTTATATTTTGTAAACAGTCGATTGTTCTTAAATATCATGTTTTGTTAATGCAGATGGTACATTAGATCGAAGTTGTACCTTTGTAAATTAATAGGGATGTCAACACGGACAAAAAGGACTGGAAGTGCATCCTCTGCTTCCACCCTTGGAATTTCCTCGTTCCCCGCCTCCGCCCCCGCCCCCGAAACGTCCAACTTTCCTAACCCCATCCCGGCCTCCATATCCCCCTTATTAACCCCGTTGCCGACCCCATTTCTCCGCCCATTTTGGGCTTGTTTTTTTGGGCAAAAAGTTGTTGGTTTGACTAAAATAAGTTATTTTTTATGTAACAAATATATATTTATAATAAAATTTTACATGTTAAATCTTAAAAACATTATACTAACAATTTAAAAACATGTTTTTTTTGTTGAATTTTGGAAGCTAAAAATTATGTTCTTGTTTATTATGTTTACATAATTAATATATATATATATATATATATATATATATATATATATATATATATATATATATATATATATATGCAACCCCCCCCCCCCCCCTCCCGGGGGGGGGCGTTTTGGAAGCTCAAAATAGTGTTTTTTTCAATTTTTTTTTAATATTTATTAAATTATATATACCTACTAAAAATTATAAAAAAATCATGAATTTTCTCATTACTGTTTCTGTGTAATTTTTTTATTTGAATTCTATGGAATAACAACACTGTAACCATGTTCTACCACTACCACAACAACAAAATCAGTATTATGATAATGAAAATTATCTATCAAACACTAATCATAAAACAAAATCACATGTAAAGTGTTAACATACTATACGGTAACAAAAATTGAAATACCTAATCACATTTTTTGTACAGATAACAAGAATGAGATGAAATCCATACTTTCTTAACATAATTAGTTTTCTCGTTATTATAATCAGAATAACAAAGTTCCTCACTACTATTTATGTTCCTCATTCTTAACGTAATCAGGATGGAGGCTCCAAATTCAGTTGAAGAGGCTATAAATTCAGTTGAAGAAGCTGCAATTTCAGTTGAAGAGACTTTAAATTTAGTTGAAGAGCATATAGTTCTCAATCCTAAACATCAACACATTCCTAAAGATGGAATGAAGTTTGATTAAGAAGACGACCTTTACAATTTCTTTAAAGCATATGCATTCCAGAATGGTTTTGGTATACGGAAAAGTAGTATAAGAACAAAAAATCTTGTGCTAAAACATACTATTCACTTGGATGTGCCAAAGGAGGTTTATATGTGTCTAAGACAAACAAACCATATCAAAAGTCTTCTAAAACAAATTGTAAAGCAAAAATTAGCGTAATTGCTTATGGTGACGGAAGATGTGTTATCTCTAGTGTTTTTCTTAAACATAACCATGCTTTAAGTCCCCGAAAATCTCGATTCCAACGATCACATAAGTAAATGGATTCGTATTCTAAGAGAAGACTTGAGTTGAATGATTATGCTGGAATTCCATTAAACAAAAGCTTCCCTTCGTTAGTTGTTAAAGTGAAAGGGTATGACAATTTGTCGTTTGGCGAGACAGATTGTAGATCATACATAGCAAAAGTAATACAACTAAGACTTGGGCTTGGGGATGCTGAGGCACTTCGTAATTATTTTGTCTCTATGCAAAAAAGAAGCTCAAATTTTTTCTATGTAATTGATATGGATGATAAAGGTCGTATGAGAAATGTATTTTGGGCAGATGCAAGGTCTAGGGCAACTTACGAGTTATTCGGAGATGTTATTTCATTTGATAGCACATATTTGACTAACAAATATAATATGCCGTTTGCGCCTTTTGTTGAAATAAATCACCATGGACAATCAATATTATTTAGATGTGGTTTGCTTTCATGAGAGGATACAGAAACATATGTATGGTTATTCAAGTCATGGTTAGAATGCATGAATGGTCGGGCACCAAAAGCAATAATAACATATCAATGTCGATCAATGCAAGGAGCTGTGGCACAGATATTCCTAGAATCTCATCATCGTCTTTGTCTTTGGCATATTATGAAAAAGTTTCCTGAAAAATTAAGTAGGTTGGCTCAATATAAAGTAATAAATAAGACTCTAAAAACCCTTGTGTATGAGTCTACGGACACTCAAGAGTTTGAAGATGGTTGGTGCAAGTTGGTTAAAAATTATGGACTTGAAAAAAATGAGTGGTTATGTTCTTTATTTAACGATCGAAGGCATTGGGTGCCAATATATGTAAAAGTAACTTTTGGGCAAGGATGTCTACTACACAAAGAAGTGAAAGCATGAATGCTTTTTTTGATGCGTATGTTAATTCTAAAACCTCATTACGACAATTTGTTGAACAACATGACAACGCGCTGAAAAGCAAGATTGAGAAAGAAAATAAGGCTCATTTTGAGTCTCTTAATTCTTCATATAAATTAGTAACTGGGTTTTATTTTGAAAGACAGTTTCAGGAAGCGTATACAAATGCAACTTTTAAGTTGTTTCAAGATGAGTTATGAGGTATATTGTTTTGTAATTCTTCATTGGTCAAAGTGGATGGTACACTATATGTATTTCATATTACAAATATTGTGGAAGGAAAACATGGAGATTTAAAAAAAAATAATAATAAAAAAATAAAAAAGTTGTTTATACCGTTAGTTATGATGAGATTGAATGTGATATACAATGTTCTTGTCATTTGTTTGAGTTTCGAGGAATTAGTTGTAGGCATGTGGTGAAAATATTGATTGAGAAGGATGTAAAAGAAATTCATCCACGGTATATTTTGTCTCGGTGGAGGGAAGATGTGAAGCATCAATACTACTTAGTGATAAATTGTTATGAAGATTTGATGAGTGGTGAAAACATTAAACAATTTGACCACTTGTGTTCCAATTTTTACGAGGCTGCACATATTGCTAATTCTCACGAAAAGTATGAATACTTGTTAAGTTGTATAAATATGGCTAAAGAAAAGTTAAATGATGATTCAATTTAGGCTGGTAGTAGTAACGTAAATTTGATAGTTGAATATGTTCGTGTTTTGGACTCAACTACAAAATTGTTACCACCCTTGCAAGTACGTAGTAAAGGTCGTCCACCATCCAAGAGAAGGGAGTCTAGAGTAGAACAGGTTATGAAGAAGAAAAGAAAGAACAATTTAATATTTTATCTATTTAAATTTTTATATTTTATTTGTTTAATATAGTTTATAATAACTGTTTTTTTAGGTATGTGAAAGAATGGAGAACATGCAACAAGATCAAGCAGATACAAGTCGTGATCGTGAAGCAATTTCCTATAATGATGTGCCGAACTACCATATTGATCTTAATGTACCTGTTTGAACAAGAAAGACCGAGGAGTATGTGAAAAATTAGTACAAAACATGTTTTATGAGAAAATAATGATTTTTAGTTTCAGTTTTTTTGTGATTAATGACGTTGAAAGAACCAATTGGCATTGTGAAAGTTTGTTACGAATTGGATATGTTGATTTCAAAATAAAGGGTACATTGGTCATTTATGGAATAATTATGATTTTATTTTATTTAGGATCAAAATATGCTACGATAAGATGATTAAAGGGTGTTTTGGTCATTTTATTACTTTATGGGGTTTGCTTAATATTGTGTACTTCCAATGTGTAATTTATTCAAGTTTCTTATGATGCATACCGGTAGAGTTTTACACGAAACATAAAAATGGAACCAAAATTAGCAATGCACTTTCAAAATGGAATCAAGAATGGCAATTTACTTTCCAAATGGAACTAAAAATAACAATGCACTTTCAGAATGGAATAAAAAATGGTAATGCACTTTCCAAATGGAACCAAGAATGGCAATGCACTTTCAAAATGAAACCAAAATTAGCAGTTTACTTTCAAAATGGAATCAAGAATGGCAATGTACCTTCCAGATGGAACTAAAAATAACAATGCATTTTCAAAATGGAATAAGAAATGGCAATTCACTTTCCAAATAGAACCAAGAATGGCAATGCACTTTCAAAATGGAACCAAAAATAACAATGCACTTTCAAAATGGAACCAAGAATGGTAATGCACTTTCAAAATGAAACCAAAATTAGCAACGCACTTTCAACATGGAACCAAGAATGGCCGATGCACTTTCCAAACGGAACAAAGTATGGCAATGCACTTTCAAAAATACAACTCATGTAATTGAAACTAATGGACATTTGACTCTAGGTTTACAAAAATACAACTCATGTCAAGTCTTCACAAAATTAAACTACATTGATATATTAAACCATTTTCATAAATACATTGTTTTAAAATATCAAACAATCTCAACACTGACTATTATAAGGACCAGAATGCCATAATTATCTTGAATTTTACACAAAACCAGTCAACTAATGCCAATGAATTTGGAAGCATGTGAATGTCTTCTACATCTTCTCACAACAATGAACACTTTGTTTTGTGAGCTCATGAATGATGAAGGTAAAAATGAGAAATCACCTTGCAATTGAAGAGGTATAATGGAGCCCAAACACAAAGTTTTAAAGAAGAAATACAAATAGAGAAAAAAACATATCTAAACAAGCAAAACAGATAAAAGCTCCAACAACCTAACAGCAGCCACCAACAAAAAATCTAACCATGCCCATTTTTATACACTTTCATGTACCAATCTGCTAATGCTCACAGGGACAAAAGAAAGGACAAAATCTGCAGTAAAAAGGTAATACACTTCACACCCACAAAACAACCCATCAGGTAAGAATGGGGATAATCCTCTGCCAACCATTGACTTAAAAGAAAACCAGTTCTGCCTTACACCATATTCAATCCAAACTCTGTCCAAATTACACCCACAAAGCCATGATTGAAAAATTACTACTTTTTGAAAATATTCAGTTTTTTATGCAAAACTATGTGTCACAAATTGTGTTCTATACACAACAAACACAACAAATAGAACTCAAACAAACCGATTTTACACACACAAAAAAAAGAGACAGTCAATAGGCTCTAACTAACGAAACCCATGATGAAGCCATGATTGAAAAATTACTCCTTTTTAAAAATATTCTGTTTTGTATGCAAAACTATGTGTCACAAATTGTGTTCTAGACACAACAAACACAAAAAATAGAACTCAAGAAAACTGATTTACAAAAAAAAAAAAAAAAAAAAAAAAAAAAAAAAAAAAAGACAGTTCAATCGGCTCTAAGTAATGAAACCCATGTTGATTACAAATTTAAACTAGCAAACATGTAGGTTGATGGTGGCTCCAGTGTCGATTGAAGATTAGAAGGTGGCTCAAGCAACACAAATTGTGTTCTAGACACAACAAACACAAAAAATAGAACTCAAGAAAACTGATTTACAAAAAAAAAAAAAAAAAAAAAAAAAAAAAAAAAAAAAAGACAGTTCAATCGGCTCTAAGTAATGAAACCCATGTTGATTACAAATTTAAACTAGCAAACATGTAGGTTGATGGTGGCTCCAGTGTCGATTGAAGATTAGAAGGTGGCTCAAGCAAAACTATGTGTCACAAATTGTGTTCTAGACACAACAAACACAAAAAATAAAACTCAAGCAAACTGATTTACACAAAAAAAGAGACAATTCAATCGGCTCTAACTAACAAAACCCATGTTGATTACAAATTTAAACTAGCAAACCTGTAGGTTGATGGTGGCTCCAGTTTCGATTGAAGATTAGAAGGTGGCAATTGGGATGACGATTGAAGATTGGGTGGTGGCTCCCGTATCAATTGCAGATTGGGTGGTGGTTCCGTTGTCGATTGAAGATCAGAAAGCGGAAATTGGCAGTGGCGAATGAAGATTAGGTGGTGGCGATCGACAGTAGCAATGTCCATTGCAGTAGTCGGATCGATTGAAGTAAACAAGAAGAAGTGAAGAAGGGTTGGTCGATTGGTCGTTTGGAGATCTAACGTGGATGAAGTTGTCGTTCTGTTTTTTTAATATTAATTCAGTGATTAAGGTTAATATTGGAATATGAAGTTAAATTGAATGACATGGAAAAATAGTGACAAATGTCTTGATATGAGTGGGTAGGAACGTATGTAGGCACAAACGGTAGGAGGGAATTTAATTTCTCTTATATTAATTCTTATAAAAAATTAAAACTTAGATATTTCAAGTGACCCACTTAAGCCCCTCATGAACTCGTACATGCTTGCCATTGATGAAGCTTTGTTACTTGTAATTATGTTGGGATGAATTTCACCACCGTGAACTTAATCAAGTACAAAATTTTAGGCACCATTTTCACTAACCTTCGTATTCCTTCAATCTTGACATCCATGCCTACTAAAGAAATCTTATCCCGACACCTGACTTCCCTTTTCCTTTTACACATGGTTTATTTGATTGTATTATGTGCTTGTTCTTTGCTTCTTCTAAATGTTCATGTGCCTTCCCTATTCTTGATCTAAGATCAAATAATACATATTTTGTTTTATTAACATTCAACTAATCAATTTTTTTTTGTTAACTCAAGGATGCCATTTCTCATTTGGTTTCCTGTATTAATGAAATTTCAAACTCATCAGGTATTTTATGTAATAACGATTTGCAAGTTTTAGGCTTGTTCTTACAACTTTTAAAACAAACACAAGTGGTTCATTGTGATAGTCCCAATATAACAATAAAGAGTTCCTGATATTTCTTGAAGGTTGAACATTATGGTAAACAAAACAAATGTCAAATTCACATATTCCTAATATATTACTCATTGGTAGATTCTGGTAGAAAAAATGATATTAACTTACATCATTCTTGTACTTTACTTCATAAATGAACCTATCGTAGTTTAAAGCATCAATGTGAAGTAAATACTTACACTAATATTATCATAGATTGTGTAACACCCTGTTTCAGATCATTTCCATTTTAGGGTGGTGATCAAGGATTGGGTATTAGCAGGCTTAGGATCCTTGAAGAAGTTAGTTTTGGCCTTTTGGGCTCATTTGGAGGTGGATGATGTATATTAGATGATCTGCGTATTCGGTTTGCGTTTTGGAGTCAAAGGGTATTTCAATAATTTGTTAGCTCGGGGTTTTATGGAAATTGATTGATATTCAGGAAATGGTAAGGCAAGTATAAGTTGATTAAAGTGTAGAGTTTCTTGTTACCTTTGTATGGATATAAGGATCGCCGGAATCGGGTTTGTAACAAAGAAGTTATGACCTTCGGAGTATATTAAGGTTAAGGGGTTAAGCAGTACGTAGAGTGTACATATATGTACGCATGGCATACTAGCTCTAAAGTCGTTACATAGGAAGTATAATGGTGTACACATGGTGTATAGATGCGAAGTAGGATCGTGCCTTCGGGCATGTACGCGGGGCGTACATACATCTTAATGAAAACCCTGATTTCGATGATGTACCCTATATAATCTCATTAAGTCTTTTTGGTTGGTCCATTTACCATCCTCCAAGTTCCCAAAACATTATAAATCGTCTCTAAGCCTCCATGGTTGTAATTTTGAGCTCATGATGTGCATTTTAGTGTTTTTGGGTCATTTCTAATAAGATGGAGTTTGATGCAAGGTTGTGAATCAAGGATGAGCTTTTGGATCTGCATTATGTGCTTCATTTTCAACTTGTTTGAGATAAAAAGATAGAACCTTGTTCATTGTTGGATTAGTTCTAGCATGTATGAGTTTTTGGTTCATTTTGGTCCCATTGATAGGATCTTGTGAGTTCATATCGTTTCTGAAGATTAGAGTTGCCAGTCTTAGTGTTATTTTGGTCCTTGAGTCATAAAGTTGCCATTTTGAGGTCTAAATCCATTCATGCATGAGTTAGGGCCATTTTCATGGAAGTAGAATGTTACATTTTGAGTTTGGGTTCATTTGGGGCATGTAAAGTCACCAAGTTAGTGACTTTATGAGTCTAGACATTGATTAGGACTCAGATATGTGGTTTGGACCTTTGCGCTAAGCATTAAGTGCTTAATGACAAAACTTGGCTTAATAGAGGAGTACGTTGGGCGTACAAGTCTGTATGCGCAACGTACAAGCCATCAAGCGTGTACGCACAACGTACAACTAAGTACGCCCTGCGTACTCAGTCAGAGTGGGCTTCACACCCATGGGCCATTTCATGGACTTAGTTGCTTTGGGCCTTCGTGGGCCATTTGAAAGTAGGGTTTTGGACTAAGTAAATTATTGAGCTTTAGGGTAAGGCCCATTGGAGAGGTTTGGGCCCAATTTGGAAAATTGGGCCATAAGTAGGCCTTGGAAGATTAGTTAGTGTTGGGCCTTTTACATTGTGGATTTGGGCCTTAGTCATGCGCAACATACTGCGGGACCAATAATGTCCCCTTCCAAAACTTGGTTGTTATCTCTGCCACAGTCTCGGTAGTCTGCTTCAAATCCTAGAACTCTCTCACCAAACGTTGCACCTCAATCGACGGTGCAAACTCGTGATCAAACCTCCTCCCCATACATCTCAGTCACACATGTTGATCCCAGCTCGTGGGTAACCTCCTCCCACCAGTCTCGTGCTCAATTCCTCAACATACAAGATGCGAACCCCACCTTTGCCGCCTCGGAGAAAAAGCTCGTGCGTTGGGAATTCTCCATGTCTGCCACCCAACATCAACTAGTGATGGGATCCCTGACCCCAAAGAACTCAGGCGCTCCACACGCCTTGAACTCCATGAACGAGGGAGCTCGGGCCCCAATCTGGCCAGCAGCAATCTCAGCTCGGAAAGACCTGAGCCACTCCTCTATGATCTCCATGATGCCCTCCTTGACAGTACAAAATATCATCGAGGTAGCGTCTAGGATGCCACGAGTAACCTCGGTTGTGATAAGATCACGCAGCCTCTCATCAATAGGCTATGCACCAGAGCCGAAACCTGATCCTGATCTTGAACCTAAAACTCGCGTGATCATCACCATCCTCAACTGAAAATATCATAAATAAAAATGATAAAGAATTCGAAATGGATTCCTCCTCACCGTACTCCTAAGAGCTATCATATATGTCATTGATTCGGGTACAAGTCTTGTACTTTCAGTATTATGGGCCCAATACTACATTCCACACCTACCTGTACCTTCCCAAGGTCATACCTAATATCCCTAAATAATCCAACCACAAATCATGACCCATAAACACAACACTAACTCAAATTCTAAATTATTCTAGGATTCTCAATCCTCATCATACTAGAAACTCAAATCAATCATAGTAGGTTGCCCTATGCATGCAAGTTAAACACAAAGAGAATCACATAGACTGTCAAATAAAGCTTCTACCCTAAACCACAACCTGACAAGGAACAGGAATAAGGCAGATTCGCTCATTCTAAGGCTATGAAATCCTAAGCATGTACAACTTTGAAAGCATACACTTAGCAAATAATCTATTCAACATCAATTTCCATATATACTATAGCATGGCCAAAACATTGGGGAACACTTACTTGAGCTTGGCCGATTACGCGCATTAAACTCTCCCTTTTTTTTTACAAAAATCATTTTCAGGAAAAATTTTAACTTTTGGTTTCTTTTTGAAAAACAATTTTTACCATTTCCTCGGTTTGAGTTTTGACACACCCAAGAGTGTGCCTGAATCTCTCAAACCAAGGCTCTGATACCAACTTGTAACAACCCAAAATTTTATAGAAAATTTTAACTTTTATAATTATAAAACCAATTAAAATTGTTTCCAAAAATCCCATTACATAACCACAATGTTTTAAAAGATCAGAGTATCAAAAACTAAATGCGGAAATACTGGAAAATGCATGTCGCGCCATCAAGTTAGGCCCTTGCCCTTAGAACACAAAGTACCTGAAACATCCAACATAACTTTTAGCACACACTTAGTAAGCTTTCCATAACACACAAAACATATAATCACATAATTCCATGAAAACATACATATAAGTTTGCTATGGACTCCCTCCATGGTCTTCATTGGAATGTCATGGGCTACCCCCATGGTCTTGTATCCCTGAGCCATGGGCTGCTCCCATGACCCTGTCAAGTGTCATGGGCTCCTTCCATGGTCTTCACATAAATCCACACTTATATCAAATAGCAAAACATTACATACTCAATCACAAATTATCTCAATTCAATTAATGGGTCGGACTTGGTGCCTTCGACCCATGAGTGTAGTGAGAAGACTCACCTTAGTCTGTTGAACACAAAATCTGTTTGCCTAACAGTCTGAAACCACACACTGAACAATGATACAATTAACCCTAAATTAGGATTATAACACAACCTAATCAAAGAGTATAAACACCGAAGCCTATGTCCTTCAATAGTGGACCAAGAGTCTTTCCATTGCTAATGGGCCTAAAATCCAAGATAAAAGCCACTAATGGACCACATGGCCCAATAAGGAATAACCCAAAATAACTATGGCCCAAGTCCTAATATTAGCCAACAACTCTAAATGGGACCAAGCCCAAAACTGAATAAAGCCCAGTAAGCTTACAAGCCCACACAAAGCCCAAATCCAACTGGAGTGCATACGCCCTGCGTACCACTCTAGTACGCTCAACGTACTAGACCCTAAATGCATGCGCTGCATACACAATAGTACGTGCGGCGTACAAACAGGGCATGCATCAATCAACCATTAAGTGCTTAATACTTTCGATTTTAACATCAAAATTTAGATATGAGTCCATTAAGATGTGCTAGGGCATAACGTTGGCAACTTTATGCCCTTGCATGTCATAAGTGACCTCAACACTTCATTCTTTCCATTAAGACCTCACTTAAGACCTCTAACTTATGCATGGAGTCCAAACAACCTTCAAGATGGAACCTTTATGCATAAAACATGCTCAGCGAGCTTAGATCTAGGAATCCTAATCTCTGGAGTTGCTCAACTCATAAGAGAAGCTCCAAAGGCCAAAAAAGAGACTCTATAACAAAACCATAGCTCAAACTGTAACGCCCCGATTCTCAGGTATTGATTTAAATAAGAGTTCTTTTGTTTCCAAGGTCTACTCAACGAGTTGGTTTCCTTACTTTTCGAGTAACAACGGGTTGGTCCACGTGTTTTAGTGGCCTGCTCGTCGAGTCCAACAAAGGACTCGATGAGTAGGAGTTGGATGATGAAACCCTAAATCCCGGAGTTTTGCACCCTATTTAATGAAGCACAAGCCTCCTTTGGCCTCTCTACAGTCCATTGAGAGACCAGAAAGGCCCTAACTCGAGTGTGTGTATTCTTTGGAAGTTTAAGCTTGGAGGGAAGTTTTGGTAAAGGAATCACTTGGGAAGCAAGCTAGTTGAAGCAAGAATTTGTGGGTTTCAAGTTCTGCATCAGAAAGGGCTCTCTTGAAGGTATTAGATCGTTTTTCCCTTAGCTCATTTTCTCCTAAACCCTTTTGTGCATGAGTTTAGGAAAGGGTTCTTATGTTTAAGCCAAGATCTGAAGTTGTAACTTCAGATCTGGACTCCCCTTGGCTTCTAGATTCATAAAGACATCAACCTTGTCTAGTATGAGCCTTCTTTCAAGGATGTGACTTCATTGCAAGCTTAGTTGTGCCATTTTAGGGTCTTAAAGCCTTGCATGCACGTAAAGTTTGCAACTCTACGTGACAAGCATGCCTAAGGAAGTTGGATCTGCAATTTAGGGCCTTGGCACGGCTTAAAAAGTGTCTGCATGGTTAAAGGGCTGGAGGGACTCGCTGTGTTGCATAGCCGACTCGGTGAGTCATATGAAGATAGGCATTGAACTCGACGAGTTGGATGAACAACTCGACGAGTCCGATGAAGATTACTGTAGACTCGACGAGTTTGATGAACAACTCGGCGAGTCGGTTAATGCTTCCCCAAATTGATGAATGCGTGTGAACATGTCGAGTTACAAAAAGGAAAACTCGACGAGTGGCCGTAGGTTTCGATCGCGAACCTTAGGAACTCGAAGAGTCTTTGAGAGTTGGAGTTTAGTACTGAGCCGACATTTGCAAGGTGAGTTATCCTCACTATACTAAGGGGTCTAAGGAACCAAGGCCGGCCCATTGAATATGTTATCCTAGCAGTGTTAGTATGTTGAGTATGAAGTTAATGTTGCATGCTCAATGGTTATGCCAGTTAGGTAGATCTGTAGGACTACCTGTGTTGATATATCATTATGTGCATGCTCAGTGGTTATGCTAGTTAGGTAGATCTGTAGGACTACCTATGCTATATGATTATCTGCATGCTCAGTGGTTATGCCAGTTAGGTAGATTCGTAGGACTACATGTGTTATATTATTATCTACATGCTCAGTGGTTATGTTATATGTTGATATGTTATGTAGGATGGGTTGAGGTGGGACTGCTTCGTGCGGTAACCAACAAAACCGAGAGCATTCCAGTTACAGGCTAAGGGAGACTCGTACTGTGGGCTCGATGGCAAGCCAGATGTGAGCTGTGGGCCCGCAAGGCAATCCGGACTTACACTGTGGGCCCAGGGGGTAATCCAATCTGTAAAGTTGTGGACCCGTTGTATTCTGTTCAATTTGTTATGTTATGATGTTGCTGACATGGTTATGTGGACTGTATGTGTATCGGTATTTTGGGGGAACTCACTAAGCTTTCAGGCTTACAGTTTCAGTTTATTTTTTCAGGTACTTCTGGGGATCGAGGCAAGGCAAAGGCGTGATCGTACAGCTCCTCACTTTTTATGAGTTTGTTTCTGTCATACCCTGATATGATACATTTTGAAAACAAGTTTGTAATGTTTAATGGATTTGAAATGTTTTAAAAGTTAAAATTGGCTTGAATTTTTATAGGTGTTACAAGTTGGTATCAGAGCCTTGGTTTGAGTGAATTAGGGGAACATTCGTGTGAATCCAGTCTCAAATCAGGGAAAGGTTTTCAAATGATTTCTAAAACAGTTTTCAAAATAAGTGAAGGAGGATGCAAGGTGGACGATCAGCTAGAGCCAGTAAGTAGATCCCAAAATACCATACAACTATTTGATTATGTGATATGTTAGAACAACATGCTAGTACCAGGCTAGGGATCTTCAGGAGTTGCATGATAGAATTTCATGATTATATGATGCCTGCTAGCCTAGGGTTTTCCTTATATGAGATTGACATCATTACTGTAGTTACTTGTGTATGCATCACGGATGTATATAATCAAGATCTTATAGCCTAAGAATTTTTAATTCAACCTTAGGGTAGGATCGGATATTTGAAAGTCTATAGCGTCCAGTGTTATGTATAACTAGCATACACTAGCACTGCAGGGTTGATGGAAGTTTCAAGGATGGGTGTATGCATCATTACTGCAGGCTTGATCACCACCTTCTCCTTCTTGAATGCTCTATAAAATGGCCACCAACACACTTTCTAAGCTCAAGAATCACACTCACTGTAACAACCCAAATTTTGACAGAAAATTTGAACTTTTAATTTCATAAATATCAACCACAATGTATTTGATGATATATGGTCCATTAACATGGACTAGACAGCTCGAGCGACCAGCCTTGCCTGACGCTTCCTTGCCAGCCTTGCTAGGGACTCCCCTGCCAGCCTTGCTGGAGACTCTCCTCTCGGCTCGACCTAACGCTCCCTTTTATGGCGCTCCCTTGTCGGCCTTTCTGGTGTGCGCCCACTAGCCTTGTTTGGGGCGCGCCCGCCAGCCTTTCCTGGTGCCTTTGAGCGGCCTTGCCCAATTCCTTGATAAATAGGCATGAATTGGGCTTGCCTAAGGTCTGACCTAATTCCTCTTGACTTGATTGTCCACTATAAATAGAATAGTGCTTCCTCCATGAAAAGAACTTCAGCCAATGGCTTAGGTGCAACCCATACCTTCCTCCATGGCTCAGTCGCCACACTATACTCTGGTCAGGTGGCTCAACCACCACTTACCGCCATCATCCACCATACACTACCACCAGTACCAAGATGGTTCTCTCCAACTAAGGAGAACCATCTCATATTTACCAACTGATACAACTTGATCGTTGGAGCCTGATCTTGGGGCACAGTCCCTGGGGCGGTTCTAAGTTCTAACGCATCTCTCTGATTGTGACTAGCAGATCTCTCCTCCCTAGTTTCCATTAAGAGAAAAGAAGACCAGAATGTTGGATTAATGTCTAAGTCCATAACTATAATTGGTAAGACTTGACCCGACCCGGCATGGTCCATTTGGTTTGCATGGCATCATGCACTTGGATAGACTATAATGAGAGAAATTAGACACTTATGGTTATTAATATATTATAAGTTCTAGTATATTAATAATAAGAATAATAAGATTATTTAATTAGTATTGATCAAGAATTAATCTAGGATTAATTAAGTGATCAAAAGAAGACTAATTAAATATATGGGTTGATTGTGTAAATCATCCATACTTGTATAGTGGGCTAATGCTCCATGGATAATCAAGTTGGGCTAAAACCCATAGGATGGTCCATGGATGGTCCATGGTGTATTTGAACCCATGGATCCAAGGAAATGGAAAGTCATGACAATTAGAGTTTACCCTAATTGTAACACTATATATAGATCTTATTCTTGACCAAAATCGGACACTAAAGAGACTAAGAGAGGGCTAGCCGATTTTCATGAAGTGTAGAATTCTCTCAAGTTATTCCAAGTGTATTTGGTGTTGTGTGAACCATTTGAGGTGTCACACTTGGGGCACTAGGCACTCAAGCTTCATGAAGACATTCTACATCAAAGAGGTATGTATTCTATCTTGTTATATTGATAGTTTTGTATGCTAGATTAGGATAATACCTTGGATGTTCATATTTGCATGTATAATAGAGAAAACATAGATCCAAGGTATTAGGGTTGCATGTACACTTAGGAGTGTTAGAATGCTCATAACCCAACACAGAAGAGTCGTCGGAGGTCGTTGTCACATCAGTATTCAAAAATCCCTTTACATAGCCATCGTGTTTTAAAATTCAAAGTGAAAAAACTAAATGTGAAAACCTTGGAGAATGCACGTTACGCCATCAAGTCGGGTCCTTGCGCTTATCACTAGAAGTACCTGAAACATTCAATAAAACTGTTAACACAAGCTTAGTGAGTTTTCCAAAATACACGAATCATATAATCACATAATGTTATGCACACATACAAATAAGTTTGCCACAAACTCCCTCCATGGTCTTCATTTGGAATGTCATGGGCTACCCCCATGGTCTTGTATCCCCGAACCATGGGCTCCTCCCGTAGTATTCACATAAATCCACATATAGATCAAATAGCAAACAATTACATACTCCATTACTAATCATCTCATATCAATTAATGGGTCGGCCTTCGTGCCTTCGACCCGTGAGTGTAGTGAGAAGACTCGCCTCAGTCTGTTGAACACAAAAGTTGCTCGCCTAGCTGGCCGATACCTCACACTGTATAATAATACAAATAACCCTAAATTAAGATTATAATTCAGCTTAGTCAAAGAGTCTAAAGACCTAGCCTAAGTCCTTTCATGATAGCCCAAAAGTCTTTTCTTTATTAATGGGCCTAATATCCAAGATAAAAATTATTAATGGGCCACATGGCCCAATAAGGACCAACCAGGACATCTATAGCCCAAACAAAAATAATCAGACCACTAACCCCATATGAAACCAGGCCTAAAACTAACCAAGGCACAGAGAGCTTACAAGCCCACACGAAACCCAAATCCAACTGGGTGCGTACGCCTAGCGTACCACTCTAATACGCTTAGCGTACTGAGCCCTTTGGTTGTACGCGCATCGTACACAAAATTACTCCCAACGTACAAGAAAATTAAGCACCACGACCATTAAGTGCTTAATACTTGGAATTTCAACGTCCAATTTCAAATCTGAACTCATTAAGACGTCCTAAGGCATAAAGTTGGCAACTTTGTGCCCTTGCATGCCATAAGGGACTCCAAAACTTTATTCTTCATATTAAGACTTCATATAGGACCTCAAGCTCATGCATGGATACTAGACAACCCTCAAGATGGCACCTTTATGTATCTAGTGGACTCAAAAAGCTCAGATCTATCCATCTTATTCTCTAGAGTTGCTCAACTCACAAGAGAAAGTTTAAAAACCAAAATGGGACTCTATAACATAACCCTACCTCAAACAATCAAAAGAGATGACAAGGTCATGACTTTATACCTCCAGGAGTTCTTCAAGGTGAACTAGATGCATGATCTAGAAGCTTAATGACACCAAAAACTCGTTCACTACCTTCTCCTTCTTGAATGCTCACTAAAATGGTAACTAACACACTTTCTAAGCTCAAGAATCACACTCACAATCTGAGGTCGAGGGACGAAATGAGGTTGTGGAGGCTGATTAGAGTTTGGTCCAAAAGACTTAAGGATGTTTATATAGGTCTCAATCCCGGATACTAGGGTTTTGTCCATCTGCCATGTACGCCCCACGTGCGTGGTTCACCTTCGTGATTATTCCACCTTGGTACACTAAGCGTACCCATAAGTACGCCAACATACGAAAGGGACCAATATTGCAAAAAAAATCATTTCAAGGGCATAAATGATAATTACTTGGATTGGGGTGTTACACTCACAAGGAAATATGAGGTTAAGGGATGAAATGGGACCAATATGGGTACACTTAGGTCTTAAGCCCGGATATTAGGGTTTTGGTCTTCAGTCACGTACGCCCTGCATACCTCTTCAGTGGCGGACGCAGAACGTTTTAGCAGGGGCGACACTAAAAAAATTTCTGAAAAAATCTACATTAGTAGTGATACTCGTATTTTAAGTCGGTGCACCTAATAGAAAAAACATAAAAAAAATTACACTACGTTTCAGAATCGGAGCAGTGGCCCGGGACCCCGGGGCACCACTAAGGTCCGCCACTGTACCTCTTGGTACGCCAACGTACGTGATGAACCTCCACGATCAACCATCCTTAGTACGCTAAGCGTACTCCTCAAGTTGTTGCCTTAAGTCATGTTTACAAACTATATGGTTCGCCATGGCTTGTAAATGTTTGAGGCTTAATATTGTCGTCAATTTACGCCTAACGTTATTTAGAGCTTTGGTAATGCATACATTTCGACAAAATTAAAAAAAAAAAATGTCATTATCCCTATGATATAATAGTTACTTAGGGGCTGTTTGGTAGAGTCTGAATTTTTAAGAGGTCTGAATTTCTAAGAGGGTCTGAATTTTTAAGATCTGAATTTATAACATACTGTTTGGTTGGACCATCTGAATTGCTATGTTGAATGATCAAAATGACCATTTTACCCTTATGTATAATTTTTGTTTATTTCAATATTTTTGTTTTAAAAAATAACTGAACAAACTCTTTGAATGATTATAAAAAATATATATAAACACAATACATAATCCAAATCAAACAAAAATATTTTCAAATCCACCAAATAATACTAAAATTCAAATAAAATCCAAACATAACAACACAAAAACTATTCCAATTTGTTTTTTCTAAAATTAACCGAACCCTTCTGTTTTGATGCCTTTCCTATCTTGGATTCCTTCATGTGTGAGATTCATTGCATATGATCAACATTAATCTTTGAAGCAATCCTATAGCCTTCTACAACACAAATTGGATAAATGTCAGGTTCCAACCATATTGAACAACTGCAATTGATAAGCCATATCCATGTTACATCATGTAGAACAAAAGACCAATCAATCTTTGAAGCAATCTTGTAGTTGGGCTTCTGAAATCACACAAGACAGAGATATGCGTGCATATTATGTAAGAAGGAAATCCAATAAGCATATTCAAAAAAATCACATCATTAGAAATACCCTCGCTCTAAATCATGAAATCAGATTTGCCGAGATCAGTCACGACATCCAAATGTCAAGTAAAATTGGGAACAGTGAGAAAGGTCATTTTGCGAGTTTGTGGACTAACCTTCAATAAATCAAAACAAAATTCATAATGAAAATCTAGAAGTAGAATATAAAATCACAAATTGGTTGATGGAGGTGAACGCATCATCGAGGATGAGAAGGAAGCACCGGCGGTAGGGTCGCCGAAATCACCCGAGCGCTAGGGCTCAGAAGCTTAAGTGGGTGTTTGCATTAGGGAAAGAATATGATTTCAAGCAAATAATTCGATCTCTACCAACATCATAACCATTCCCGCGAATATAATCGAGTTTTAGGAAAAAAAAACTTACCAAGAAAGGTGTTTTGACAAGGAAGGTGGCGCTACCGGCAGAGATAGAGGAGGCGGCGCAATCGACGGTGATGGAGACGGCGAAATCGTTGGTGGAGGGAGGCAGCTCGGAGAGGAAGTGAAAGGGAGAAGGGGGTGTTGGTCTCGTGAAGTATGAGGCGGAGAAAAGAAGTAGGTGGAGAAAAGAGCGTTGTAATCTTTGGGGGTACAAAGGGGAAAGACGCGTTCTTTTAAAAGTTCATACATTGTTCTACCTCTGAAAGTTTAAGTGACATTTACAAAACTAAGAGGCAAAAAATAATAGGCTACCAAACGGTCTGAATCTGAATTTTTAAGAGACTGCCTCTTAATTTTCAAATTAAGAGGCAAACAAACAGCCCCTTATAAAAAATATTCACATTCAAAAAATTTAAAAATTAACAATACAAAAAATGCATATAACGATATTATTTATTCTAAAATTTTGTAGAACATGTCGTCTTTTCCCCCTTTAAAATAGGGAAAATGACTTGGGAATGTAATTAACATTTTAGTAAGTTGATTTGGATAACTATTTTTTTTGTCCACATCTAGGTAATAAACTTGTTGGAAGTATTCACATATGACCATTATGACCGGCTATAGCAGGTTACATCCTAGATGTGAACACTTTCAATAAGTTTGTTATCTAGATGTATAAAAAAAAATAGTTACCCAAATATAAACAAAATGAAAAGTACGAGTAAATTATACAAATGGTCCTTGTGGTTTGGGTGAATTTGTGTTTTTGGTCCCTAACTTATTTTTTTAACTCGAATGGTCCCTAATGTTTATTTTTGTTGCGTGTTTGGTCTCTATCTTACCTAAAAAGATTATTGTGTCCTTATTAATTTATTTTTTAATTAATTTTCTTATTTATGTATTTTTTTATATATTTAAAAAAATTAATAGACCTCACATATTTGTATCTCCTCACTCACTAAAGATGAAGACACAATGTATATTATAGAGATGATCCGATCCGCATGGACCATGATTAGGAATTGTTTGATTGTCTTTCTCTAAGGAAGAGGCAAAATAGAATCAACTTGAATTCGAGACCACTATTCGAAATCTTAGTGAAACACTAGATTTATTATATCATGTTTGTTTTTCATGAAAAAAAATACCAATTGAAGTGGAAGATTTTTTCAAACAACAAGGGGATGAGTCAACTTTTAAATTAAATGATATTGAGCACTAAAGATGATGAGATATAAATATGTAAGGTTTTTTTTTTTAATATATAAAAAATAAATACACAAGTAAGAAAATTAATTAAAAAATAAATTAATAAGGGCACAATAGTCTTTTTAAGTAAGACAATGACCAAATGCAGGACACAAAAAAACAAAGAGACCATTCGAGTTAAAAAAATAAGTTAGGGACCAAAAACACAAATTCCCCTAAACCACAAGGACCATTCATGTAATTTACTCTTACTTTTCGTTTTTTTTTCATATTTAGGTAACTATTTTTTTTGTACACATATATGTAACGAACTTGTTGAAAATATCCACATCTAGGATGAAACCTGCTATAAACGGTCATAATGATCATATGTGAACACTTCCAACAAGCTTATTACCTAAATGTGTATAAAAAAGATAGTTACTCAGATGTGAACTTACTGAAAAGTTAATTACCTTCCCAAGTCATTTTCCCTTTAAAATCTACTATAATAAATGAAGATAATTGTGTCACATGTCAATCTCTAATGAGTTTTGACACTTATCATTTTATGATATTTTTTAAATAAATAATATCCATATGTCAATTTTTAAAATTAAAAAGCCACTTAATAATTATATACTTATATATGTAATAAATATAATAGTAAATTGCAATTAATATGTTTATTCATTTCTTATTTTAAAATTTTATTTAAAAAAATATTTATTGTTTATATTCTAATATTTTATTTTTTTTAATAAAAATATAATACATTATAAGAATATATGGATAACAAAAAAAAAAAAAAAAAAAAAAAAAAAAAAAAAAAAAAAAGAATAATGATTTGTTTTCTTTCATGTATAATAAAAGTCGACGGTGTTAGTGTGGCTGTGTGGAAACCATTGTCCCGCGGCACCAGGTTCTTTCCTTAACAGCGTTACCCAAAAACATCAACCTTTAAATCCTCCGACGCCACCGTCTTACTCTTAGTCTTATCCATCGATTCCATCTTTTCCGATTTTACTCCCGAAAACAGAAATGGACATCCAGCAATCAATCACCAACCAAACCCACGTCTCAATCACGCTCGCAAACCACCTCCTCTGCAAGAAATCCCCAACCTCCAACACTGTATTTTCTCCCCTTTCCATCCATGTCGTCCTCAGCCTAGTCGCCGCCGGTTCTAGTGGCCAAACACTCGATCAGTTGCTATCTTTTCTCAAAACAAAATCCATGGACGACGTCAACTCTCTTTCGTCGCAGCTTGTGTCCTTGGTGTTCGCCGATGGAAGCCCAAGTGGCGGCCCTCGTTTATCTTTCGCAAACGGCGTTTGGGTTGAGCAAACCCTTTCTCTTAAACCTTCTTTCAAACAGGTGGTGGACACTGTTTACAACGCCGCTTCTAATCAAGTTGATTTCCAAACCAAGGTTAGTTCCATTTTCCCCCTTTCTTTCTTCTATAAGATGCGATCCTAAACTATAGCTAACGTCTGATCTTATTGATGAACGAAGGCTATTGAGGTAGCCAATGACGTGAATCTGTGGGCGGAAAAGCAGACCGGTGGCTTGATCAAAGAGATCCTTCCTTCCAACGCTGTTGACAGCACGACGAAGCTCATCTTTGCAAACGCAGTCTATTTCAAGGGATCTTGGAGCGAGAAGTTCGATCCATCCAAGACAAAAGACCACGACTTTCATCTCATCGACGGGAGCAAAGTTCAAGTCCCCTTCATGACCTCCAAGAAAAAGCAATTCGTTCGTTCCTACGATGGTTTTAAAGTGTTGGGTCTTCCCTATTTACAGGGCGAAGATAAACGCCGTTTCTCTATGTACTTCTTCCTCCCAGATGAAAAAAATGGCCTCCCATCTCTATTACAGAAAATGGGTTCTGAATCTGACTTCCTGGATCGTCATGTCCCACGTCAGAAAGTAGAAATCGGGGAGTTCTTGATCCCGAAATTCAAGATCTCTTATGGGTTTGAAGCTTCTGAGATGTTGAAGGAACTAGGTCTGGTATTGCCCTTCAGTGGCGGAGAAGGTCTGACTGAAATGGTGGAATCTTCCATGGGTAAAAACCTGTATGTTTCAAGCATTCATCATAAATCGTTTGTGGAGGTGAATGAAGAAGGTACGGAAGCTGCTGCTGCATCTGCAGCTGTTGTGATGCTCAGATCTTTGATGACTGGTGATAAGATCGACTTTGTAGCGGATCATCCTTTCGTGTTTGTAATTAGAGAAGATATGACTGGAGTCGTTCTGTTTATGGGACAAATAGTTGACCCTCGCAATGCTTGATCATAACGGGTATGTAATATGATAGTTGAACTTGAGTTTTTGTATGCTTTGATGTGTGTATGTTTCCGAGTGGCAATAAATCTTTGATATCATGAATCGGGTGTTGTGTCTTAATGAGTTAAGTCTCGATCTTTATTCTTTAGCCTTGTTTTTAGGTATACTCTATATCAAATGAGCATAATCAAGGAGGTTCTATTTGGTATGGTTTGATTAAAAAACCTAATATAAGATGTAAAGAAGAATTAAATAACAAACGAGATTCATGTGGTTCGCATTTTAAAAACCCAATATAAGATGTAAAGAAGAATTAAATGAAACAATGAATGATTCATGTGGTTCACATTTAAAAAAAACCCTATATATGATGCATTGAAGAATTAAATAACAAACAAGAATGATGTGGTTCACAAGTAGGATAATCGTGTTAGGTCTAAAGACAAATTAGAGAGGTTTGTTATAATTTTGGAATAATGTTTCTAATTATATCGAGGTTTTACAAGTAGAGCTAGGAATTTGATTTTGACCTTAAAACTGCAAAGTATTAGATTACGAACACAAAACTTCATATTGGAATGTCTTGAATCAATTAGACAATGTAGCATAATTTCATGTCTCAAGCCACTATCATCGTGACTCACATGGAATGTCTCTCGTGAAAAAGTCATCTGATTATTGTCAAGGTAATATTCACAAACAAAGTCGTTAAATTTCAAAAAGAAGTTGGAGATTTCGAGAAGTGTTTGAGGAAATGTACTTACCAACAACAATCCCTAGAATAATATCATTGAAATGGGCAAAGGGCATAAGAGGGTTTAAACTTTAAACATTGCTATTCATGCTATTCGATATTGGGTAAAGTGAATGTGTTCATGAATGAACTCTGCTATATACTGCATAATATAATGTGATAATGTGATAGTGTAATGTGACATACACTTAAAGAAATATGAAAGATTAAGAAAAATTGTACATATTGTTTAATTTAGAAAAATGAATTTACAAAATTTTATTAATAAATGAAAAGTAAATATCACAAAAAAATAAGAAAGTTGTACACATTAGAAAAATAAACATTGTAAAAACATTGTTTCTACCAATCATTTATTATATATTAGGTGGAAGACCTGTATACTATACTAAGTTTATTAAAAATAAAAGTTTATTACAATATTGTAAACATTATGTATTTTTTAAAGTAATATTTTTATATAAATACAAAATATATAATGAATAAAGTAACTAACAATATATAATAATAAAATAAATATTGCCATTTTAAAAATATGATGCATGATATAGTGATTTAAGATTTAATTATAGAAGATTTGAAAGAGAAAGGAAAAAAAACATAGTATTTATTTTGAAATGATTTTTTAATATGTGCTCTAAGAACATATATAAAAAGTATTAGTTAATCATAATTATTATTATAATTAAATGTTAAATACATTAATTTTAAAAAATATTACCATAATTAAATATAAAATTCATTAATAATTTCCATAATTAATGTATTTTACATTTAATTATGGTAGTATTTTTCATAATTAATACTTCTTATATGTGTCCTTAAGGTACATATTAGAAAATCCATATTTTGAAATTTAGTAGAATGATCTATTTTATATATAAAATTCATCACTAAAATATGGATTTTAAAATTTAGAAAATTACAAATTATTTTTTGTGTATTATAAACTTAAAGGTGAAATTGAATTCAATACATATCGAAAATAAATTTCATTTATTGGTTAGAATTAGACTTTTAAAAACTTAAAATTTATTAGGAAAATGGATCATTTCCGAAAATAAACTATATAATACAAAACCTATATTAACATCAAAATATGTTACAAACTAACGCAGATATGTTATAAAACTGGTTAATTAAATGTAAATAAATAAAGATTTAAGAGTTTCCAATGATAATCTTTCTATATATAATACGAACATCATTATATTTAACTTTGCACGCTCTATTTAGTGCATAAAATTTTAGCTTCTTGGTCATATTAACTATTAAGAGATTTTGTAAAAGAATAATAAGATTAGGTTAGCGTATTCGTCAAACTATAAATGCTTAATAATGCCCGGTTGAGGATTTTGTTGACAAAATTCGCCAAAACTCATTTGAGGCCCATAAATTGATAACAATTTAGGCCCCATAATGAAATATAGTTCTGGACCTACATATTGGGTTAGTCTTGAATCGGGTCATCCAAATTAAATCAAAAACGGGTTTTTATCTCTTGTAAAGTAATGTGAACAAAACCGGTCTTAGACTTTTTTTCAGTCTATATCAATTCAGCCCGGAGAACTTTAAATTCAGTTCTGGTTTGTACTTTTTCTAGTCAGGACTTTTTTTTGGATGATGGGAATTGGGAAGGTGTTCTTTGTGATATTCTGGTTAACATTTTTTCTTGATGTAACAAATGTTCAATAATTAGATAACGAGAGTTTTACATAATCGACATATCCACAATTATTCTTAAAGGTCTCTTTCATTTCATTTTGCAAAAAAACGTATCTATTTTCATGTAGAATTAGATCGATTCTAAAAGTTGTCTCATTCAATTTAATAAATTTTTAAAAACATGTTTCCATCACTAAAATATATTTTTGAACCACAAAGTTAAAAAAATTACATATTGATTGTAGTAGTGATCTAAAATGGAATAATGGATGCATCCTTGAGAGTTCAATACCTAACGAGGAGGTTTTGAAACCTAAAAAATATAGCTTCTAGAAAAGGCACCATCATTTTTTACC
Organism: Lactuca saligna; assembly: GCF_052625555.1. Taxonomy (NCBI): domain Eukaryota; kingdom Viridiplantae; phylum Streptophyta; class Magnoliopsida; order Asterales; family Asteraceae; genus Lactuca; species Lactuca saligna. The sequence continues at coordinate 178,738,704 of NC_136422.1, read as the reverse complement.
TTTCGTGTTTTCGTTTATCCTTTAGATTTTTTAGATTTTCATATCTTTCGTACTTTTGTTTGCAATATTAGATTCCTTTCCTTATATAATCGTATTAATACCATATTAATCATTTGAATTATAGAGATTTTGATGCTTGATCACCCATACATGGTTTATTTATATGGACTTGCTTGAACTATTAGTTATTCATGCTTAACATAATTTATTAATTCACGATTGGTTATTCATGCAATACATAGGGAGATGCACAAAATGATTTAGGTTAGGTTATTCCTATAATACTTAGGCTATAGGAAGTGGGAGATGCTAAGAGAGGTGTTAAAAGAGGTGTTAATGGTGCTACACCACCCCTACTTTGTGTTAAGGAGGGTACTAAGAAAACGATGTTATGAGTGAAACGAGATGAGAGATGAGAGATAAAGTATGGAGATGTGTTTTAATTGGTTGATTTATATATTTTAATTTTTTTTCTCCAAAATTAAACCTATTAAATTGTTATACTTTCACTCCTTACTTTTTTTTCTTGGACCTGCTAAGCTTATGTGTCATAAAAAAAACTAAAAACTCATATGTGGCAACATGCTAAGAGTATTACCACTCACTCCAGCCTTAGGAAGTAATTCGCTAGGCTATTAGGGTGTGAGGAGTGGCTCGACAACAAGCTGGACATTGTTGATCTGTACTTGGCGAATACCGCATCGTGAACTTGACATGCTGATTTTGGACCCAAACCCGACAATGGCACGTCGAGTCATTCTTCTTCTTCCTCCCCTTTTCTCTACTTTCTTCCCTGCTGGAGCTAATATGGAGTTCGACACCCTTTGCACGACTCGCTTCAACCTTACGCATAATGATTTACATGTGATTATTCTTGCATTACAAAAGGAGTCGTTCTTGAAACTATCGTACAAAATAATTTTCTATGCACTATTGATGACATGATCGAGTTAAAATGATTATAACACTTCCTTTTCCTAGAATTCACCATTGGTTTTTATATTCTCTAAAGCCTTCACTACATGAAACATGTAAAAACATTTCAGTTATAGGGTACCACCATTTTGTTAAAATTTGTTAGCTAAGGAATTCGTTTTCTTCCTCGAATATTCTTGTAAGAAAAGGTTAGTAATAAATGTAGTGGTTGAGGCTCGAGTTGGACTCGATTCCTTAATCAGATTCGCCATCTATTCCTAGGGTACAACAACCTTAACAGTATGTACTGTTGGATATATCCACTTGCCTAAAATAATTGTCAGAAGTAGGTGTACAGAGAAAGAAGAGTAAGAAGAGTATTTTGATTTGTGTGTTGAAAAACCATGGACCAAAACTGTCAAGTTTAGCAAAAACATGGGTTACACGAGCCCAAGTCTTCGGAGTTGCATTTGTGTCCGCGAGTCACCTGCATGCGAGTAGGACTTGAAGTAAAACCATAAATAGAAGCTTGTAAACCTTTCATGCATTCAAGCTTATAAACCTAGTTGAGGTTGGTCTTTCTATCAATGTGAGGCTCATTCTCATATTCATCTCTTTTACTAACTTCATTTTTAAATATCCATCTTTGAGTATCGATATCTCATTTACATATACTCCACTTTGGACATATAATATATCGTTTCGAAGTTCTCACGGAGGTGAACACAAACTCACTTAGAGTTAATTATATATACAACATATGTATATATTTATATATGTCCAAAGTTAGTAAGAATATCAATATTTATTCTAAATTTTTTCCAAAATTCACAAAAAAAACATAATAACAAAAATTGACATTTCACTTACACATGATAACTAGCTTATTTTACAAAAAAAGATACGAGAAAGATTTTTTTTCTTTTCAAATGATTATGGTTAAATCTGAAACAAAATGCTCAAGTAAGCCCCTATTTATTCTACACATAGGGTCTATCCCTAACCAAGGTCGAGTAGAGCTTGAGGCATATTAGCCACAAAACTGTGTACAACTTAAGGCCACGGATGGGTAAGGCCAAGGACAAGGCTAAGTATGGCCAAGACTACAAGGGCAATTCAACCTAGGGCAAGTCAATATTATATTTTTCCAAGTTAGGGCTTAAAGCATTCAATTCTAAAGGGACTCATATTCTCCGAACTTAACTCAATATTAATATATCTCAAATCTCAATTAGTCAGTTACTAATAGTCCGATAGGCCTCATTTGTTTGTTCATTTGTAGTTGTCTTGGTGATTCACAAAAAATATATACATAAAAAAAGAATTAACTCTGCTATTTATAAACTTTTTAGTTTGTTATTATCGGTCCCAAATTTGGATAAATAATTAAGGCTCATAATGTTTAGTATAGTAAAAACCAAAAGCCTACATATTTTTGGTTCCCTTGGAGCCTTCAAATTGGTTGGCCCATTTGAGGCCACGATCTTGTTAAGACAATCCAAGGTTGAATAGAGCTAAGGCCAAAGCCTATCACAACTCAAGGTTATGTCCTAGTCTACACAAAGCCAAGGCGGGTAGAGACAATGCAAAGTCCAGGTAGAGCCAAGACCAGAGATGAATGGAACCAAGGCTAAGGCTAACAGATTTAATGTCAATTAAAGCCAAGGCTCAAGGTTAAATCACCAAGGGAACCAAGGTATAACCACAACTTAAGTGCAAGCCGCCAAAGAAGCCAAGATGAGGCCACAAAGATTTGAGCTCATGTGATTCCCATATCCAAATTGTTGTCATACAAATACCAAACCAACAAGGTAAAAAGGTATGCTTAGCTGATCAACTCACAAAATGAAATTTGTATTCAACGCAACCATGGCTCAGTTGCCCATTCAGATGTCGATGATTTAATTACATCGTATACATTAATGATGTGACCACAACATATAAATACAATTGAAGAGATGATAAAATGTAATAGCATATTACTCCCAAACTTTAACTTTTTAGTTATCTATCACACCTAATCATTTATTCTTAGGTGATACCAACATTAAGATGGGAACTCTTTTTAGGTTTCGAATTTCTTGTTAAGTAACATATTCATCAATAACAATAATAATATGATATGGGTAATATGATTGGCAGTAAATAATATGATATTGGTAATAAAGGTAGTTTCATAAAAGGTAAATTGTCTTAGATTTTTTTTTTTCTTTTTGAAAATTAGCCATTTCGCCAATTTGTTACATATTTTATTTTATTTGCTAATGAATCCATGTTTCATAAAAATAGAAGTGCATGCTCCATACGACTGTAGTCATTGTACCACTTTTCAAATATTTTTATTTAAAAATTGTCATAAAATTTATTTACCTTGTCTATATATGGGATAATGACTTAAAATGACAATATATTTTTCGATTTGTATATATTCAGTCACTGAGTGTTTTTTATCGTCCACATTTACCCATTCAACTTGTTAAACTGTACACATTCAGTTCTTATGACCGGTTAATCCAGGTTAGCTAAAAAAATGATTTAATATGGTAATATATTTCTCATTTTGTACACATTTAGTCCTTAATATTTTTTTTTGTTTCAAAATAAGTCATTTTTGTTTTTGTGCTCATTCAGTACTTATGAATGATTTATGTAGGTTTTTCTTACGACATCTTATGTGGGACAATCATTGATGAAGTGTGTGTGGCTGTTAATGTTCATGCGTAACGTCTCATTTTCACAAAAAAAATTTATTTTTAAATAAGGCAAAAGTCTGTCCCTAATTATAAATCTACCATTAAGAAAAAACTTTTATTCTAAAATACATTTATCAAAAATCAGAGTAATATAAGAAACGTGGAATCCTCAATACTGTTGATGAGTGTGTACATCCATGGTTTCGCATTCCCACGATCAACAATAGAACCTGAAAACATAAACAACCGGGTAAACACAAAATTTAGTGAGTTTTTCCCAAAATACCCGATACAACAAACATATTATCATGCATAACGATCCAACACTTATCAGATTGGAATACCTTGGCCCATTCAGTCATTGGACTGGAATGCCAATATGCAACAAGTCCAATCAGTCATCGGACTGTAATACCCATGGTTTATCTGCATGACGCCTTAACCCAACCGTTATTCTCGAGCCTTCGTGCCTATGGCTTACAGCCGACCCACACCACGTATATTGGCCTATAGCATATAGCAGGACCAGCTCAACCTATCCCACCACCATATGACTATCCTACGTAAGATGTCGTGAGAAAAACCTAAAGAAATAATTCATGATTACTGAATGAGTACAAAAATAAAAATGACTTATTTTGCACCAAAAAATATTGAGGACTAAATATATACACAAATATTAAGGACTAAACGTGAACAAAGTGATAAATATATTACCCTGTTAAGTCATTCTTATCTGCTAACCTGGAGTAACCGGTTATATGGACTAAATGTGTATAGTTTAACAAATTGAATGGATAAATGTAGTAAAAAAAAATCAGGGGCTAAGTGTGTACAAATAAAAAAATATATTATATTTTTTAGTCATTATCCCTTTATGTATTTAAAATCAATATAGAATATTTTGAATATATTTATTTGTTTATGGATAGATATGATTTGTAGATTACAAATATTTTACCTTTTAAAAAAAATACATTATAAATTATATTTGTTGTGATCTTTTGACTTAAATAAATTCAAATTAATTAAAAAGATAGTTATATAGTTATCCTAAAACCCATTTCATTAATTTAAAATATTATATCCTACTACATATGCATTTAAAATTTGAAATTGACCCTCTCAAAAATTCATTTCTTTGTATGGAGAGCTTCAATGAGTATAATTCCAACAGCTGAAACACTTGCATTTAGAAGAATTATGATCCCATACAAGATGTGTCCGATATGTAATAAGCAGATTGAAACAGTAGAACATCTTCTCGTCAAATGTGAATTCGTTAATGATGTATGTGAATGTATATTTCATTGGTGCGGGATCGGCACTTGTAATTTCTCACAGTTCATTAGCTACGCTGCTTCATGGGGAAACTATCATTGTATGAGGAAAATTCTTAACGTGATTTTCTTTTGTATATTGTGGAATGTGTTGTTGTTGTCCATAAACGATAAAGTCTTTAAGAAAATTTGTGGCATTACCGACTAAAATTGCAGACAACATCATATCCCTTTCATACATTTGGTGCAAGTATAAGAGTAAATATGGTTATGGTAGTTGGATTGATTGGACTTGCTCACATTTCAAACATATATTGGGTTAAGCAATTGTTCACTTTGCTGTGAGATTTTATCTTTTGTTATTTCAATTTGTATTGTAATTCTATCTTTTGCCTCGTCTTAGTTTCTTGCTAAGCGTTTTGCTTTTTAACAATATTTACCGTTTTCAAAAAAATTATGGTTGATCTCTATATCATATATGAACTTATTACAAAGGGTTAATGTCATAAAAACCCTCAAGTTTTTAGGGTTTTGTCGATTTTGCCCAAAGTTGAAATTTATGTCCGTTTTTACCCAAATATTTTCGAAAAAATGTTCGGTTTTACCCTTTTACCGGTGATAACAGGTTTCCAGGTTACCATTATATTAAATTCACAAAAAAACCCTTAAGTTTACCATTTTTTGCGTTTTTACCCTTAAGTTTATAATTTTTTTTACACTTTTACCCTAAGTATATTTTTTTCATAACATATATATTCATGCAGAAAAATCATATTTATATACGAAAAAATATTTAATTAAATATTGTATTTATACATATATTTTTTAATGTTATATATATATATATATATATATATATATATATATATATATATATTAGTTTGTTTGTCTGTGTTGGTGTTTTTGCATTGTTATACCATTTAAAAATTTAAATATAAATAATATTTTTAGAATTCTGAATATGTTTTTTATAGATATAGTTTTTAGAAGTATAAATACATATTTTTACATTTTTGTATAATAATATGTATCTATACTTCTAAAAATATATTTATACTTAAAAAAAAACATATATCAAAATACATATTTTCACTTCTAAAAATATATGTATATACTTATATAAACATGTTTATGAATGAACAAGTTTTTTTATTGATATGTATATTTTTAAATACATAAAAATACGTATTTGTAGTTCTAAAAACATATTAATTTGTTTTTTTTACATATTAAATGGTTTATCCGAGAACCCCCCCCCCCCCCCCCCCCCCACACACACACACACACACATATATATATATATATATATATATATATATATATATATATATATATATATATATATATATATATATATAATTAACATTAAAAAATGTAAATACAATATTTAATTAATTTTTTTTGTTTATAAATATGATTTTTCTGCTTAAATACGTATAATATGAAAAAAAAATACATAGGGTAAAATTGTTAAAAAATTATAAACTTAAGGGTAAAAACGTAAAAAAAAACTATAAACTTAAGGGTTTTTTTGCAAAGTTAATATAATAGTAACCTGTTATCACCGGTAAAATGGTAAAACCGAACATGTTTTGGAAAATGTTAGGGTAAAAACGGACATAAAATTCAACTTTTGGTAAAACCGACAAAACCTGAAAACTTGAGGGTTTTTATGATATTAGCCTTATTACAAACATCATTAAAATGGCATAAGTACGTAACTCTAAATACGAGTGACTATTTTATAAACATGAAAAACTTAGTAAAAATAGTTTTGATAATAGTGTACATAAAATTTGGTGTTTTGCTACTAATAACATTGCACGGTGCACCTGTCCACGTGATTTAATACCAAAAAAAAAAAAGTATAATTTGCATTCATTGGAGATGCTCGAGCCGGTCTAATTCAATTCCATCATTTTGTTTTAAATCAAAACACTCCCCAATTCTTATCCATCAAACCAAAGCTTTGGTTTTACATTCAAATGGGTGATCATTGTCTTTTCATTATAAAAGATAAGATATACTTCATTTTTTATTCTACATTATTATTGGACTCCAAATTTCTTATTGATGTGAAATAAAGATGCAAACAATGTACGATCTGGATGGTGACTTCCTACCAATTTTTAAATCTATTTTATTTATTTTTATTTTTTTTATGATTAAGGTTATGTTTGACGGACTAGCTGAAAAGTTAGCTGATGGCTGAAAAGTTAGCTGTTAAATAAAAAGCTAGCTAGCTGATAAAAATTAACGTTTGGTAAAACTAGCTGAAAAGCTAGGTGAAATATATAGAATTACATAAAAGGACATGTAAGAATATGTGTTTCTATAATTAATTAAGGGGTGTATTTGGAAAATTTTAAAAAAGCTCTTAAAAAGCTATTCTAAGTAGCTTTTCAAAAAGCTAGCTTATAAGCTACTTTTTGGCTTACCAAACACGACAACATAAAAAAGCTCGAAAAATAAGCTAGCTTATTAGCTAGTTGTGGCGCGTCAAACACAGCCTAATATGTAATTGAGTTACAAAGTGCTCTTAATTATAATTATAGAGTTATTTATTAAAATGATCAATTTACTAATTTAGTCAAATTTGCTAATTACTTTTCATAAAATAGTTAAAACAAATTCATTTTTTTTTGCAAAATAGCCACTAAAATCACATATGTAATGTTATTTCACATATTTAATAAAAAGACTAAATTTTTCCGATCGAGACACCAAATCGCAAATGGATTTTTTTCCATCTGCGATTTCCTCTCTTCCACATCTAAGATTTTACCTTTTTTTAAGGTTAGGTTTGACTACGAATTTGATTAGGTTGATTATGAATTAGTACATTGTTGATCATGAATTTGGGGGAATAAACTGAATCGTCCGTTGTTCTTTAATCAGGGGCTTTGAAAGAGTTTTCCGAAATTGAAAGAGGGAAAAATGAGGGCCTTCCAACATAAATGGTATTTATACTTGGGCAGGTCAAAATCCCAGATGAACTTGGTCCAAATTACAGATGGAAGTCTATTTGTGAATGTACAAGTCTTTTATGCATAGTTCGTGCATTAATGACTTGTACATTTATAGATGGACTTCCAATTTCATAGATGGTCCCTAATTACTTGCAATTTTAGTGGTTATTTAATGAAATTTGCTAATTTTTGGCTATTTTGTGAAAAGTAATTAGCAAATTTAGCTATATTTGCAAATTTCTCTTTATTTTCTCTTTTCATTTCTTATACCCACACTTTCAAATATGCAAGATAATAATCACCAACAAGGTGCAAACGTTACCGTAAATTCGCAAATAATGGTTCTCAAGACGCCCATTTTGAATACAATATATAATATGTTAGTGATTTTTATCACTAATATTATTTAAGTGTTAATATTGAACCGCTGGGATTTGAGAGCGCCACTGTAAGTAGAAGTCTAAGTGGTGGCAAATCCTTGGTGGGGTCCAAGGGGTAGAGCCACTGATTGGGATCGGGATTGAGAAAATTTTGGATTAATAGACTCGACCTCGACCGAAATTGAGAAAATGCATATAAATGGTATATTGAGAAGATAGACTCGATTTTGACCCTTATCTTAATTCTTGTTTTTAGTAGTAGTTTTGAAGTTGTCTTGTGACAATTTTGGTAGTTTTCAGACAATGAGAGTTATATCCTGTTTTTTTTTGTCATTTTTTCTCGTATATACAAGATCATAACTTCACATTGAACATCACTATTTTATCCAACTGAGATTTCAAGAGTACAATCGAAATATTTTAATTTGATAGTGCAATCACGACTTTCAGTGAATCCAAGTAATATCGATTTACCGTAGATTTCTAACATAATATATCTACTCCGCTTCAATAGTAAGAAAAATGAACCGCAAACAAATGAAAAATATTTGATAATCAACATGTTTTGTTGATAAACATGATATGATCACAACAAATGTCTTATTATATACTCCTAAAATTTTCGTATGTTTTTATAGAAAAAGAATCAGGTTCCGTGAATCTATAAATCATTCACGAGAGCAGAAACCGAGTTTACCATTGATCAAAATGTTCGTATTTGGTTGCAGGAAACATATACGTCCAAAAATTAGATGTACCATCGTTGGTGATCAGACCAACCAATATTATTGAAAGCACCGACTCATACTTCTCAATTAAACCAATTTTAAGACAGATCGTGTATTGAGAATATGACATTCTCTAGTCCTTGTTAACATAGAAAGTATTTTATTTCTTATATAACTTGAGGTGTTTGAGTGTAGGTCCATTAGAAGTGTGTGCGGTCATTATATTATGAGAAAGAAGAGAGTTGTGTTGTTGATGATTGTATGTGATGTCGTGGGAGTGGTATGAGATAAATGGAGGAATGGGCTATAAGTGTCAAGTTGTGTGAAACAAGTAGATTGCGACTCAATTTCATGGAAGATAAAAAGGAAGACATGGGTTATAATGACCCGAACTACATATACCCGATGTACTTAATATGTACGAGAGTTATTTTCTCCGTTCATTCAATCTACAACACACTCTCTATTCTTTCATTGCTATTCCGTTTTACATATAATTATAGTTCTTTATATTCGCGATCCTTACATTTGGTTGAGTTGATTTCTTTTAGTCTATAGTTGTTAGAAACATCTAAGAGTGCTTGAATGTTGTTTGTAGCGAGAATTTATTTTGTAAAAGTATTTCGGTAATAAATATATAGTTTGTGTTTTTATCATTGTGTTCGTTAATATTGAATGACCTGGAATCACAACCATTTTTAGACGAGGTGCGTTCTAGGGTGCAACCCTATCGAAAATTATGACTAACTTTTTAACACTAATGCACGCCGACAACTATTAAATATTAGATCAAATCAGATTGACAAACAAAAAAACCGACCAATAATATTGATGCTTATATGTTAATTAGTGGTGAATAATAAATCTAGTTATTATTAATATTTACCAAGTTTCGTCTAGAAACCAGATCAACCCTTTGCTATCGGATCTTGCTATAAGAAAGGTAGTAAGAAGATTGTCTCTTTATTAGATGAAAGTAAAAGGCGTAACGGTTAAATTAAAACCAACCTCGTAGTTGCATATCTTCGACAAGTAAAATGACTACATTGAAGAAGCTACTATCCTTAAAAGTTTTTACGTTGCTCTAAGGATGTAAGCTTCAACATAAACACCCATTGATTTGATGTAGGATATTCTTCGTTCCAAAAGCTATGGAAGAAGGAATAAATGCAAAACAATTATAAGGAAAACAAAAGAAACTAAGTATTTGTAGTTGGAAAATTCGTACAAGGCAAAGAGAGAAGAGAAGTCGATTTTGTGATGCATATTAAATGGGACCCGAGAGGTCTTATATTGAATAAGAAAATCAGAATCCCCAAAAAAATTTGGATCTAATAACGACATACAACCACTCACACGATGACATTATTATACGGTATATGTGTTATTTCATGCACTGGCATCACCGGCTAGGCCAGATGCATATGTGTGGGTTTGACGCATCTTTTGATCCAATTACAGCCTTTGAAAAATCTATCAAGAGCCAAACCTTATAAACCCATAAAAGTTATTCCTCCCATGGATGTGGGATACATTGGAACTTACCAGCTTGCAATACATCCACTATAATTACCAACAACAACTTCCTTTAAAATCAAGGGTAACTTAGTCTATTTATCTCATTGTATGTGTAACATACTTATCTAAGCACCATCAATTATAAATCATTATTTGTACCATCAAAGCTTTCGTTTAGAACATATATAACTTTCAGTTTCAAAATAGTTCTTCGGATTTCAAAATGATTTTATGCATTTCGGAGTATGAAAATCACACTAAATATGAAAATAATACCGAGTACTAAAGTTACTATAACTAGTATATAACCTAACTCACTGGTTCAAAATCAAAACAATTTTCGAACATGTTTATCAGCTTTGAACATGTCTGTCGATGCACACATGTTATTGCAAAAATATAACTAGATATAATATTATAAATTGAGTTTCAAACATGTTAAAACATAAATTAGGCAAAAAAAACAAGCACTTAAGTTTCAAACAACATGAGTTTTGGAACATCTTCAAAATCAAATGAAGGACATATATGGGTTCTATACCCAATTATACACTACCAAGGCTTAATACAACGAATATACAACAAATAAATGCTAAAAATAAGTTTTCGAACATGAAGAGCGTGCTCGAAAGTCATATGATGAGTTTCGAACATGTTATTTATGTTTGAAACCTAGTTTTCAATATTAACTAGAATGTAAAGACTTATACCGTCAAATATATAAATAAAAATTAGAAAACTTTCATGTTATTCCATCTTTTAAAGATCTTCGTGGTTGTCTTTTCAAAGTTTCGAAAATGAGTTTTGGGAAGCTACAGGTTTCATGCCTTATATATCACCACATACCAATACAAGAGAAGTTTGAAATCCAATTTTTTGAATAGTTGAATACATTGTTATCCATGCTACTTTTTCGTGAAAATTGAAACATTTCCTTATATCTCTAAAGGAAATGAGTCATTTCAGGGATTACCATACGATTCAATACTAGGACCGTACGATTCAGGGATTACCGTACGTAGGAAAGGTTGGCTTTGTCCATCAAAAACATATGGTTTCAAGGTTTTACTATTAAGGTGTTAGGGACTTCTACCATAGTTTGGTTCTAACTAATGCACTTTATCCTCACCAAACTACACTCAATGCACATCATTCTGAATTGAAAGTCAGTTGAGGATATAACCGGATTGACCCGACTATAGGTCATTAAAAACATTATAATATAAAAATGAAATATCATTATTAACACGTAGATAATACATAACTATGTTGCTATTTATCATTGTTTATACAACGTATAAACAAGAGGATACGTCTGAGTCAAACATGTTTATCGAAAGACTGGGTCCTATTCCTGTATTCCAAGCTAGAAAAACAAATATACAGAATATACAAAATTATCTTCACAAGGTACAAACCATTATAAAATTATTACCATAGGAAAGAGAAAAGGATTTACCTGTGGAAAGCGAAAGAACTCCATCGAGAAGTGGGGTTGTGGGGTCACCCTGTGTGTAATGCGTTGCGGCCCTCGAAACCAGACACCCTCCCATCGTTTTCTGCAAATAAATGGAGTTGATTTTACACCAGATTCTACCTTCAAACCAGAAACGTTAATTAAGTCATCCATTCATTTTGGCCTTTCAAGAATTTCGCTTGCCGGAAATTTGATCACAGGAGTTGATTATGGTGGAAAACGGGCACGGGCACGGGCACGGACACGGACACGGACACCATCACCCACCATCCGCGGCGCCTCCGCCGTCCATCATCCACCCGCCGTTGGGTGCTGCTAGAGGACCTGCTTTTCCACCCTCCGAACAGCTTCTCCAGCTAAACTACTGCATCCATTCCAATCCTTCATGGGGTTTGTTTTTACTTTCTGAATCTTAAATCTTTATTCATTTTTGAAGTTTAAACGATAAAAATTGATTTTTTATGCAAAAAAGTTGTAATCTGTAATCTATCTTGATTTGAAAGGAATGATTCCTCCCCCTATCGCTATCGTATTCTTGTTTGAGGGATTTTGTTTTTATACCTCTGCTATATGAACTCCTTGATTCAATTTGATTCCTCGCGGATTTTTTTTTGTAAAGCCCCTTTATGTAAAGAAAAAAGATCTAAAAATTTTTATTTTGTTTTTCGAGCGACTTTCACTAAGTATAAAACTTTTCATCAACCATGAGCAGAAACGTGTCCTGTTCCCTCTATGTCGGAGGCGAAAACAAATATATGGTTCGACTGGAGTTGAGGTCAAGCCAACTAATATTCTAACTTCAAATTAATTTCGATTAGAGATTTCTTGTTTGATTAGAAGAATCTTGTTACTAATACTATAAATAGGATAGTATTATTTCTTAATTGTGTTATTAATCCATGTCAATCTTGAATCTTGAATTTAACATATAGTTAATCTATATTCTTTTATATGGAGGGAATGTTAAGTTTTGACCACTAAAACTTCTCTTTTGTTTATTATAATTCTTATTATTTAATTAATTTTGTTAACCCCTTTACTTCTCTTTAACATTAATTTATGTTTCTAATTGTTTGATCACTCTTTTTTACAGGTCAAACTGTTTTGCTGGCATTCCAACATTATATTGTGATGCTTGGAAGTATTGTTATGATCGCTACCATGCTTGTACCTCAAATGGGTGGTAATCATGTGAGTCTTTTTACATATCCATCCTTTTAGTTTCAAAAATTGAGTTGATCAAGATTGAAAATTTTCCAAGATGAATATAAACGGGTTGAAAATTTGATCTTGCTTCCTATTAAAGTTTGTTGCTTTATTGATTTATAGGGTGATAAGGCTCGTGTAATTCAAGCTACACTCTTTATGTCTGGATTGAATACCCTTTTACAAACTTTACTCGGTACTAGACTTCCTACAGTCATGGGACCATCCTTTGCCTACCTCCTACCCGTGTTGTCAATCATAAATGATTTTGCAGATGAAGACTTTCCATCTGCGCATCAGGTAAATGTAAAGATGTACATACATGCATCAAGCCTGATACATTTATGTATCTATGTATCAGGCCTGATATATACATGTATCAACGTCTGATACTTGTATCAATGTATCATCTTGATACATGTATCAATGTATCACGCTTGATACATGTATCAATGTATCATATATGTATTGTATCAGACCATGAGGTCCGATACATCCTTGTATAATCTTATGTATCTTGCACACTATATGCAAGATACATAGTATTAAGCTGTGCATGATATATACAAGATACGTATGTGTATGCATGTATGTGATACATAAATACAAGTATGTAACCTGATACATGTAGGTTGAATACCTAATTTTTTGTTTAAATTAACTTAAGTGTCTGTATATGGTTTGGGTGATAGAGATTTCTCCACACTATGAGGGCTATTCAAGGATCCCTAATAGTATCTTCATTCATCAATATAATTCTTGGATTTAGTCGGGCGTGGGGAGATTTCACAAGGTAACGTGTTACTTGCTCTTATCAATAAGATTTATCTTTAATTATATTTCCTTACTTTTATATTGATTTTGTTTTTTTGGCATCATAATTTGTAGGTTATTTAGTCCTGTTATTATTGTCGCATATATTTGTGTAGTCGGTCTTGGTTTATCTGGACGTGGGTTTCCTCAGGTACAACCACTCTATTCTGAAAATATTTCAAAATCCAAATTATTTAATTTTGATAATCGAATGCATAATTGTGGTTAAATTATGTTATTACAGCTTGGAAATTGTGTGGAGATAGGTCTGCCTATGCTTATATTTTTGGTCGTCTTTCAACAGGTATAGTATCTTTAGCTTCTAATCGTATATGCTTATATATATATATATATATATATATATGTGTGTGTGTGTGTGTGTGTGTGTGTGTGTTTTACGGAAATTGTTGGTTTTGTGTAACAGTATATGAAGCACCTCCATAATAGGGCTCATCCAATTCTTGAAAGATTTGCTTTACTCTTTTGCGTTGCACTTGTGTGGGCTTTTGCTGCTCTACTCACTGTATCCGGTGCCTATAACAATGTTGGTAACAAAACCAAACTTAGTTGCCGGACCGATCGTTCATACCTCATGGAATCTGCTCCATGGTAAATATACCACATTCTTCATATGTTCTTTAGGTCCTGTTTGTTACACACAGCAGAACAGAACAGGGTGTACTGCATTTGGCACGCATTGGACTAGGACTGGTGTGAATGAGATAAAAATTGCAATTTTTTTGTCCCACCCAAAAAGGTGGGACAGGGAGTCGCTTTCGATCTCTCGTTTGTGCAAAAGACGTAAATACCCTCTTCATCTTCATCATTGAAAATAGCCATTATAGTATGTCCCACTTTTTTGGGTGGGACAAAAATTGCAATTTTTGTCTCATTCACACCGGTCCTAGTCCAACGCATGCCAAATGCAGTACAACCTGTTCTGTCGTGTCCTATTTTGCATACCTTATGAAACCATTTATAGATGAGCCTTTTTTGACGTGTTGTTTTTGTTTAACTAACTATAGGATCAAAATGTCGTATCCATTTCAATGGGGAACTCCTATATTTAGAGCAAGTCATGTTTTTGGTATGATGGGGGCGGTTCTTGTTACGACTGTAGAGGTTTCATTTTTCTTTTTCTTCCTATTTTGCCCTTTTTTAGTTCTTACACTCGAATTTTTTGTTTCTCTCGTTTTGTAACCATTTTTTTTTTTTTTTTTTTTTTTTTTGCAGTCGACAGGAACTTTTATTGCTGCATCACGTTTTTCAGGTGCCACGCCCCCTCCAGCACATGTTCTTAGCCGAAGCATTGGTTTTCAAGTCTGTTTTTTTTAATTTTTTGAGTTTTATTTATATGATTTACTAATAATTGGAAATTAACATGTTTTTTTTTTTTTTTTTTTTTTGCCAGGGTATTGGCCAGCTACTTGATGGGGCATTCGGTTCAATAGTTGGGACTACTGCATCTGTGTAACGAATCGTTTCTCATTTTCATTTGAATTTTAATTCCACAATATATTCTATATCTATAAACTTACATATTTCTGAAATAAAAAAATGCAGAGAAAATGTCGGACTTCTTGGTCTAACTCATGTTGGAAGCCGAAGAGTAGTTCAAGTCTCAGCTGCTTTCATGTTTTTCTTCTCCATTTTCGGTCCTCATTAATTCTTCTTCATAACAATTTTCTAAACAATATTTCTTATCATTGCACCTGATTTTTGACTAAAATTAGTTTTTTTTTTTTTTTCAGGGAAATTTGGGGCATTCTTTGCATCAATTCCGTTACCAATATTTGCAGCCATTTATTGCGTCCTGTATGGCCTTGTTGGTGAGTGTTCTTTGCTTAGACTACTTTTGGTTGCATTTATTACCTACCCTACCTTTTTGGATGACGAGGGCATTTATGTCTTTTGCACAACTAGATATCATGAGCTGTCCCTATTCCACCTTTTTGGATGGGACAAAAAATTGCAGATTTATTGAGCTGTCCATATTCCCCACCTTTTGGTGTCTCATTAACATTAGTCAAAGTCCAGTGCATACCAAACACAGTACAGTCTGATTTCAGTCTGACCTTAGTGACAAATCTTTAACAAGCTATTATTTCTTGTTGATTCAACAGCTGCGGTTGGAGTTACATTTATTCAATTCACAAACAATAATTCAATGAGAAACATCTACATATTGGGATTATCTTTATTCTTAGGAATATCAATACCCCAATATTTTGTTATGCACACTAATCTTGTCACGGGTCGTGGACCTGTAAATTCTGATGGTGTTTGGGTAAACAATCTCATCATATCCTTCTTTTTCTTGTATCATTTATACTTTATTCAAAGAGATGAGGGTATTAATTTGTTATTTATATGAATATGAATATGATGGTTTTGTAGTTCAATGATATATTGAACACCATATTCTCTTCACCTCCGGTGGTGGCAATGATAGTGGGGACAATACTGGACAACACGTTGGATGCACATGATTCACGTGAGGACAGAGGTGTGCCATGGTGGGTCCCTTTCCAACACAGGAAAGGCGATAGCAGAAACGAAGAGTTTTATAGTTTTCCTCTAAGGATTCATGAGTATATGCCTAATAGATATCTATGATTGATAATTGATTTTGTTATACACACGTGCATTGGTGGACGTAAGTTTTGTTGTATATTATTACTATATGCATGGTGGTTAATTTTGAAAGCCAAGGCGTTAAAAAAGTTTGATGGGATATATATTTTGAAAATGTGGGGCCAACAGCCATGCAGAGAGAGATAGAGATAGAGATAAGGAGCGATTTGGATATATATATATATATATATATATATATATATATATATATATATATATATATATATATATATATATGAGGTCGTTAATGTTTTCACATCACAAGGGACCTACCAATACCAATACGGTCACATTTGGATCAGATCATATCTTATCTGTGAAATCTTGTTAAATCGTCCTTTCCGACAGCCGACCTAAAAGGAAGGCCCAGAAAGTAGTAACGACTCATGATTAAGAAATGGATATTTTGAAGTTAGAATCTTTTTATGAGAATATCTTTTAGTTAGAAATATATCTATATACTTTTTAAACATTAAAAATCATATTTTGTCTAATTTAATTTTTAAATATTATATTTATTTTTTATAAAATTTCAAAATATTTTTGACCACCAAATATATTGGTAACTAACTTTTTTTTGGTTCCATTTGGTTGGTTGGTTTTCCGTGATAAGCATGAAGGTACCCGTGAGAATAACATTAAAAGATTCACGATTTCTTAATGTTAAAAAATATAAATTGAACATATCAAATGTTATTTCAATATTTGAGTAATTATATCGATAAAATTCTTAATCACAAACTCAAAGTATTATCATACTTAACAAGACTCGAATAAGTCGACTTTGGATTGTTCTTATTCCATTCTCTTCTCGTTATCACATCATCATCATACCCCCTACTGCTCTGCCCTAAGACTTATTCGGTATACACACCATACCCATGGTGTGATGATGAGGTTATCTTTTCACTGCTCCTCCTAACAAATATGATGCCTTGTTGATGTGGCCTCATCCAGACAATATCATACCTATAACCTTCAAAACATCAACAGTTGGCAAATAAATGTATTTAGTTAACTTTTTTTCTTCAAAATTAGCCTTTTAAACACCCTTACATTTTATAAACTTTTCACACAAACATTTCACTCTTTCATTCTCACAAACATTCTACAAAACAACTAAAAGATGGATTTTTCTTCGTTTTCATCTTCATTGGTCGATGGTATGTTTGTCACCATATTTGCTCAAGTGGTATGCACCATTTTCTCGATCAAGAGGAAGAAAATTTGGTCGTCAATACTAGAACTATAATAACCAGAGATCGTGTAGTTGCACATGAATTTTCAGTATGTGATTACTTTGTCGATGATTACTTGTACAATCATATGCCATTCAAACGATAGTTCCGTTTGAGCACACAACTATTTGTACATATAGCTATGATTGGAATAGAGTTACAAATTTTTCTAAATTGAAATGTGATGCTAGAGGTACACAAGGTTTTATTACAATACAAAAGTATTTGGTTGCAATTCAGATTTTAACAGACAACATCGTTGCTGACGCAACAAATGAATAAGATGTTTGAGAGAACAACACTAGAATGTATCTATTTGTTTTGTGAATATGTTATCGAGCTTTACGAAAAAAATATATTTGTGGAAACCTACGAGAAGTGATATTGAACAATTGTTTGTGGCATATAAAGCATCACATGGTTTCTCAGGAATGATTGGAAGCATTGATTGGTTGGGTGTATGTAAGTTGTGAGTGTTGTATATGGCATTTGAATAATTAATGCAGATTGCGTACAATTGCTGGATGCATACCATATATATATATATATATATATATATATATATATATATATATATATATATATATATATATATATATTCCTTCATTACCAGTAATCATTGCATGAACAAAAACCATCTTCAAAATGATGGAAACGATTCACATCTCTCACAATAATTTTCCTTCCATATACACGAGACACCAATTTAAAAGCCAAATGACAATCACTACAAACTCTAAGATTCTTAGTTATGCGAATAGCCAATCCTGTATCACTAACATTCATAAGCCCAAAAGCCAAAGCTAACTTCTCACCATGATAACTTAACATACCATGCTTGTCTTCCTCTTCTACATCATGAAACACACATGACAAATCAGGAACATAACCTACCATCTTTATCTCAACCACCATTCTTTCCACCTTCTCATAAATCTCTCTTGTAAAAGAATTAAACTCCTCCCCAGTGTGAAAACCATGCAACTTGTTATCAAACTCAATCAAACTAACTCCTGCAGGTTTTCTTAATCCTTTATTTTTCATATCTTGTCTCAATTTTCCAACTTCTTGCCAGTTTCTTGAAGTTGCATAGATGTTTGACATTAGTACATAATATCCAGTATGTTGTGGTTCAAGGTGGAAAAGATTATCAGCTGCAACTTTCCCTAAAGTGGCATTTCCGTAAATTTTACAAGCCAAAAGCAAAGCTCCCCATACTTCATCATTTGGTTCTGATGACATATTCTTTATCAATTCGTAAGCTTCATCTAGAAATCCACCTCTCCCAAGCATATCAACCATACAAGCAAAATGTTTTGGCTCTTTTTTAACACATAATTTTTCCATTTCTGAGAAACAATTTCTTCCTTCTTCAATAAGACCTGAGTGGCTACAAGCAGAAAGAATGGAAGTGAAGGTGACATGGTTTGGTTGAAAGCCATGAGTTATCATATTGTTGAAGAGTTTGAGGGCTTCTTTTCCATACCCATGCATGCCATACCCTGAGATTAAAGTGTTCCAAGATGTAACATCTAAGTGGCTCAAGGGTACTTCTTGGAACATTCTTAAAGCAGTGTCCAAATCTGCACATTTTGCATACATGTCCATTATCGCGTTCCATAAAGTTAGGTTTGTTTCTATTTTGTTTTGTATGATGAAATCATGGATTTTGGTTGCAAGTTGTTGTGAACCTAGATAAGAACATGATGAAACAACTATTAATGCTGTCACCTGATTAGGATTCACATCAGATATCTTCATTTGTTCAAAAAGAGCCAAAGCTTCACTAGCTTGTCCATTTTGGGAATAACAAGTAAGCATAGAGTTCCAAGTTATGGTGTTTCTTTGTTTTGTTTGGTGAAAGATTATTTCTGCTTTTTCAACTTCCCCACATTTGGCATACATTGATAGAATTGAGTTAACAACAGGTAAATCTTGGAAAAATGCATGACGAATGGCATACCCATGAACAGATTGAGCTCTCCTGGCATCTCCTAATTGGCCGATAGCAGAGGCAACTGTCACAGCTGTGACCCAATCTAAACAGAAACTTTCTTGTTGCATTTGATGAAGGAGATGCAACGCAGTCTCAGCTTGCTCGGATTGTTCATAAGCTGTGATCATTGAGGTCCAGCACACAAGGTCTCTGTATGACATTTTGTCGAACACCTTGCGACCATCTTGGATGAAGTCACATCCAGCGTACATGTCAATTAGAGCGGCCTCTACATAGATATCTGAACCGAATCCAGTTCTAATTATTTCAGAATGAAGTAATTTTCCATAGGTAGGAAGCAAATTATCAGCGCACGATTTGAGAGCAAATGGGAATGTGTAATTATTGGGTCGAATGCCAGTTTTGCGCATAAGCGAATAGAACTCCAATGCCTCTGAGCAGAAACCACTGTTTGCATAGGCACGGAGCATCGTGTTCCATAAGAACGAACTGGATTCATGATCGGTGGCGTTAAATACGAACCTAGCACTTTGAAGATGCAAGAAGTCGGAGTATTTGATGATGACCCGAGCATTCAAGTGAACACTATGCTTGATAATGCCGGTGGTTGTAAGAATGGAGTGGATCTGTGACAGGAAAGCTAAACTGGTACAGGAATGAAGAATTCTATCGTAATGACTTTCAATTTCAAATCCATTGTTGTTCTTACAGATGTTTAACCCCCGACGAAACATTCTTCATGGAGCCAACTTCCAATCATCCAGTGTGCAAAACTGGTAACGTGAAGTTTATATTTGGTTATTTTTTTTAATACATTTCACCACTAATTTATCTGAAGCGTTCAAAAATTTATCATTATGTCCGGTAATGAGGTAATTAAAGGTTTCTTCACAATTTCAACGTAAGTAAAATTATATATGTTATGATTATAAAATTAATTAAATTTTCATAATAAAAAATTAAAATTATTAATTATTTATTTTAAATAAATTATTAATTAAAATATATTTTTAAGTATATATAAAATTATAATTATTGATTTAAATAAATACATGAAATTATATCATTTTATAATCTGTATTAATTTTATTTTAATTTTTATTTTAATGTTATCAATTTAATATAATTAGAATAAAAAATTTAAAATTTAAAACTTAAAATTGAATATGACATTAATTAAAATACATAATAGGATGATAAATAACAAAAAAAAAAAAAACTATTTTTTTATTAGAACAGAAAGATTTTTTTATATATTAATATCAAATTTAACTAATAAATAAATAAACTATTTTTTGTACACATTTTTTATAATTTATATAACTTTGTGGTTCACCTGTTTACTCTTACATATTTGTTTTTATGCATTATTATTATTATTATTATTATTATTATTATTATTATTTATTTTTTTTTTTTTTCAATTTCATGTTTTTCTTTCCAAAAATTTGTTTTCATAAATCCGTTTTCTAACATTTTTTATTTATTTATTGCCATGCATGTAAGGCTGTAAAAACTCATTTTTTACATATTCGTTTTAAAAAAACATTATAAAAACTAAGTTGTAAAAATATTGTCAGAAACGTAACTTTATTAAAAAAGATATTAGAAGTTATAGAAAACCTAGTTTTATAAATAAAAAAAAAGTTTTCAACATATTGAGAAAAAACATTGTGGAATATGGAGGATCTTGGGGAAAAAATACGTAGGAAGACTTGGAAGAAATTGATGTTTTAGAAACAACATAGTTCATTGGCTAAATTTAATATTGTTATATAAGTTTATTGGTTAAATGTGTGTAATATGTAACACTCTAAATTTTTAAACCAAATTTTTTATTTTTAAAACACATAAAAACTCATATTATAATTCTCAAAAACCACAATTGTCTCGATGTTAACACAAATCCACAAAATAAATATTATTATCCTAGAATTCTTAACACAATCTCGAACAAGTATGTACAATCAAACCGACGTATTCCCACGATCCTAAGAAGTACCTGAAACACATATCACACAACACGGTAAACACAAATCTTACCGAGTTTCCTAAAAAACCACATACACAAATAATAAGCCTCTCATGGCTATAAGTTGGCATGGACCCTTCGGTCATGCGTCTAGGTGAGGCCCCTTCGATCTCACGACTCGGTATGGACCCTCCGGTCATGTGTCTCAGTGAGGATCCTCCGATCTCACAATTCGGGTTGGACCCTCTACTCCTATATCTCAGTGAGGACCTTCCGGTCTCACAGCTGGGGTTGGACCCTCCGGTCTCACAGCCAGGGGAGGATCCAAGGGGATCCCGGGGTAGCCCGGGATACCCCTTTAATTTTTTTCGGTAGTGTAATTTTTGCTTACGTATCCCTCAAAAAAAATCGGATAGTGTATATACGCATCTGTACACTTATAAACACAAACAAAAGTTGGTTTGCTGGTTAAGATGTTGGCTTATTCAAGCAAAGGTCTCGAGTTCTATTCTCGCTTCTTACATATTCTTTGTTTATTTTTGTTTTATTTTCCCAACTATTCTATCCCACATCGCTAAACACATGTAAACTCAACCATTTTTTTATTATATAAACTTGTTATGCTCATGCTTTATTTGATATCTACTTTAAATCCCACATCAATTCAAGTATCAAAATATATTTCAACTTCATATTTACATAACAAAACTTGAGGTTAGCTAAGGATTCGATTAAGATTTGGGTTTAAAACCGAAACCGAACCCGGGAAACTCAAGTACCCCAGGAAAAAAATTAGGTTACCCTAAAAAAAAATTGTGATACCCCTTTACTTTGATCCTGGCTCCGCCATTGCTCACAGCTCAGGTTGGACCCTCCCGCCTGATCTCAAAATGCACAGAATAATATATCATATATCACAAAGACAAAATGCATAATATTACATAACTCAAATAAGCACATAGGACCCTCCGGTCGATAACTCAAATAAGACCCTCTCGTCACTTAACATTACCGCTCAAGTAAGTATATTGAGAAGACTTACCTCGTAAGCAAGCAAGGAAACCGAATACCCCTCGAATAGTCTACTCCCCGCCTACATGTAATACGCATCTCTAAAAAAAACTCATGTTAGTCCCTCTCTAACTCTTGGGATGGGTAAAAGACCATTTTACCCTCCCATGACCTCCATCACTCAAGTTTGACCAAATCCTAAAGCCAACAAAAGTCAACACTCGAGTCAATAGTCCATGTTGACCTAACTCGTCGAGTGCATCTATGAAAATCATCGAGTCCCTTCATATTCTCAGAACCCTCATGAAAGTCTCACTCAACTCTCCGAGTTGACCCGTCAACTCGCTGAGTTACAGTGTGTTTAGACTCATTGGGACAAACCCTAACCGACTCGTCGAGTCCCTTAGGTCAAATTCTCATTCAGATGTTTTAAGGCAGAAATGGAGCCCCATACTCTGGATCTGTCTTCCTAAGGCTCGAATATAACCTAAAGCTGCAAGCTTTACGTTCATGCATGGCATGTTAGGCTTATAATGCCAATACAAGCTCCAACAAGGGTTAGATGCACAAGATCTTGTCTCTAGCTCAATAAAGCTCGGGTCTTTGGACACACAAGACCTCCTACAGTCTAGATCTGAGGTTTCAACCTCAAGACATGCTCAAATGAATCAATGACACAAAATGGATGGGAGAAAACCCTAAAAACTCCCTAAACCAAGAACTCATAAGGAAATGATCAAATTAGCATCTTTTTACCTCCAATTGAAGCAAATCTCTGAAGAATCTCTAGATACAAAAGCTTCCTATTGATCCAAGCCTTGATACTTTCCACTTCTCCTCCAACAGTGCACTAATATCACAAGAGTAGTTTCTCTCTCTCTCTCTCTCTCTCTCTCTCTCTCTCTCTTAGCTCAATATGGATGATTAGGGTTTCACACAGGGGAGTAGGGTGGATGGTGAGGCAGAATTGAGGGCTTAAGGTCCTTTAAATATGACCTAACCTCAGAGAATTAGGGTTTCCTCACACAACGCCAACTTACCGAGTTGGTCCCTCCGAGTCGTCGAGTTGGTAGTAAAACCCACGTGGCCAAATCCGTCTCTACTCGAAGAGTTGAGACATCCACTCGTCAAGTTGATCAGAAATTCTCAAAAATAAATATTTAAATAATATACCTGAGAGTCAGGATGTTACATATCTCCCCCACTAGAATCAGACTTCGGCCTCGAAGTCATGCTCTGGAAATAACTCTGGGTATTGCTCGTGCATCTTGGACTCCGGCTCCCAAGTCTACTCGGATCTCTTCTGATGTTGCCATTATACCTGAACCAGGGGCACCTCTTTATTCCTTAACACCTTCACCTTCCGATCTAAGATCGTTATCGGCCTATCAATGTAATTCAGGCTCGCATCTACTTGAATATCCTCTAAAGGTACCACCGCCGTCTCATCGGCTACACACTTCCTTAACTGAGACACGTGGAAGGTGTTATGAATCTGGCTCAACTCTATAGGTAGCTCCAACCTGTAAGCTACCTTATCCACTCGGGTGATCACCCTAAAAGAACTAATGTATCTAGGGCCCAACTTGCCCCGTTTCCTGAATCGAATCATCCCTTTCCACGAGGATACCTTCAGGAGGACAAAATCTCCAACCTGGAACTCTAGCTTGGATTGTCGTCGGTCTGCATAACTCTTCTGGTGATTCTGGGCTACCAGTAACCTCTTTTTTGACCTGCTGAATCCGCTCGGTCGTCTTGAGCACTATCTCAGTGCCACCCATCACTCTCTTCCCTACCTCTCCCCAACAGATGGGAGCCCGAAACCTTCTCCCATATAAAAGATCAAAGGGAGGCATACCAATACTAGAATGATGGTTGTTGTTATAAGAAAATTCAGCTAAGGGGAAATAAGTGTCCCAACTCCCACCGAAATCCATGACACATGCACACAACATGTCCTCAAGCATCTGAATCGTCCACTCACTCTGCCCATTTGTTTGTGGGTGGTATGCAGCACTGAAGTGAAATTGGGTACCTAGCTCCTCATGAAACTTCTTCTAGAACCTGGAAGTAAAACGCACACCCGATCTGAAACTATCGATGTCGATACTCCATGCTGTGCCACTAACCCCCACACGTAAATCTCGGCCAACTTCTCTGCAGAAGAGCTATCATTGATAGCAAGGAAGTGAACACTCTTCGTCAGCCGGTCTATAATCACCCATATTGCGTCGACACCTCGCGCAATCCTTGACAATTTGGTGATAAAATCCATGGAAATCTGTTCCCACTTCCACTGGGGAAACTCTAGAGGCTGTAACAGGCCATGTGGACGCTGATGCTCCGCCTTAACTTGGCGATAGGTCAAGCACCTCTTAGCTACCCATGCCACATCCCTCTTCATACAGGGCCACCAATAATCTCTCTTCAGATCCAAATACATCTTAGTGTCCCCCGGGTGGATCGAGAATCTCGATCTATGTGCCTTCTCCATCAGTATGCGTCGTGCCCCACCTGTATAGGGCACCCAAATCCGCCCTCGGAAAGTCATAAGCCCCCGACTATCCGTCTCAAACTCGGAAACCTGTCCTGCGGTTCTCCGATCTCACAGCCTCCACATGGGACTCATTGATGGTATCTAAGACTGGAGTCATCACCGTCATCCTCATACACACATATCGGATCGGAGCACTTGCTGCTCTACGGCTCAAGGCATCGGCTACCACATTAGCCTTGCCCAGATGATACAAGATCTCGTAGTCGTAGTCTTTCACTACATCCAACCACCTCCTCTATCTCATATTCAGGTTGGGCTGATCCATGAGGTACTCCAAGCTCTTGTGGTCCGTATATATGGTACACCGGACTCCATACAGATAATGGTGCTAGATCTTGAGGGAGAACACCACCGCCCCAGATCCAAGTCGTAGGTAGGATACCTCGTCTCATGAGGCTTCAACTGCCTCGATGCATATGTTATCATGTGCCCCCTCTGCATCAACACCGCACCCATCCCTGATATGGGAACATCACAATAAACTATAAAGTCCTCTATTCCCTCGAGAAGGGCTAGCACGGGAGCTTCGCACAATCTATGGCGAAGAGTCTCAAATGAGGCCTGCTGCTCGGGCCCCTAGGCAAATGTAACACTCTTTTGGGTTAATCTGGTAAGAGGAACGACAATCTTGGAGAAATCTCTGATAAACCTCCGATAGTAGCCGGCCAAACCCAGAAAACTACTAATCTCGGATGGGGATATCGGTACCTCCCATGTCATAACTGCCTCAATGTTGGCTGGGTCGACCAATATCCCATTCTGTTTAACGAGGTGTCCCAGGAACTGGATCTCTCATAACCAGAAATCACACTTGGAGAATTTGACATAAAACGTCTCTGTCCTTAATACTCCAAGAATCTCTCGAAGGTGCGAGTCGATGGTCGGCTCAGACATAGTGGCCTACATTGACAGGTTTAGCGACCTGGCAACACTATGCCCCGGGATGGTTACCCCAGAGAGCAAGAAGATAGAAAGATACATCTGGGGTCTAACTGCCCCAATCCAAGGAGATGTGTTCTCTTATAACCCAACCACACCAAATGCCTGCCTCAGTGGCTCATCGACCATGGAGCCCTTCATGGTATAGAAGTCCCCGTTCCCGAGCCATCAAAGGGAGAGGACTATAAACGGAAGTCAGGGAACAAGAAGAAAAAGAAGAAGCGAACAACACAGGAACCCCCACAAGAGCAACAAACGAGTACTATGTACGCCGCTACAACACTTTCTGCTCCAACACCTACCAGTCGATATGCTGGAACCTTCCCGAAGTGTGGAAAGTGCAATTATCACCACACCAGAGTATGTCGGGGAATGCAGTGTCTGAACTGCCACAGAAAGGGACACACAATCCGTTTCTACAAGGTACCGACTCAACCGATCTCCCAAGTCCCTGGAGTTGAAGAAAACCAAGCCTGCTATGGCTGTGGTGAGAATGGATACTACCGAATGGACTGTCCGATAACAAAGAGCTCAGGAGCGGATGGACGAATTTTGATGATCACCGCAGGAAAATCAACCCCGGAGTCGCCAGTGAGCAGCGGTACGTTTTTGAAATAAAATAAGAATTTCTTTAAAAATTAATTTATATTTATATAATATTAAAACTTGGGGTAAACACTTAAAAGTAATTATCATAACTCACTTATTAAAGTAAGTCACAGTATTCAAGAGGACTAAAAGATTCGTTCAGAGAAGCTATGATGGCTTATCATATACATCAGGGTTGTTGATAGCTAAGATTTTGCATACTTAGAGTGAGTGATTCCGCCTTAATTCTTGTTCCTTGTTTGGTTGTGGATTTGAGGCAGAGTTACTTAGTCGACTGTCTTATTCATCTTAATTATTCATAACTTGTATCTGACAGGCGATCATAGTGGTACCAAGGAGGATCGTAGTATAAAGTATCGACACTATTTATCAAAGCACTTTCATTGTATGTACTCGCTCATCGCGGTATGATATGTAGAAGTGTTAACATCAAGGGGAAAACATAAAGCAATAGAACATTTACAAAGAGTACATTGTCGAACATCCTAGGAGTACATCATCATTTAATAGACGTTTCTTTCAAATCGGCGAAAATTTTGTTCAGTAAAGAGTTTGTTTCTATCATTCGTCATGAGTTAGCATGGTCCTCACCATACTAAGTGTTGGATTAATGTCTAAGTCCATAACTATAATTGGTAAGACTTGACCCGACCCGGCATGGTCCATTTGGGTTGCATGGCATCATGCACTTGGATAGTCTATAATGAGAGAAATAAGACACTTATGGTTATTAATATATTATAAGTTCTAGTATATTAATAATAAGAATAATAAGATTATTTAATTAGTATTGATAAAGAATTAATATAGGATTAATTAAGTGATCAAAAGAAGACTAATTAAATATATGGGTTGATTGTGTAAATCATCCATACTTGTATAGTGGGCTAATGCTCCATGGATTATCTAGTTGGGCCAAAACCCATATGATGCTCCATGGATGCTCCATGGTGTATTTGAACCCATGGATCCAAGGAAATGGAAAGTCATGACAATTAGAGTTTACCCTAATTGTATAACTATATAAGCATCTTATTCTTGAGGAAAATCGGTCACTAAAAAAGAGTAAGAAAGGGCTAGCCGATTTTCATGAAGTGTAGAATTCTCTCAAGTTATTCCAAGTGTATTTGGTGTTGTGTGAACCATTTGAGGTGTCACACTTGGGGCACTAGGCACTCAAGCTTCATGAAGACTTTCTACACCAAAGAGGTATGTATTCTATCTTGCTATAGTCATTGTTTTGTATGCTAGATTAGGATAATACCTTGGATGTTCTTATTTGCATGTATAATAGAGATAACATAGATCCAAGGTATTTAGGGTTGCATGTACACTTAGGAGTGTTAGAATGCTCATAACCCAACAGTGGTATCAGAGCCTAGGCTTGTTTTCTTGCTATACTTGCAAATGGAGCTGAAAAATCGAGTTTTGATGCTGTCAGCCCAGCAGACTCGCCTAGTCCATGAAGGGACTCGACGAGTCCAAGGCAAAATGCATCCAACTCGCCGAGTTTTGTTCATGCACTCGACGAGTTGGACCCCAGACAGCATATCTTCGAGTTTTTTTGGCTAGAAATGGACTAGGAACATTACCCTAAGTTGTTTTTGAAATTATAAACTTATTTTTTTAATGTGGTAATGTTCATGCTAATCCATTTTCAAAGATAATTGTGAATAGATTCATGTTTTATATTAGTTTAAAGGTTAGACTAATTACATGAAAAAGTTTGATTTGAATTATCTTGTTCTTATGAGTTGCTTAGATTAATAGAAAAGTTAATTGAAATAGTTGTTTTCAATCCATTTTAATCTAAGAGTTGAATATAAAATGTGTTTGTGTAACTTGTCCTCAAGTTACATGAAGAGTCACATTAAAGACTCATAAAACTCATAAAGTTGGCAAAGGTTACAAAAAATGAAGAGTCTAGTTCTAATTAATTGGAGTTATGACTCCATAATTTGTCCTCAAGTTATGGAGGACCAAGAGTCTCTTCATTAAATAAAAAAAAATAATAAAAAAAATGTAACCTTAATTAATTCCATAAGTTATAAAATTAAGAAAAGTTAATTCTTTTATTAGTTTAAAGTATTCCATAACTTGTCCTCAAGATATGGAACTTGAAGAGTTTTTGGATTAATACTACTTTAAACACATAAGTTATGGAATTAATTAGTTTTGAATAGGTTCAAAGCTTGCCCTCAAGTTTTGGAATTTGAAAAAGTTTTCTCTTATGAATACTTTAATTCCAAGTTAGCCCTTAGAGTTTTAAAAGTTAAAATTCAACCCTTATACTTTATAATATTATAAGTTAATAATATATATATGTATAAGAGTAAAGTCAGTCTTACCGCAAGTACGCCTCATTCACGAAGCCGGTCTATAAGGTGGGTATAAGGTTGTTGCCTATAAAATGGCAACTTAATGGGTGTCCACTCTCACCCACCGCTTGCTTGACTGGTGGAGGGTCGTTAGCCGAACGGGTTTGACAGGACTATAATTCTCCCTTCATTAAAAGTATTAATGATAAATACTAAGTAGCTAAACTCTTAATAATACCCAATCTTAGTTACTTAGGAAAATGTGAATAAGGTGCTAATCCATGAAATTACACTTTACACTTTGTCTAAGTCGTTAGTGGAGCGTGTGTGGTTAACCGGCACACTAACTTGGACTTAACAAGGTAGGTAAAGGGTGACTTAATATTTATCATAGTATCGATGGAGCGTGTGTGGTTAACTGGCACATCGATTGAGTGGTAATTTATTAAGGGTACCAAGTAATTTGCATGGTTACTTCACACCTTGTTTTGTGATCCTCGGCATCCCAGTCACAAAACCTGAAGGGCACACTCGAGATTGAAACATGCCATTGAACAGTTCAATGAATCTCAAAGATCTAGGAGTTTTAAAACCAATTAAAACCTAATTATTATTTCGTTTTTCATGGTGGAAATTGGTGAATCGTCATTCACCTACATTCAAATTGTTTTATAGCTTGGATTACGGCATACCTCTTCTAAGTTATAAAATAGTTTGTTGGGTCCTAACCTTAATATTTCATATTAGGTGTCATATTAAGGACTTAAGATCAACTATCTTGAATATCTCCCAAAAGATGTCTAGTTTAGACATTCATGATCTTCCCAAATCTCTTGAAACAAGTTTTCCTAAATGAAGATGATGTCCCATGGAAATCATACTTCTTTCACCTCCTCAAATTATTCTCCCAACCCACAAGTTCAAAGTCACTCAAACTCTATTGGCAAGGCAAGGTCTAGGTGTGATCACATCTTGGAGATGTAGTCACATATTGACAAGTGGGGAGAGTTGGGTGTCAAAGTCTTGAGAAAGTTGGTGGTTCAATCACTTTCTAAGTCACATAGTGAGTTCTTTTGGATCACCTATGAAACAGACTATGACAAGACCCTTAATGATCTTATCTATTTGTTAAGATCAACTTCCTAAAACTTTTTGGACATTGACAATGGTGACAATGGAAATCCAGAAAAACATTCTCTTCCCAATGGAAAGGGATCGGCCATAGTCAACTCGGTTGACCAAATGGTAAAGAGAAAAGCTAAGTCTGTGATAGTCCTGTGTACCATTATCAAAGGGTCCATATGTTTATATTGCCAAAGAAAGGGTCATTAGTTGCGAAGCTGCCAAATTTACCTAAGGATGTTAAAGTCAATAAGTTTGATTCTACTTTAGGTAAAGTACACTATCTAACTCTGCTAAGTTTCTATTCTGAGATTCTTATTACATGATGTGACTGGGTCACATGTTGATGTTTTAAGAATCAAAGAAAAAGTGAAGGAACTTAAAGAAAGAATATGCTGAATCTGATCGCGTAGATGGATTATATCACATAGTTTGAAGATCGGACTCTTGAGCTACTTCTTAGGAGTTATGAGATATTGCTTAGGAATAGATAACAACAAGTTTTCATATGGATTGTAAGGATAGTTTTTTCCGCAAAGTTTTTAAAATAAAGGGGAAAAAAATATGATGATTTTATTTATTTTAAAAATATCCTTACAATGGCATTTGAGGAAAAATTATTGCTTATATGATTCCACTAATAGCAAGAGTGGAAATATGAAATTGATTCTTTCATTTGTGGTAATGTCTAAATTTACCAAATAAGGAAAGATTCTCATCATCCAAAGTCTCAATTGGACCGGGACTTGGAATCATGCAAGTTGTATAGCATGGTGAATGAGAACTTTCAAGTATTGGAAAAATTAAGACTAATTACTTGTTCACATGGATGTGTGAGTCAAGTAATGGACTAAGGGATCGAGTACATAGTCATGTGCACTGATTAAGTCCACCACAAAAGATATAAGGCTATTCGTCATAGTTTACTAAAGCTCAGTAAATATGATTATACTTACAAGCTTAAGTGTAACTCTGAGACATTGGAAAAGGTTCCAATGTAAGGCAGAGCGAATAAGAAGAATCAAATTAGGCAGAAGGATAAAAGTTTCTCAAATCTGAAAAGATGGGAGAGTACTTTAGTATCAGTTTTGTGATCATCTTAATGATTAAGAAACCATATCAAAATTTGTTCTCTAAGGAAATCTTAGTGCATTCTTATGACTAAGAAGAAGGGATCTTGAATTGTTGAAATGGTTAAATCAAGAAGATGAGTCATACTTCATTCCAATACAAGTCTTAGAGTCATACTCCAAGATTGTAATTTGAGTGACATGTCTTTAAGAAGGTTTAAAACACGTGTCAAATATAAGAGTAAAAGTTTTCTACTCTTGTACATTTGAAATTGGTAAGTTGTGATGTTTTGGATAAAACAAAGACCAACTTAGGCCAATTGTGTGAAGTGTTTGTCTTGGTTAGAATCCACACTATCTCTTGGATGTTTGACAAGGGAGTCTTATAGGTCAAGAGGACAGTGGGAGGCTTAAAGGTCTTGAAAGTCTCAAGAACTAATCAAGAATAGAACCTGGAGTTCTTCTCTAGCACACTACTTGAGGTTTATAACCTATCGTGTTGACATATTTTGTGCCCATTCCAGTTAAAGTTAGCTTTGCATATGAGTTCTTAGAGTTCTCAATTTGTTTCACAACAACTTGGAAGCAATGGCAGGCCCTTGAGCTGCCAGGTGGCAAGAAATTAAGATTGAGTTCAGTCCATATGAGTTTGGATTTGTCATTATCCTTGTCTTGTGACTATGATTTTGACAATTCACATGGATAAGAACACATACACTATTAAATCTAAGTGTCATAAGGTTTCTCTCTGATTCATGAAAATGATGGTGAGGAAACACTTTCACTAAGTAGATTTTAGCTAGATATCAATTGTGATGTTTGCATTCTCAAAGTCGTTAGTGGAGCGTGTGTGGTTTACCGGCACACTAACTTGGACTTGTGAGAAATGGCAAAGGTCAAAACAATCAAGACTATGATTACGGCATCCCTTTTCATAGTTCTTAAAGTTGTTTTGACACACCCATGAGCTATCTAAGAGAAGGTGTATGATTTTTGATAAAGTTTTATCAAAACAATCTAGTATCAGAAATCTGAACTTTGGTAAGAAAGTCAATGAAGTATTGATTTCTAGAAGTCCAGCTGATTTCTGAGTACATGTCAAAGCTAGTGGGAGCATAAGTGTTATGCTAATAATCATCATGTTAGTGGGAGCATGATAATTATGATAAGAATTGCAAGTTAGCAATGTTAATTATAGAAAACAAAGGTTTCAATTGGGAAAATGTTGTTTTGCTATAATTAAGGGAGAGGAAATTATACTTCATCTCAAATCTATAAGCTTAGATCGTGAGGTTTTAATCATTTAGTCAAGGATATATATATATATATATATATATATATATATATATATATATATATATATATATATATATATATATATATATATATATATATATATATATATGAATTTCATGTTGGAATGGCTCAACATAAGGAAATTTTGTATATGGGTCCATTATTTGCATTCTAAAATTCGGTTATGATTACGGCATCCCTTTTCATAATCTGAATTATGAGAACTTGGCAAATAGAAATGGAAATGTTATAGCAAAAGACTAGTTTAGTCTTTATGTGAGACATCATGAATCGTGTCCCATATGCTTCGGATATAGGATCGATTACATGTGCTATAGTTATCCGTTCTAAAAGTTTCCAAATGCCTGGGGCATCAAGAAGGGAAAAGGTTTAGAACTGGATATGAATAAAAGGATTAAACAATTGTCGAGGATAATCTAAGGTTTACCAAAGATTAGTTGCTCAAGGACAATTGGAAGTATAGTGATAATTCTGGAAGGACCATATTGACATAATCTGTAAGGAGGCAACTCTTATTCAGAAGTGATAGTCAAAATGAATCTGGAAATGTTTCAAAGTCAGAAATTATCAATCTGTGTAAAATTAAGGAAACTTAATGCAAGAAGGATGTTTCCAAGGAAATAATCTCCTTTGGAATACTCTATAATGATTGTTGCCAAGTCTTTGAGAATTTGTGCATAATCATTACAAGAGGATCAATGCATATAAGTTCAGAATCTAACAGATTTCAGTAAATGGCATGAATTTGGAATTCTTGCATTTGTAGTAAGGATTTGGGAGTGTGAAAAGAGAATCATTGAAGTTATGTTCACATGATCTAGTTCACAAAGTAAAGATCATAGACAAACATAGTATGCATACTTGGTGTGTGGCATGACTAGTGTTTAGAAAACATAGTGTACGTGCTTGGAGCATGGGACAACTATTGTTTTAAATTCAAGAATAAAGTTGATAGCTGAAACAATATACAATGAATAATGTGTAATCATATGGTGATAAATAAAAGGTGTTTTATTTATGTTCAGAGGTTTTGATACCATATTGGATTCAATTATTATTGTGTTTCACTTTGCATGTTTTGACTTCCCGAATAAACTAGGTTATTCTTCCGGAATGACTAAGTTATTCAAACCATCCACAGTCGGTCATATGTTGGAAGTAGATATGAATTAAGACTGTCATGGGTTGGCTTGTAGAGGTCTAAGGTGTTAGACAAAGGGCTACAACACTCATGAGTGCTCATAAGTTTTGAGTATTGGATTCAACCCACGCTCATTTGGATTCACTTCATGGATTTTATCACGAGTGAATCATGAGACGATAATATCTTATATTCTTCAAACCTAGAGATATGAGTTGTTGACTATGAGTTGGTTATACATTGATTGCACGTAAACGCATTGGTAACTCGATGTTATAAAACGTGCCTTTGTGTATGATTCAACAAATAGTTAGTACAAGCATATGAGTCGAAGTTTATCCATTCCTTTTAACTTCGGGATAAAAGCGATATTTGTGGGCCCCTCGATGATTTGATGATGACAAATGGAAGTGCTCGGCCGGGCCAGGACTGATTTGATTTGTTCAATTAGTCAGTCGTCATAAATTGGAAATCGGGAAACAACAAATGGACAAAGAGAATGATCATAATCCATGTCTCAGTCCATATGATATCTAGAATGGAGGAATATATGATCCCTTATCTAATGGACAAGTCATTAACAAAGGTCAGCGTTTATCGACAAGGTCAGAGTTCGACAGAAGCTTTTGAGAGCTACGAATTCCAGTTGGTTCCTGAAGTCATACGCAATAATAGTTTTAGACTTATCCAAGTGGGAGACTGTTGGATTAATGTCTAAGTCCATAACTATAATTGGTAAGACTTGACCCGATCCGGCATGGTCCATTTGGGTTGCATGACATCATGCACTTGGATAGTCTATAATGAGAGAAATAAGACACTTATGGTTATTAATATATTATAAGTTCTAGTATATTAATAATAAGAATAATAAGATTATTTAATTAGTATTGATAAAGAATTAATCTAGGATTAATTAAGTGATCAAAAGAAGACTAATTAAATATATGGGTTGATTGTGTAAATCATCCATACTTGTATAGTGGGCTAATGCTCCATGGATTATCTAGTTGGGCCAAAACCCATATGATGCTCCATGGATGCTCCATGGTGTATTTGAACCCATGGATCCAAGGAAATGGAAAGTCATGACAATTAGAGTTTACCCTAATTGTATAACTATATAAGCATCTTATTCTTGAGGAAAATCGGTCACTAAAAAAGAGTAAGAAAGGGCTAGCCGATTTTCATGAAGTGTAGAATTCTCTCAAGTTATTCCAAGTGTATTTGGTGTTGTGTGAACCATTTGAGGTGTCACACTTGGGGCACTAGGCACTCAAGCTTCATGAAGACTTTCTACACCAAAGAGGTATGTATTCTATCTTGCTATAGTCATTGTTTTGTATGCTAGATTAGGATAATACCTTGGATGTTCTTATTTGCATGTATAATAGAGATAACATAGATCCAAGGTATTTAGGGTTGCATGTACACTTAGGAGTGTTAGAATGCTCATAACCCAACACTAAGTTCATATGTTTCTATCGCTTTGACGGTCAAATTCACGAAACCTTCATCATTTCGTAACGACAGTCCAACCTAGACCTCAGTTTTGTCTCTCGTATTCTAAACCCCGAAGTACTCGTGCGAAGAGTACTTTGCCTTCCGAAACCTTGCCGCCGTAGATTCAACAGACCTTTCCAAAATACCACTCGTCCAGCAGACCAAGTTCGAGCACAGAGGCTAAGGACGAATACAACCCACCTATCACTATCCATTGTGTACGCAAGGGTGGTATATAATTATGATTACGCAGATCTAGTATGCATGTTTCTGCCCTATCTCCTGTTCCTTTTTTGGTTGTGGACCTGGGGCAGAGTTGCACATCTGACCATCAAAATAGTCTTCAATTATATACGACTTGTATACACGAAGTAATGATAGATGGACCAAGTATGAATCCTATCATGGACATTAGGGCAAAGTTGCCAGGTCTACGAGTGGGTATTCTGCCAATCAGAGGAGCGCAACCTCAGGAGTACTTCCTAGAAAGCTAATTTCGGGACGAAATTCCATCTAACAGGGGGATGATGTGACAACCCGAAAAATTTATTGCCTTCTAGCCTTGTTAAGGGTTATTCTATTGGGTTTTAAGCCTGGTATACTTAAGGAATGAGTGTTAGAATGTATCTGCTTGAGACACTGTGCAACATTTAAGCCTTTAGACCACCAAAAAGGAGTTCACGACCAAGGCACAAGAGTTTACGATAGTAAATTCAAGGTTGGCTGTAAAATCCCCCTTATAGTCTCATTTTCTTCATTTTCCTTTTATTCTTACCTTTCCAACTCAAGAAACTTCCATTCTCTATCAAGTATCATCGAGTCTTTCACTTTGATCTTCAAATATGTAAGTGATTTATTCCTTTGTTTAGTTGTTTCACTCTTTGATCTAGTATCATCCTCATGATTCATCCATGAAAACATCCCATTTGTCTAGATCTTCATAATCTTCAACTTTCACCAAGAACACCAAGAACACATACTAGTGTTTTGGTCCAAAAATCAACCCTTTCAAGCTTTAATAGCATGAGTAATCCTTACTTAACTTGTTGTATGCTAGAAGCACTTGATTTACACTTTGAAATCATTCATTTCCCAAGAACAACAGGAGTTTACGGCCAAGAGCATCTCCTTTGGCCATAAATCCTTATAATGCCATTTTGGCCATAAACCATCCTAGAAGCAAAGCTTACGACCTAGAACACTACCTTGATGAAAATAGGACATTAAACCACCCTCATATACATGTTTGACCATGAGTTTACGGCCGTAAACTCCATGTCCGTAAACCCATGGCCGTAAACACCATTTGGTGGCCATGAACACTCCTTTGATCAATCGCATGTGATTTCAATACTTAGTCCAAGTCCCTAAGGCTGTTTCCTAGTATGTTAGTTGCTTTAAACAATATATTCATGCCAACATATGCCATATATGTCATTTAGGACTCGTATGTGTCTCGGAACTTCATTCGAGGAACTTCTCATCCTTATGCGCATATTCGTTTGAATCACCCACATAAGGTGAGTTCATACCCCTATAATCAATCTTTTAAACTTTTTTAAATGCTTTTAACCGGGGGGGGGGGGGGGGGGATACAAGTTGAACACAATTGATAATTGTGTAAATGTTTGTTAAACATCTTTCAAAGGATTGCTTATGTTTTTATAAGTGATCAAAACATTTCAAAAACTCTTTTTAAATTATGTTACTTTATAGTTTATAAAACTCTGTTTTTAAAGTACAATCTTAACTTAGTTGATGAATGAGTCTTTTTAATAACAGTTCAAGTAAACATACTAGTAAACTATAATAGGTATAGTTTAGGGGTTCATTTCATACTAGATACTAGAACATATTATAAAGAGAAACAGGGAGGTAGATACAATACACGATAACAGAAGGAATATACTAAGATACTATAATAAAAAGAACATACTAAATGCTTTAGCAGGAGAACAATACATGATCTAATTATACTAATAATCACTAACTCATTGTTCTAAACAAAACGTGATAGTAAATTGGGTATACATGATTATATATATATATATATATATATATATATATATATATATATATATATATATATATATATATGGTGCATCTACAATATGCCATGATTAATATATATGGGGTACATCTACAAAGTACCAGATTAATAAAGGGGTACATCTGCAAAGTACCAGATATTAATAAATAAAACAAACTTGTTTTAAGGTAAACAATACAACGGAATGTCAATTCAAAAGACAACTGAGTACTTCAATTTTCCCATTACTTTCATATTGTGATATTTCCACTTGAAAGTTAATGCAAACTATTTTCGAGTTAAGATAGTTATAAACTAGGGAAAACTTACATCTTTTCAAACGACAAATAGAACAGTCGGATCTAGTACATTCAGTAGAAAGGGACCTATAATGCTAACTTTATGACTCCTTAGTGTATACATCAGGGATAAATATTAATTGGATCCAACTGGTAATAGGATGTGTGCCTTCCGCTTCATTTACTGTTCCTTGTTAGGTTGTGGGCTTAGAGAGGATTCACCCAGCCTATTATCCATTCGATCTTAGCTATATATATATGTTCCGTATACACTAAGTCATCATAAGGGGTACCAGGTATGGGTCAGGTCATAGGACACTAACTCAATGCACATTTTTCTAGTACAAAACATACTTTTCAAATAGAACATTTGGTATACAAAACTAGAAACTTACCAGTAAAGGGTTTAATCCATTTTATTAAAACAGTATAACTTAAAGGACCTTAAGTGGTTAACTCTATAATACCTTGGTTTACACAAAATCGATTGTTTGTTTACTCTGGGTTTTATATAACTTATATCCACTTAGTACTCATAGAAAGGATTGTAGAGTCATTTTTACTTATCTTTCATCAAAGCAGGAAATATAGGATTTTCTGGAGGAACAGACGAACTTTTCTAAACATAACTTACAACTTACTACAACTTTCTTACAACTTACTTACATCACTAAAATCTTATGAACTCACCAGCTTAAATGCTGACCGACTCTTTCAAAATAACTTGTATTCTCAGGAGACTAGTAGACAAGTACGCGCGTTGGGAATTCAAAAGATGGAGCAGTATATCTTCAAGTCTTGTTTTTTTATTTACATATGTAGTCTATTTTTTGGGAACACATACTTTGTAAACACTTTCTTTCTAATGAATTGGTTGTTTATTACTTTGATTACTATGATGCATGTCTTGTGATACTAAACATGACGTCTTCCACTCCCGAACGTTTCCGCTGTTCCGGTTTTGGGGTGTGACAGATTGGTATCAGAGCATTGTTTATAGTGAACTAAGTATATCGATCGATAAAAGATATACAACTATAAATAAAATGGGGCCGAAGTGCTCTGGATAATAATATATTCTAAATATATAACGATACCTTATAAAAGTATACATACGTGCATATACATATATACATACTAGAACAAGTATCACAAGAAGAACATAACAGATCTGAAGTATTTAAAGGTTGAAAACTATGGTCAAAAGAGGGTTAGATGCACAAGATCTTATCTCTAGCTCAATAAAACTTGAGTCATTGGAGTCACAAGACCTCCTACAGTCCAAATATGAGGTTTCAACCTCAAGAAATGCTCAAATGACTCAATGACACAAAATGGATGGGAGAAAACCCTAAAAACTCCCTAAACCAAGATCTCATAAGGAAATGATCAAATTAGCATCTTTTTACCTCCAACTGAAGCAAATCTCTGAAGAATATTTGGATCCAAAAGCCTCATCTTGATCCAAGCCTTGATGCTTTCCACTTCTCCTCCAAAAGTGCACTAAAATCACAAGATTAACATCTCTCTCTCTCTCTCTCTCTCTCTCTCTCTCTCTTAGCTTAACATGGACGATTAAGGTTTCACACAGGGGAGTAGGGTGGATGGTGATGCGAAATTGAGGGCTTAAGGTCCTTTAAATAGGACCCAATCCTGGATAATTAGGGTTTCTTGACACAGCACCAACTCGCCGAGTTGGTCTCTCCGACTCGTCGAGTTGGTAGTAAAACCCACGTGGCCAAATTCGTCTCTACTTGACGAGTTAAGGCATCCACTCGTCGAGTTGCTTAGAAATTCTCAAAAATAAATATTTAAATAATATGTCTGGGAGTCAGGATGTTACACAATAAGTAAGTAAATATGAAAAATTGTAAAACTTCATTATGGTCACATATTAAAAATATAGATACATATAACATATAGTATCAGGGAAAAGTAAAGTTCAAATATTTTAGTATAGTTTATTAAAAAGATCACAAACTAAATTTTATTTACAAAAAAAAAAACCAGAAAATACCGACTAAAACTTCGGAAAAATACCCTTTTTGGCCGTTTTCGTAGATTTAACGGGTAGCCTGATTTTTTTAATTAATTTTGTCAAAATATTGAAACTTTTCTAAAAATTACCCTATTTTTAACTAATAGCCGAAATATTAGGACTCTTCTGTAGATTTCCCTTGAATTAATGTATATTATTATTAACAAATTATTTATAAACATAACATATCTTCTTCAATTTTCATTTTTTTGAAAGAGCAACTTCTTCAATTTTCATTATAAACAAAGAAAATATAATTGTTGCTAATTTTTATGAATAAAAAGATGGACTAAGTACTCCCTTATTATTAACCACGTCAAATACTCTACATTCCTCTTATACATCTTTCTGGGTGTCATAAGGAGATGCACTATGTAAGTGTTCCTCTTATGTTCTTTAACTTACTTGCCACATAGTCTTCATACCTTACTTGGTAACAACCATATACTAACACATATCCATAGAGAGTAAAAAGTGAACTTTGAATAAAAGTTTTAAGATATAATCACTCTTGACTCGTTTCCATTTAAACTGTCAATAAGGTTCAATTTTCACTCTCGATAGATATATATGTCAGTAGTTGGTTTTTTTCTAGGTAAAGTATAAAGGTTGGGAGATAGTTAGGTTTAAAGAAAACAAGAGGAACACCAACATCAGATGAACACACATAAAATGTATCTCACCATAACACCCACAACGATATGTAAGAGAAACGTATAGAGTTTGAAGTGATTGGTAAGAAATATGGGAGTACTTAATCCACATTTCCATTCGTAGAAACTAGCAACGCCTGTATTTCATTTGTTTATAATGAAAAAAATATGTTATTTTACAAATGATTTTTAATAATAATATACATTAATTCAAACGTATTCTTTAGAAAAATCCAAATATTTTTACCAAATTAACAAAAAAGACGGGATACCGGCTAAATTTGCAAAACCACCCAAAAAAGACGGGATACCGGCTTAATACATATTTTCTATATTATAAATATATTATTATTATGTATATATATATATATATATATATATATATATATATATATATATATATATATATATATATATATATATATATATAGAGAGAGAGAGAGAGAGAGAGAGAGAGAGAGAGAGAGGTGGGTTCATTTGAGAAAATAAAAAAGGTTGAGAATGAGAGAATCATTCTCAGCCACTCATTTTATTCAAGCATAAAAAGACACGGTGACAAACTTGTAAATGTGAGAACAACCTTTAATATCAAATACGTATCTGTAGTTCAAACCCATTCATCGTCTGCAGCAAAGGAGACCAAGGTGAAGATTCTCCGGTGCTCGTCTTCGTCTGATTAAGGGGGAGAAGCACGGAGGTTCGTCGCCCAACTCACAAACGAAGATGGTCTCCGTGGTTTTGACTAGACCAAGAGGTGTTTGGTTTTTCTAGAAGATTGCGGTCGGAAAGAAGCCAGAAGCGAGGGTTTGGTTTTGCTAGGAAATTAGGTCGGACGTCCGCTGCCTCTCATTTGCTTCCTGCCGGTGAGAAATGAAGAGAGAGGGAGGCGAGGGAAGATGGCATCGGTGTTAGTGGGTCAACGAGCCAAGGCATAAAGGGAAACCGAGGTTCCAATCGACGTAAATAGTCTAGAAGATGGTGGCTTTTGGCTGTGGTAATCGATGAGAAGTGCTGAAGGATCTCGATGGGGCAGTTACTGCTTCAATTGGTACGGTCCTCTTCTCGTTTCTTTTATTTTGATTGTAAATCAGTTAGGTGGGTGTTTGGGTGATCGATGTTCAACGGGTGAGTAGATGGGGGAAAAGGATTTGATCAGGTTTGGTGTGTTCATCATGAACAGATGGAGAAAGGGGTTTGACTGGAAATCAACGATAACGAAGGGAGTTTGGTTTGTTTCATTTGACAGGAAAGAAAACAGATGACAATGATTTCATGGATGTTTGTTTGCTATTGTTTAATCTTGTTTGGATAGAAATGTATGGTGTGTTTGGTTGGATTATTTGACAGGAAAGTTTGTATGTTATTCATATGTGAATAACATATAAAAATTATATATATTTGTGAAAATACATTATAATATTCATATGTGAATATACTGTGTAATATTCAAATGTGAATATATTGTGTAATATTCATATGTGAATATACTGTGTAATATTCATAAGTGAATATATCATCTAATATTCACAAATGAATATACTATGTAATATTCACATGTGATATACCATGTAATACTCTGTAATATTCAGATATGAAAATATTATCTAATATTCATAAGTGAATATACCATCTAATATTCACAAGTGAATATACTATGTAATATTCATAAGTGAATGCATCGTCTAATATTTAAATATGAATATACTATGTTTATTATATGCTATATTCATATATGAATGATACTTAAATTGTAAAAGAAAAAAATTAATCATAGTTTTTATTCATAATTGAATAACGAATGTACTGTAGTAAAAACCTGATTTATTTTTATTCATTTATGAATAACGATAGCTGAAAATATAAAAAAAATAAAATTTTTATTTTATCTTAAAACTATATCAATATGGATGTCTATTTGTAGACAATAAAAAATCATGAATTTTGGTATACTTAAAAATCATTTTTCAATAAATATAGCTTCTTAAAAATTAAAAAAAAGGAAAAAACTATGTTTTTTGTATATATTAAGGTAATGATTAACATAGTTTAAGGAAACATGTTTTGTTGGAAAACACATGTCTATTTCTTTCCCATTTCTGTTGGTACGTCGGAGGCTTTTGCGGTAAAAATAAATGAGTGACTGAGAATGATTCCCCCATTCTCAACCTTTTTTTTTTCTCAATTGAACCCTCGTATATATATATATATATATATATATATATATATATATATATATATATATATATATATATATATATATATATATATAGGATATAGATCCGATAAGAAATTTTTTTTGGTAGGAAGGTAAGAAGTTTTTTTCTACATAATTTTCTGACGAACAAAAGAAATGAATCACTAGATGAATCAAAAATAACATGATTCACCAAAAAAATCTCAAAAAAACACACCGATGATTTATTTATACAATGATTTCATTGTTATTCACTAAAATTGTCATAAAAGTGAACTTTTTCTTAATTTACTTAAAAATGAATCATGAAGATATTTTTTTGGGAATTTTTTCTTATAAATCATCTTACCTTTGAATCATCTAATGATTTATTTTGTATGTTCACTAAAAAAATATATAGAAAAAGCATTTCTTACCTTCCTAC
The DNA here is from genome assembly GCF_052625555.1 of Lactuca saligna. Classification (NCBI taxonomy): domain Eukaryota; kingdom Viridiplantae; phylum Streptophyta; class Magnoliopsida; order Asterales; family Asteraceae; genus Lactuca; species Lactuca saligna. The sequence continues at coordinate 178,695,700 of NC_136422.1, read as the reverse complement.
CAAAATTTTTCTTCTTATTTGATCTTGACTCTATATATATATATATATATATATATATATATATATATATATATATATATATATATATATATATATATATATATATATATATACATTCAAATTGTATTTGTATAAAATAATATGTATATATAATTTAATATTTAAACTATATTCTTACGTATAAATGTGTATTTTTATATTAAAAATATTTTTATATATATAATAATACGTCATATTTATACATAAAATACAATTTTAAATGTAAAATTATGGATTTAAATATAATAATACGTGTTTATACGCAAAAATATATTCTAATATTTTATTTCACTTATACGTATATCAATATTATATTTTATATTTATTTATACATATCAATATGTAAATGGTAAATAAATAGCTATTGAAGTTAGAATATTTTTTGAAAAATATTTTGTTTGATTGGAATAGAGAAATTATTAAAAAGTACGTGCTTTCAAAACATATCCCCCCACTGGTCCACTCATAGCCGACCCCTATGTGTCTTGGATGAGATTTGAAATTGGGTTATTCAGGGGAGTGCTTCCACAAGTTTACTTATTCTTCCACTGAATCGTTTGATTATTCCACTGAAAAATAATTTAATCGACCTTTATACCCTTGGTTTTTAATTTGTAAACATTTAAGGCAGTCATCAGTACTCTCCAATTTGATTATAATGCTTGTTAAGGATCCTACTGATTCGTCCAAAAACGAATAGGAAAAAATAATTGTTTTCTTATATCCATTTGTTAAATTCACTAGAAGAAAAGACATTTGAAGAATATAACAACAAACTAGACAAAAACAAAACATACACAAATACATAGCAGAAGAATGCGTATGAATAAAAAAATACATAAAGAAACGGTATACCCAAAAAACATACATATATTACCCAACTAAAAAATAGAGGAAGAAATCTCACACCACAAAAAAATAACGTTACAATGGATTTAAACTCTGATTAAAATAGAGTTGTTTTTCACACTATCGATGCAGATTAATCGATTCAAACCCTGATTTAATTGATTGAAAGGAGATGAAGTATATATAATTTAGTGTATCCCTTGTTTATAGAAATCGGTTTGAAGAAGATTTTGTTTTGCTAGAGGGAAATCGCATGATGTTTTGTTATTGTAAGAATCTGTTTAATGGCAAAATTTGAAGAAGTGAAGAAGGAAGAAGAAAGAACGGAGAAGAAGTAGCCTGTGTTATTTGGAAACAAATAAAATGATTTCTCTTTCTAAATTAAAATAAGGGGCATTTCTGTCAATATCTTAATTTTTCCGTGGATGGATAAAAAGTTTCAGTGGCAAAATTAGCTCTCATTTATAAATACCTATTTGATTAGAGTAAAAAAATTGTTAAATAAATATTTTTGTTGATAATATTTATTTATTTATTTATTTTTTTAAGGCTCGACCCATGACCCATTATGCATAGATCGATTAAGGTCTAGTGCACCTTTTGTTTGATATCGATGTGAGGCTCAATTTTGAGCATTTATAAACAAAAACTTAGCTCAAAGGGCCCAACTCATGAGTAGTTATTCATAGAGACACGTTAAGGTCTAGCCCGAGAGTCGAGAAAATTAAGGCATCCCGACGAAGGCTTGATTAATATTACATTTAAGGCTTAGTTTTATGTACCTAGAATAATATGATGATTGATTACAGTTATTAGATTATTATTATTATTATTATTTATATATTATCTAATATCATTAGAGTGGCGTAGTCAGGATTTTGTTTTAGGATAGACCAAATAATTTGCAAAGTATGAACTAATAGAAAAATACATCATATGATAATAAAGTTTGACAATGCATGCATTTTAAAGTAAATTGTTCATTTAAGTTGCACACGACGCTCTCTTACATTATTAAAATCATCTAAAATGGAATCTAAACTTAAAAGCTTAGTGATATCTTTCTCGATGTAAAGAACCAGACCATCAACAATAAAATCGTCATCTATTTTATTACGTAGTCTATTCTTTACAATTTTCATAGCAGAAAATGCACTGTCAGTAGTTGCAGTAGACACTGGAAGGGTCAACACATGTCGAATCAATATGTCAATAAGATAGTAGTGACTTGTTTTTCCTGTCTCTGCTAAACCTTGACAAACTTCAACAATAGATGACAACTTTCCCAAAAATGTATGACCTTTTACATAAGCTTCAAAGTGCTTCAACTGAAAATTTAAAACATCTATTTCTTGGTTAGTGAAATCTAGATAATAATATTTTTTTGCAAGTCTGTAAATAGAATCAGAATTGAAGCATTTATATCCCTCTTTTGGATCCAAAGCAACGCTAAGTTGTAGAAGCTCTATAACTCTTTCATTGAGCCCCGAGTCAGTTTCCTGTAATTGAAAATCAGTTGTTTCATTAAATATATCAAAATGATAGTGATGCTCGGTAGTAATAAGACCTCCCTTCCTGTTGCTTCTTCCTTCAAAATATGGATCTTTAAATTCATGAATACCAATATCATGCTTCTTACAAAATTCCATGACTTCATTGAGAAAAGAGCCCCATTCATTATCTCTAAGGGTTTCAATCAATTTCTTTTTATGGAAAACCATTGTCATTGCACTTATGATGTCTTGATACTTTTGTTGTAAAGCTTGACAAAGAACATTAGTAATTCCCAAAATTTGTTTCATTATATGTAAAATGAGAATAAACTCAAAAGATGTCATTCTTTTCAATGCAGTACTAGCATCACCTCTTGTTTTGTAATTAGAGCCCGCTTTTTTTATTTTTTTATTTTTATTTTTTTATGTTTTCCAAAACTGTACAAGTTGGATTGTACATCCGAAGAAGACTGTTAATAGAAGTAAAATGTGAGCTCCAACGAGTGTCTCCAACATGCTTTAAAGTATTAATTTGATTAGCCCATTTCCAGTTTCAATTTCACTAGATTCTAGCATTTCTGCAATTTCAGCAGCTTGTAGTTCATCTTGGCGTTTATAAGAAGCACCTACGACATTTACAATGAAAGATAAATTTCCAAAAAATTCATGTACATAGTCTACTTCTCTAGATCCTGCAACCAATGCAAGTTTTAACCGATGAGCCATACAATGTATATAATAAGCACATGCATAATCCTTGAGAAATAATGCTTGTAATCCCTTCCATTCACCACGCATGTTGGTAGCTCCATCATACCCCTATCCATGAAGATTCTCAACAACAAGTTTGTTAGAAGTAAGATTTGCACATATAGAAGAATACAAAGTGGAAGATGATGTATCTTTAACATGGACGAGATCAAAAAACCGTTCTTGTATGTAACCTTTATTGTCAACATATCGAAGAACAATGGCCATCTGCTCTTTCTTACTTTCATCACTTGCCTCACCAACGATTATACAATATTTAGAATCACAAATATCTTCAATTATCTTTTTTCTCACTTTCTTAGCAAAAACATTTAGAATTTCTTTCTGTACCTCAGGTGAAGTGTATTTTATGTTGCCTGGGGCATTTTCCAAAACAACACCTGCAAAATCCTCATTGTAAGAAGCTGTGTGTTTGATCAACTCAATGAAGTTACCACGGTTTTTCGAATCAATTTTCTCATCATGCCCCCTAAAAGCAATCCCCTGAAATGAAAGAAAACAAACAACATCTATTGATCTATTCTTTTCAATTTGATCAACATATTGTTTTTGCATCACTTTATCAATATGTCATGATTGATTCATCAGATTATCACAAAACCGTATAGCATTATTATGCTGAGAGTTTGGTCCATCTCATACGTGTTTCAAAAATGATCAATATTTCCCTTTTAACTTTATTCCAAATTTTAAAATCATTGATTTTGAATGCATCATGACCATTATGGGTATTTGATTCTTCAAGAAAAAGATAACAATAAAAACAATATGCTCTATTTTTACTTTGAGAATACTCAAGCCAATGAAATTCAGAATACCATTTAAGACTGAAAGCATCGTGGATGACTTTTTGACCCAGATACAAGATATTTAGGTAACATTGGTTGATGTGGCCCAGATCTCAAGTATGCCCGTATGATTCCATCCCACATATTGGCTACATATTTCCATATAGGTAGACGTAGGCGAGGATCATGTTCAATAGAACAAAAGCTAGGATTTTCAACTGTCAAAGATGGTGGAGGGTTAACATTTTCTGGAGGTGATTGAGGGTTCTCAGCAGGTAATGATGATGATGGGTTCTTATCCTTTGAAGATACTTGATTACCCATTTCTGTTGTAGCTTTCTCTTCCCCTCGTGGTAAAACATTACGCGTAAATAAGGAATCTAATCTTTTTTTGCTTTGGCCCCATTGCTCAGCGAATTCACTAAGCACAAAAAATTTCAATTACAAACACACTCTTATATTTTATATGATTACAAACTTACAATAACACAAATAATTAATTCATAGTAATATGTAATAACCTACTTTATTAGAAATTTGTGATAAAAATATAAAATCCATAATGAAAATAAAAACAATAATGAAGTAATTGAGTAAGTATGATAATTTTTTTTAACTAACCTGAATGTTGGTGACGATTGATGAATAACAGTTAATAAATTAAATAACAAATAGCGCTCATCATCTTTAACTTTAAAAGAACTTCTAAAGTGCTTCTTGAATTTGAGAAACATACATGCGTTCAGCAACGTGAGAATATGCAGGAGACAAGCAATTTCAATTAAATTTAAGGTGAACCATTTACCCTTAAAGCCCAATAGTTATTTTTAATATATAATAAAACATATACATATATTATATATAAACAAATATATGTGGGTGGGCCAAAGCCCACCCTTGTCTCCACATGGCTTTGCCCCTATATCATTATTACAAGTATATTTATGTTTTGAAACATTATCATTACAAGAGGGACATGATTAGGACATGCATCCAAGAGTTAGTTGCTCCCACTCATCTCAACTTCCATTCTTTTCTGGAAATCGGAAAATCGGAAAAGTGAATATCATATATATAGTTATCCATGACTTGTTGGTCTCACCTACCTTTCCTTTCTCCACATGTGCAAGTAGACCGGGCAAATCCTCTTATAATGACTATTCTTGCCACACTTGAAGCAACCAACATCCTATAAAGGGTGTTCCTTCTTGCTATGGTGAGAGGAAGTCTCTTGGAAAATGCCTTGTTTTTTCCACTTCGCATGCTATGTGATTTCTTTCTAATGTACTACTCCTTTAGTTTGATGAGTGAATAGTCTTTCATATGTCTCCAATAATTCTTTCCATCCATTCATCCATGTGAGGCTTCTAAACTTCAATGCCAAAAATCATTTCAAATTCAAGTATATTTGTTAACTAAAGGGAAGTTAGAGATCCTACATCATTCTCACTCGATCAACTTGTTTCTTCATTTGAAAATGAAGGTATCAATTAGTTGTTGCTCCTCCGATATGCATACCACAACTTGTTTGTGACTTACAAACGTGTAACGATCGTTTTTACCGAGGTATAAGTTTATTTAAATTCTCGAGTTTTATTTTTTGGGCTATAATAGATTTAGTTGAGAGTGGGCCTTTTGTTGGACCAAGATGTGTTCTGCCCATAAGTCGTACGCGGGGCGTAACCCGTGTACGCGGGGCGTAATGGGTTAATGAATCGCGTGGAGGAGGGGCGTACGCGCAACGTACCATAGGGTATGCCCAGTGTACGCGGCCACGGGAAAAACCCTAACTTTAGGGTTTGAGATGTATTTAAACCCCATTATAGCCTCCCATTTGTCCTCCTCACTTGTCATTCACCCCAGAGAAACCCTAGTTCGTCCCCTTTGCTCCTTGCTTGTGTGTGTTTGACCTTTGACCTTATTTTTGTGAAGAAGAAGAAGAAGAGAAGTGGAAGAAAGAGAACTTGAGTGCCTTGAGCTCATAGATCTTGGATCATTCCTTCATTTGGCATTCAAAAGAGCTGGGAAGCAGCCGGAGCAGCCGTCAGGGATTTCTTATTCAGGATTTCATCAGTCAGCATCACGAGGTGAGTTTCCTTCCAGTAGGAACGGGTCTAAGGCCACAATGCTGGCCCGTTTAGCTACTAGTAGTTTTCGGACTTCGGTCTGATGCAGTTTTAGTATGTTTGATGCCTTCGTGGCTCAGACAGGATTTATGTGTTATATGTCCCGAGCTACAACCCGATACAGTATGTAGTTTATGTGCTTATGTTAGTTGATATGTTTATGCTATGCTATGATATGCTCAGTCAGATTCCAGATTTCGATTCGATGCAGTTAATTCCGGAGTTCAGTCTGATGCAAGGGACAAGGTCCCAGTCAGTCCCGGACTTCGGTCCGATGCAGTTTCCGGACTTCTGTCCGATGTAGAGGGCAAGGCCATGGTTAGTTTCGGACTTCGGTCCGATGCAGTGGGCAAGACCCAGTATGTGTTTATATGTTATTATGTGGTATGTGGTAGTTTGGGGGAGCTCACTAAGCTTTGTGCTTACAGTTTTAGTTTTGGTTTCAGGTACTTCCGCAAGTAAAGGGAAGAGCTCGGGTTGATGGCATCGCACACACCACCGCTTCAGTTGTCCTGGAAGTTGTGTTCTTTAGTTTTTCATGGATGTGATTTGATACAATCTTGATACAGTTTTCTATTGTTTGAGATATTAACGTATGATCATGAGTTTTACTTTATGATATTAATATGGTGTTTTTAGTAATTATTAAACAAAAATTTTTGGGTCGTATTTTAGGATGTTACAAAACGACCATTATTAACTTCTTATTGAAACATGATCTTTAAGTTGTTAATCATATCACATGTCCCTTGATTCTCATGAACCTCCTGGAGGTCATAAGTCTTACATGAGAGCATAAAGCATGTTGTCCAATGAATCTTATGAATCCTTCATTTTGATATGAAGTAGACGAGTCATAAGAAGGTGCATCTAGGAGAGGGCTTCTAATGACGTGCAACTCCTTTTGTATTTGGTGACTATCCTCAAGTTACCATACTAGAAGGCGAAGTTTGCACCATCGAGCTCGTCCTTCTCAAGGGGATATAGAAGGGACAAGTTTATGGAAGTAGTAGCCATCTACAAAAGAATTTAAAATTTAAAATTTTAGTATTTTTCAGTATTAAAAACCTTCATAAATTGATTTTCCTTGTGTTTGTTATAATACTCAATTTAAGAAAAGGCTATGATCCACACTTAATGAGTACAATTATGCTATGTTGGTCATGTAGAATGATAGATTCAACCAGTAGTAAACAAATTATTAATTGTGTCATTATACAACTCTTAGATCTTTAAAGGATTCTAGTAAGACAACAATTGATTTTAGTCAACATGTTTACTCCATTCCTAGCCTCATGCTTAGGTGTGACTAGGGCCTAGTTAAATTGTTCAAGGGGTTGATTAAAAAGACACTTTATTTTTTCAAATAAACACCCTATTTGATTTTTAAGATTGTTTTATTGGTTTAATTTATATTGTTTTTCGAAAAAATAAATTATAAACAATTTAATATATATTGATTTTTAATAAAAGTGTTCATAGGCCGTTGATATATGAATTTCTATTTTCTAGTAGTGTCGTCACGTCTAGCTATTCTACATTAACAAAGATGTTGGCTTTTAAGAAATAATAAAAGAAAAGGGAAGCTTAAAGCAGTAAGCTATAATTATTTACAAAATAAACCCCAACATAAATATCCCCTTTAATGCTTGTTAGGGTAGCCACTTAATTTAACTACCATATATTGGATGCCTTCTTATCTTCTTATTTAGTATAGAATCCTTTGAAAACATATCTTTAACAACCAAATATGTTGGATGCCTTCGTATCTTTGTAAATATCATATGTTGGATGCCTCCTTATCTTCTTATTTAATGCAGCATCTTTGAAAACAATATATGCTTCAAAAAGCTTCTCACTGTGACATAAATTTGAAAATAAGATTCACTATAAAATTATTGGAAGGTATGATAACGACTCATTGAATTCTTGTATAATTTATAGTTTTGTGTCAAATTAATTCACCACATAATTGTTAATTTTCAAAACGAGCGACAAAACGCTAAAAATAAGATATTAAGTTGGGCAATTTGCAATGGTTAATTATCTTGTAACAAAAATACAAACATGATGGATAAAATTGATTGCTCTATCGTATTTCAAAGTTGCTTTAGCATTTGAACAAGCATCATGGTTAGCTTGCAACAAAACTACGTACACATAAGACCATTATTAAAAAACTTAATCTGGCATTGATACTACGATACACGATAACACAATTACCGAATTCCTACAGAGTATTTATAAGTTATAACCACATAGAACCTATCATTTTCTTCCAAGAGGTTGGGTATTAGATACCCTCCTGAAAAGTTAGATTAGAATAATGCATAATAGACACTTGTATACTGGAGAAGTACTATAAAATTATTGCAAATATACCTACGTTCATCATTCATCGTATACATTAAACTAGTAGAAACGTTCAATACAAGGAAACTAAGTATGCGAAGGCCATTTCTCTACATCTGTCAAAGAACAGAGATGCGTTTTCAGAAATTACCCATGAAACTCAACGAACAAGAATTGCTAGCTTTCTTCAAACGACATGATGTCAACAAAGACAACCGGCTTTCATGGGATGAGCTGAAACAAGCTTTTATTGATCTTGGCGTGAGTTGGGTATCCTGGACTACAGATCGTGCAATGTTGCAAGCTGATGATAATGAAGATGGGTATATTAGTGAGGGGGAGATGGAGAAGCTTATTCAATTTGCTCTCAAATGTAAACTTACTATCAAGTAACTTTAGTTTGAACATGATGCAGCTAGTTTGAATAGGCTGCAGCTTCCTTCATGCGAAGTGTAGGATCTCACTGGTCCATTTAACCTTTTTCATATTAATACTTAAAAGCATTTAGTTTATAGAGCTCAAACTCTTTTCAATTTCTATATACATTAACAAGACTTTTTTATTTTTATTTATTTAATTAATTAATTAATTATTTATTTTTTTGCAAAAATTGGGTTATTCCCATTTTGCTTTGTAAAAAGAGAAAACGATATAATACCCAACTTTCCAAAAATAAAACAGCCAAAAAAAATTCATAAATGCCAAAAATAGTCATGATTCTCATTTTCATAGGTGCATGAGATTTTTTTTTTCTAACTTTGATCCTTCACAATTTTTTTCATACAAATTGTGTTTGAGCTGATTTTTTTTTAATTGTGTTTTTGTAATAATGTTTTTCATTGACACGTTACAATTCAAATTTAGATGTTGGAAAGTCATACTTCTGTTAACTCCAAAGTAGATTACTCGATGAAAAATATGAAAAAAAAAACAACTTCGATCCATCATAAATTCCGCATGCAAACTTTGTTTGAGTTGATGATTTTTTTCATTGTGTTCTTTATAACAAGAGATATCCATGGTCATATTACACTCCAAACTTGGATGCCGGAAGATCATACTTTTTATCTCAACCTAAGCTATTTGGTGAAAATTATGTATAAAACTTAACAATTTTAAAATACGAACTTTATAACAATCATCACACCACCTAAGTTATATCAATCACAACGATGAACTGTAAAAATCTCAAAAATAAATAAATAAGTCACAGGCCACCTACATTTTCAAAGGTGTTGATTGTAATTTCTAAAAAAAAATAATCCCACATGCGATCTAGATTTTCTCATGTGTAATCATCTAGATTTTGGTAGGTGTAACCTATGAAAATCTCAAAATAAATAAATAAATAACTTACGGACCATCAAGATTATAACAGATAATATCTACCAAAATTGTTGCTGTTATCATCATTTTAATTTTTGCTTACAATTCATTTGTAAATAGCACATGGTTTTTCAATAATTATGACTATATTAATGATCAATTTTTTGATTTTTGAATATTTTATAAAAAAAAACCTTGAAAATTTTGATTATTATGATCATTTTCTCATTTAAAATTAGGGCCTTTACAATTCATTTTCAATTAAAATATTTAAGAAAAAAAATATTTTTTTCATACTTAATTTCTTACCCATATCAAATGGTGATAAGTGTTACAATTGTTATGTTTTGATAAGTTAATAATGTTTTAAAACACTTGTTATCATTTCATATGGCTAGAAAATTTAATAGAAATAAATTTAAATAGAAATATATTTCATTTCTCATAAAAAAAAGATAGTAGCATTGGTCAAGATCGGATGCAAATAGTCGGGTTCATAAACATCCGGTTTGCACCCGTATAAAAAATAATGCAAGTCCATCACAAAGAAAAAATTGATACTCATTTAGAACTAAATAAAATTTACCTAACACCGATTACTAATTATACAAAGCATTGAGATCCTCTTTTATAAATTTTAAATTAAATTTCACGTTTTATTATCATAAATTTTGGTCCAGAAAATTTTGCTGGCACCTTAGAATGTTGAATCCACCAATGAACATAAGGAAATGAAAATCATAAATGTCTCAAAAGTAAAAAAGATGATACAGATACTTGAAGCCTTAAACTTGAAACTCATTGATGGATTCTCTCGTTCTTACCCGCGATGTGTATCATATTCGTTATCATATCAAAAAAGAATATATCTCCCAAGTCCTAACTGAATGGTGTAAACGCAATGATTTTTTATTTTATTTTTTAATTTTATTTTTTACGCGTCGTAATCTGAGTGGCTTAAGATGAAGCTAGTATCATCCTTAGTCATAATGTACATTTAAAAAAAAGAATAAAGTAATATGTTTTTAAAACTACCAGCAAAAAACATTTTAATTAGACGCGCGCAACTTTGGATTCCATGATGACGTGATATGCATGATGTATGCAATAATTTAATTTTGTGTTTAGCTTCATCTTCAAGACATACCGATACACCTGTACCAAGCTTCTCATGCACATTTCTTAGTTTGGTAGATTCTCTTGCATACCGCACTTACGTTTTTACTACGTACAACAGATAAAGCATCAAGCTATTCTATATATATATACAAACCGCTGAGATCTCATCACATATACTTTACTATCAAGAAAGAAAGAAATTAAGGGTATCCTTGAGATGGTTCATCGTCCACTTCGACATAATAATTTGCATTATAAGCCCGGTCCTGAAGATGGAAAGACGGAGATGACAATTGAAGAGTTCACAAAATTTTTGTTTACCTTCGACGCGAATAACGATGGAGCTATTAGCCGAGAGGAGCTTCGTGAAGCTCTCAAGAATAGTGGAAACTGGTTTGCAAAATGGAAGGCAAACCGTCGCATGAAGTATGCAGATACCAACGGCGATGGTGTAATTGATAAGGACGAGATCCCAAAGCTCGCAGAGTTTGCTGAGAGAGAGCTTAATATCAGGATTGTATCCTACTAGTAAGTGGTAGTGATCATATATATATAGTATCATGGCATGTGTAATGACTGTCCAAATAACAAAGGTAAGGGAAAGAAGGAAAAGCACTTGTATCTTAAAGATCAGTGCTTTTGTTTGATATTTCTCGGCCTTCTCCTAAATTTCTGTCTTTTTTATTTTTCGTGAACAGCAAAAAAATATTAGAACTGTTCCTGCAGCCATCAACTAGAAATGTTTAGTACGTGTTATATTTAGTTTGTGTCAACACATATGTTTGCAATGGGTTTTTCGTTTATGACTTCCAATACAAATTGTTGGAATAATTAATAAATTGGTTTTTGATCGTGTCTAAGGGACTCGAGAAGTGATACTGACAAAAATTACCGATGGAAATCACCAACGGACCACCGACAAAAAATTATAGACCTAATTTAGTGAGTGTGTCACGGAATACCGACTGGAAATTAGACCGTCAGAAATCTGTTGATGATTACAGACAAATTAGGATGTCATAAATTTGTTTAATGATTATAGACAGAATATTGATGAAAACATATTTGTTTGGGCCACCACAAATCTATGAGTAGGACTCAATCCTTAAAAATGTATTATCGGGGCTCGAACCTGACACAAACGTTGTGGGGCTTTATTTTTGTTTTCGTTTTTATATTTTTTTGGAACAACAAATTTGACTAACATATTCTTAATATTATTTATGTCTCATACGAGACTTGAATACTTAACTTTTAAAAGGGAAGACAACACCTAATACCGTTGGACTAAAAGTCGGTTTGATTGTTGTGGGGTTTAGACCAACCATTTCAGCTATTCAGCCTCTTCCGAAATATACAGACTTAAATAAGCCTTTAAGATATATTTTGTTTCCAATTGCTATTATTATTATTATTATTATTATTATTATTATTATTATTATTAATGTCTTGAAAATAAAAAAATAAAGATATATACTGTAGGTAAACACTTGACACTATTTAACTAAATCGGGACAATTTTATGTATTTGACATTTTTATTTTAATGTTTATTTAGGTTTGTTTTTGAATGTGATGATTATGAACATAGGTTTAGTAGCGGCTTTTTTTTTTCGTATATTGATGAAAAAACACTTGAATCTTCAAATAAATTAAAAAATCTTTTACATTGGGAAATGTCTCCATCGTATTTTGTCAATAATATGGATAAACGAAGTCAAACGAGTCTATAAAGGAATATTGATATGATGTAAATACTTAATTGTATTCAAAGGTATACACACTATTTATAAGGAGATTACAATAGAGGTTCTGGAGATCCAAAGTATAGGAACTAAACTAAATATAGAAGACTAAGTAATTACAACGTGATTATAATGATATAATGAATTATGATGGGCTAATGGAGTTTATGGGTCCATTATCCTTGATATGCCCTCGCAAGATGGAGGATCCATTGGATACTCCAATCTTGGATCGATTACGCAAAAACGGAGCTCTAGATAAGGGCTTGGTGAGCATATCAACTAGTTGGTCTTAAGAGTGAATGTGAAGAACTCGTAGATGACCACTTGAAACTTGTTTTCGTACAAAATGATAATTAAGAGCTACATGCTTCATGCGTGAATGATACACAAGATTTGCACAAACATAAGTAGCACCATTGTTATCACAAAATAGAGTGGGTGCTGTTTTGACTGTGATACCTAACTCGTGTAGTAGATTCTTTAACCAAGAGAGTTCTGCCGCTGCATTTGCTAAGGCTTTATATTCCGCTTCGGTGGAGGACCGGGATACTGACTTTTGACGTGTAGATTGCCATGAAAAAATCTTAGATCCAAGATAAAGGATATAAGCAGTTGTTGACCTACCGACATCGTGAACACCACCCCAATCGGAATCGGAGAAGGCCGTGAGTTGAAGAGGAGAGTGATGGTTGAGGAAAAGGCTGTAGCGAATTGTTCCTTTGAGATAACGAAGAAGTCTTTTGAGAGCTTGCCAATGAGATTGGCATAGAGCATGCATGTATTATGAGAGTTTGTTTATGGCATAGGAGATGTCTCGGCGAGTAAAGGCTAGATATTGGAGAGATCCAACTAGTTTGCGGTATGGGGTGGCATCAATGGTAGGAGTAGAGTCAATTGTGACTAGTGGTTCAGTAGCACTGAGGGGAGTAGTAACATCTTTGGCTCCATCCATATGAAATTGGGTAAGAATATCAAGAATATGCCGATGTTAAGATAGAAAAATACCGGTGGTGGTAGGGATGACTTAAACACCAAGAAAGTGGTGAAGCGGACCAAGATCTTTTAAGGAGAATTTATTGCTGAGAGCAGAAATGAAGTGAGTTAGGAAGGTGGAGTCATTACCAGTGAGAACGATATCGTCCACATAGACTAGGAAGTAGCAGATGGTTTTGTGATTCTTGTAAATGAACAGAGAGGCATCGGCTAAAGATTTAGTGAACCCAAACTGAGTGAGAAAGGTTGTGAGATCAATGTTCCATGCTCTGGGAGCTTGCTTGAGACCATAGATAGATTTTTTTAGTTTACAAATGTGATGTGGGAATTAGGAATCAATGTAACCGGGGAGTTGAGTCATATAGACCTCTTCATGGAGAGTGCCTTGAAGAAAGGCATTGTTGACATCGAGTTGTTGTAGGGGCCAGTTGTTTGAGAAGGCAATAGGAAGAACAGTTTGGATGGTAACAGGTTTTGTGACTTGTCACACCCCCAAACCAAGGATGGTTGAAACGTTCGGGGGTGGAGGACTTCATGTATAGTATCACAACAACGAATATAATAGTGCTCAAAGTAAATACAACCATCATAAATATAATTGAAAAAGTTACATCATAGTAAGTTTACATGTTTCAAAATCAATTACATTATGATAACAAAATGAATTGTTTGACGATTTAACGTCCTATCCTCAAAATGCTGTTGTTTTCCTATTTCACTGATTTCCTAAGAATACAAGTAGTTTTGAAAAAGTGTCAGCAATTAAGTTGGTGAGTTCATAAGAGTTTTGTTTGAGAAATAAACCGTTTTCTTTGTAAAAGCAACAAAGTATGTTTCCATTAACCCTAATATTTTTATTTGTTAAGTGTGAAATGAATGCTTCTATATTATGCGATAATGAACCCTAGAAAGACCCGTAGATTCCTTCTATAATCACCCAGTGTATATAAGTTATATAAAATTTAAACTAAATAAACCATTGAATATAATGGGTCTGCCCTAGGTCCACAACCAAACAAGGAACAGGAAGAAAAGCGGGATCACCAATTCTATGTCGATTATGAATAGATTCTTATATAACTCTAACATATACGCTTATCAATTATAGCCGAAGCCTAACAATTCTAGATGAATGTAGTTTTAACTGAAATATGTTTCCAATGAAAATCCAATATTTTCCTTATAAGAGTTAGGTAGTCCTAAATCCCAGGACCAAAAATAAACAAGTATTTTTCCGTACTTAAAGATATACAAATGATTTTAAATTAGCATAAAATCCTTTTTGATATAAAAGTGTACAAGTATTTTTCCATACTTAAAGTAATTTATGTGAGTTAAATCGACATAACTCGCTAATTTGAAAGTAGAACCCGTAAATCTTATGATTTGTTAATACCACATGTGAGCTATTATAACCATGCTAAGACTCAGACGACCTCGTAATATGACGTTCTTCAGGCGTTGCACGTTAAATGACATTTGTCACCTCAGACCTGCCGGTCTAACTGTTGCAAGCAGCTCAGGTGCGGGCTCGTCATACCCAATATAGATCTATACACAACTATCATGCTCTCCCTACAAGAGACTCTGGTTAGAATTACAAGACTTTTGACTTTGTTACCATGAAGGTAACACGTAGGGAATGACTCACAAATTTATTCATTAACAGATTTAAGTGAACTGAACTGAAAACCTTTGGTAAATAAGTTTGAAATGTAAATGATACATAAAATATACCTATTATAGTTTATCTAAAACGTTTGTAATGTAAAAAAACTCTTTTATGAAAATACATTAGTGCTATGAATCCATAAACTATGCTTATTATAGCTTATTATATGTGTTCTAAATGAATGAAGAATCTTATCATGAATGACTAAATTTCAGTTTATAATGATAAACTAACAAGAAAACATATTCAATATTTAGAACTTATTGTTATACATTTTGCTCAACATAATACAAAGTGTTATGAAAGTTATAAGTTGTTAACTAGTTTTTAACTTTTCTGCACCGTTTTAGAAAAATCATAGAAAAATCATACGAAGTCGAAAGTTAAATCCATAAATTCTGAGAGTTCATAAAATGTGTCTAGTTTATTAATTATTTTTATTATGATTTTTTGAAGTCTTTAACTTGTGTTAAAATGTTCATATTCACAGACTGGTCCGAATTCGTTTATGAAATGATAGACAGTTTTGTAAAAATCACCATAAATCGTAGAAAAATCGTATGGAGATGTGCAAGTAGTAATTTAAAGGTATGAACCTAAACTATTTGAATATTAAACAATTTTGAAAGATATTAACTTTAAAATAGTAAAAACAGTCTGTGAATAAGACTCAACTTTTCTGATGAAAGTTGTTGTTTGAGTTTAGTTGTGTTCTTGGCGTTTTAACTTGTATTCCCCCCTAAAACTTGAAGAAAACATGAAAATGTAGGGGTATGAACTCACCTTGAGTGATTTCAGTAGATGGATGATGAAATAAAGAAGTGTTCGAATCAAGAACACTTAGATGATGCTTGAAAATTTCAAAGATCTAAAAACAAATATGACGATATTTGTGTAAGGAACTCATGATTTGAGTGAAGAAGTGTAATAATCATATGAAAGATGATGATACTTACCAAATGAAGAAGAAAAGTTTTGGAAATCTCGGAATTGAAAGAGAGAAGTTGAGAGAAAAGATGTTTGCTCTTTGGGTGGAAATGAGAGAAATGAGTGAGAATGAGGAGAGAGGGTGAGTTTTCTAGCTCTTAGGATGTGGGAATGACTGGAGATTGATGGAAAAGTACAAGGAAGTGACTAGGTATGGTGGGGAGGGGTGTGGGTTGGTCATAGAGTGGGTATGGGTGGTTGCTTGTGTCATAAAGAAAAGTCAACACTCCACCTCTAGTACTTCACCCACTCTTTTTGGATAAGATTTATTCCCCAAAACGTGATTAATTAATAAATATGAAGCCTTATATGTTAACATAAAGTTTTTGGTGAAACTCATGCGTTAAAATAATTAAAAACGGACTTAAAATGTAAAACTAGTTGAAAACCGGGTGAATTTGGCCTATCTACGAGACCTCTCGGTTCTGGGCCGAGGTTCGATCTATACGAGGTTCGGACCCGAGATTTCGGGTTCGGTTCAGAAGATTCGGTCCTTAGCAGTTCGGTTTCGGTCCTTCCTTGTTTGGCCCGAGAGGCTTCGCCCCCTTAAGGAAGGTTTCAGTTCTTTAAGGTTATTTTTCAAGAATTCTTCCCGTTTTGCGCCGTTTTTCACCAAGTTAAGTGTCGGGATGCCCGAAATGATTATAAAAAGTTAAAGGGACTTTCGAGAGAGATTTCACATACTGGGAGAGATTTGGGAGAAATTACCCATGAAACTCAACGAACAAGAATTGCTAGCTTTCTTCAAACGACATGATGTCAACAAAGACAACCGGCTTTCATGGGATGAGCTAAAACAAGCTTTTATTGATCTTGGCGTGAGTTGGGTATCCTGGATTACAGATCGTGCAATGTTGCAAGCTGATGATAATGAAGATGGGTATATCAGTGAGGGGGAGGTGGAGAAGCTTATTCAATTTGCTCTCAAATGTAAACTAACTATCAAGTAACTTTATTCAATTTCCTTCATGCCAAGTGTAGGATCTTACTTAAAAGCATTTAGTTTATAGAGCATTTAACCTTTTTCCTATTAATACTTAAAAGCATTTAGTTTATAGAGCTCAAACTCTTTTCAATTTCTCTATACATTAACAAGACTATTTTATTTTATTTTATTATTATTATTTTTTTGCAAAATTGGGTTATTCCCATTTTAATTTGTAAAAAGAGAAAACGACATAATACCCAAATTTCCAAAGATAAAACAGCCAAAAAATTCATAAAAGCCAAAAATAGTCATGATTCTCATTTTCACAGGTGCATGAGATTTTTTTTCTAACTTTGATCCTTCACAATTTTTTTCATACAAATTGTGTTTGAGCTAAATTTTTTTAATTGTGTTTTTGTAATAATGTTTTTCATTGACATGTTACGCTTTAAATTTAAATGTTGGAAAGTCATACTTCTGTTAACTCCATAATAGGTTACTTGATAAAAAATATAGAAAAGAAAAACAACTTCGATCCATCATAAATTCCGCATACAAACTTTGTTTCAGTTGATTTTTTTTTTCATTATTTTCTTTGTAACAAGAGCTATCCATGATCCTATTACACTACTAACTTGGATGCCGTAAAATCATATTTTTTTAGCTCAATGTAAGCTATTTGGTGAAAATTATGTATAAAACTTAATAATTTTCAAATACAAACTTTATAACAATCATCACACCACCTAAGTTATATCAATCACAACGATGAACCGTAAAAGTCTCAAAAATAATTAATAAATAAATCACATGCCACCTACATTTTCAAAAGTGTTGATTGTAATTTCTATAAAAAAAATCCCACATGCGATCTAGATTTTCTCATGTGTAATGATATAGATTTTGGTAGGTGTAACTTATGAAAATCTCAAAATAAATAAATAAATAAATAAATAATCACGGGCCATCAAGATTATAACAGATAATATCTACAAAAATTGTTGCTGTTATGATCGTTTTATAATTTTTGCTTATTTTATGGAACATCTTTGACAAATTTAACTATTATAGTAATTTTTTCGTGTAATAATAGAGTTTTTACAATTCATTTGTAAATAGCACATAATTTTTCAATAATTATGACTATATTAATGATCAAGTTTTTGATTTTTGAATATATTATATAAAACCTTGAAAATTTTGATTATTATGATCATTTTCTCATTTAAAATTAGGGCCTTTTCAATTCATTTGCCCTTTACAATTCATTTTCAATAAATATTTAAGATTTTTTTTTTCATACTTATTTTTTTACCCATATCAAATGGTGATAAGTTTTATAATCGTTATGTCTTGATAAAATTAATAATGTTTTAAAACACTTGTCATCATTTTATATGGTTAGAAAATTTAGTAGAAATAAATTTAAATAGGAAAATATTTAATTTATCATAAAAAAAAGATAGACAGACAAGCATTGGTCAAGATCCGAGGCAAATAGTCGGGTTCATACACATCCGGTGTGCACCCGTATAAAAAAAGTGCAAGTCCATCACAAATTAAGAAAAAATGATACTCATTTAGAACTAAATAAAATTTACCTGATTACTAATTATACAAAGCATTGAGATCCTCTTTTATAAATTTTAAATTAAATTTCACGTTTTATATTATCATAAATCTTGGTCCAGCAAATTTTGCTGGGGTCTGCACCCTCATCTTAGAATGTTGAATTCACCAATGAACATAAAGAAATGAAAATCATAAATGTCTCAAAAGTAAAAAAGATGATACAGATACTCATTGATGGATTCTCTCGATCTTACCCGCGATGTGTATCATATTCGTTATCATATAAAAAAGAATATATCTCCCAAGTCCTAACTGAATGGTGTAAACCCAATGATTTTTTATTTTATTTTTATTTTTATTTTTTACGCGTCGTAATCTGAGTGGTTTAAGATGAAGTATCATCCTTAGTTACATTTAAAAAAAAAAGAATAAAGTAATATGTTTTTAAAACTACCATAAGTAATCATAATCCACTCACTTTGATGATATTAATTTTAGCCAAAAACATTTTAATTAGACGCAACTTTGGATTCCATGATGACGTGATATGCATGATGTATGCAATAATTTAATTTTGTGTTTAGCTTCATCTTCAAGACATACCGATACACGTGTTACAAGCTTCTCATGCACATTTCTTAGTTTGGTAGATTCTCTTGCAAACCGCACTTACGTTTTTACTACGTACAACAGATAAAGCATCAAGCTATTCTATATATATATATATATATATATATATATATATATATATATATATATATATATATATATATATATATATATATATATATATATATATATATATATATATATATATATATATATATATATATATATATATATATATTCAAACCGCTGAGATCTCATCACATATACTTTACTATCAAGAGAGAAAGAAATTAAGGGTATCCTTGAGATGGTTCATCGACATAATAATTTGAAATATAAGCCCGGTCCTGAAGATGGAAAGATGGAGATGACAATAAAAGAGTTCACAAAATTTTTGTTTACCTTCGACGCGAATAACGATGGAGTTATTAGCCGAGAGGAGCTTCGTGAAGCTCTCAAGAATAGTGGAAACTGGTTTGCAAAATGGAAGGCAAACCGTCGCATGAAGTATGCAGATACCAACGGCGATGGTGTAATTGATAAGGACGAGATCCCAAAGCTCGCAGAGTTTGCTGAGAGAGAGCTTAATATCAGGATTGTATCCTACTAGTAAGTGGTAGTGATCATATATATATAGTATCATTGCATGTGTAATGATTGTCCAAATAACAAAGGTAAGGGAAAGAAGGAAAAGCACTTGTATCTTAAAGATCAGTGCTTTTGTTTGATATTTCTCGGCCTTCTCCTAAATTTCTGTCTTTTTTATTTTTCGTGAACAGCAAAAAAATATTAGAACTGTTCCTGCAGCCATCAACTAGAAATGTTTAGTATGTGTGTTATATTTAGTTTGTGTTAACACATATGTTTGCAATGGGATTTTCGTTTATGACTTCCAATACAAATTGTTGGAATAATTAATAAATTGGTTTTTGATCTTGTCTAAGGGATAGTGCACCCCTAAAAAAGTTGGTGAATACTAACCAAAATTACCGATGGAAATCACCAACGGACCACCGGACAAAAATTGTAGA
This sequence comes from Lactuca saligna, assembly GCF_052625555.1. Classification (NCBI taxonomy): domain Eukaryota; kingdom Viridiplantae; phylum Streptophyta; class Magnoliopsida; order Asterales; family Asteraceae; genus Lactuca; species Lactuca saligna. Next base: position 178,675,298 of record NC_136422.1, on the reverse strand, counting down.
CCTAATTTAGTGATGTGTGTCACGGAATACCGACTGGAAATTAGACTGTTAAAAATCTATTGATGATTACAGAGAGAATACTGATAAAAACATTTTTTGGGCCATCACAAATCCATGAGTAGGAATTGATCCTTAAAAATGTATTGTCGGGGCTCGAACCCGAGCCAAACGATGTGGGACTTTATTTTTATATTTTTTGGAACAACAAAACTAATATATTCTTAATATTATTTATTTCGCAAACAAGACTTGAACCCTCAATTTCTAAGAGGGAAGACAACAACTAATATGGTTGGACTAGAAGTCCGTTTGATTGTTGTGGACTTTATACCAACCATTTAAGCTATTAAACATCTTTCGAAAAATAACGAAACTTAAATAAACATTTAAGATATACTTTGTTTCCAATTTCTATTATTATTATTATTATTATTATTATTATTATTATTATTAAAGTTTGGAAAATAAAAAAATAAAGATATATACTGTAGGTAAACACTTGACACTATTGAACTAAATTGAGACAATTATATGTATTTGACATTTTTATTTTAATGTTTATTTAGGTTTGTGTTTGAATGTGATCATAATGAACATAGGTTTAGTATCGACTTTTTTTTTCTTCATATATTGACGAAAAAACACTTGAATCTTCAAATAAATTAAAAGTTATTTTTAAATAAATTCAAATTCCGACAAATTAGTGGCAACATTTACATTGGGAAATGTCTCCATCGTATTTTGCCAATAAGATGGATAAACAAAGTCAAACGAGTCCCCTCATCATGGAAGATTGTTGGTGGAAATTGCAAATTCAGTGTAACAACGTGAAATTCCAAACCAAATTTTCAATTTAAAAACACATTTGTTTCAATAAATAACACAAAATGTCACAATGTCAAATCATCGAATCCCATATCAGAAACTGTTCATATTTCAAAACTCCAGGATCCTCTAAATCATAACTCAATCACTGATGTGTGTACAATCAGACTGGCGCCTTCCCATGATCCACAGAAGTACCTGAAACACATAATACATAACACAGTAAGCACAAAGCTTAGTAAGTTCCCCAATATACCACACATATCGCATTAGCCACTCGAGGCTAACTCAATACGACCATCTATTCAATGTGTTCCAGTGGAGACCCTCTGGTCCCACCACTCGGGAGGACCCTCTGGCCCTAACTCAATAAGTTCACAACAATAAGCATAAATCACAAGGACAAAATGGAAAGTAGCACAATACACAAATAAGTACATAAGACATCTCAGTCACACAAGGATACCACTCATGGTAATTATAGTGAGAAGACTCACCTCGTAAGCTAGTAAGTACAAGTCTCGTGCTCGGAAATCTTGAACTAGCCTCCGCCTAATACGTAGGATAACCATCTCTAATTGATACTCTATTCGTACACAATTACACTAAGGTTGCTATCTCTTTCTCTCAAATTCTTGGAATGGTTAAAATACCATTTTACCCATCCATGGTCCCCATTACTCATGTTGACCAACCCTAAAGTCAACAGAAGTCAAACATCGAGTCAACAGTCCAAGTTTGACCTGACTCACCGAGTGCACTCATGTGACTCGTCAAGTCTACTCGTCCCTCAGAAGTCTTCGTGAAGGTCAAGCTCGTCGAGTAAACCCCTAACCCGTCGAGTTATAGCATGGCCAGCTCATCGGGACACACCCTAACTGACTCGTCGAGTCGGCTCATCGACTCGGCGAGTCCATTCAGACTCTTTTCTCACTAAAATGATTTCAAGGCAGAAAACCTTCCCAAACTCTAGATCTACACTCTTAAGGCTCGTTTATCACGTAAAGCCACGAGCTTTACGTCCGTGCATGACACTTAGGGCTTGAAATGCCAAAAACATACTCTAATAAGGATTTTTTTTTTCACTCAAGAGCCTTATTATGGATGAATAAAGTAGAGACTTTTGGACTCTAGGGACCTTACATGGTCCAGATCTGAAGTCCAAACCTTTATATGAACTCAAAACACTCAAAGTCCTCATATTAGATGGAAAAAGCCTTAAACTCCCAAAATCATGAGATCTACTCAACAAAATGAGAAAGATGTAAGTTTTATACCTTTCCCAGAAGCTCTAAGGTGAAGTAACCACAGATCTAACAGCCTCTTCTCGTCCCTTGGCTTTGAATCCTTCCATTCTCTTCAAAAGATGCACCAAACACTCAAAGTTAGCTTAAATTACTCTCTCTAAGCTTAATGGTCGATTAGGGTTTTCTTTCAGTGAAGGTAACAGCTGGTGAGCTGCAAATGAGGCTATAAGTGTCCTTAAATAGGCCCCAAACCCGTGGATTTAGGGTTTCTCTTGACAATGTCTACTTGGCGATTTAATATGTTGCTATAAGTAGAAGTAACAATATTATTTTAAAATTGAAATTTAGTTTATTTATGATAACACTTTAGGTTTGATATTTATTTAACCTTATTAACCAACTTATAGTCATTATTAGAAAGGCGCTATAATTTTTCACTTCTAACTATGTACAAAATATTCTTTGGGGTGTTTAAGTGAAACTGAAATTTATATTTAAGTTGACCCTATAATTTTATATTTAAATTAATAATTTAAGTATTTATACAAATTGTTCCAAATTTGTATCTTTAAAATGATAATGGTTTGCATCCAACAATATATTAAAACTAATAAATTAAGTATAATATGTTAAATGTTAAAAAAACATAACTTTATAAGTAGAAATAAAGATATTATTTTAATATTTAAATTTCTATTATATATGATTACACTTTAGGTTTGATATTTATTTAACCTAATTAATCAAATTGTAATTATTATTACAAAGAAATTGAAAAGTCATGGGAGTTTCAAATGAATGTGGTGAAAGAAAAATACATGGGAGTTTCAAATGAATTTGGTGAAAGAAAAAATGCTTCCTTTATAAGTATACTAGACGAATGTCCGTGCGTTGCGTAGAAACACCTATATAGTTGAAGTCTTTACAAATATACGTTTTTTTATCTTAACAATAACGTTAAATTTGATATAATAATTTGTATACTAAATTGATTATTTTGAATTATATGATAATATATATATATATATATATATATATATATATATATATATATATATATATATATATATATATATCTATTATAACTGCGTAATCTCAATAATTTGAATGACTTCTACTCGCAAGTTACACATAAATAACCTTAAATATAATATATGGTTTAAGGTTATTTATAGTTTTTGTTATTGTTAATTAATTTTTTAAAATTTATTTTCTTAATGTTTGATTTCTATCATTATAATTATGTAAAACATCAAAATTGTTTTTTTTTTTTTTTATTTTTTTTTTAATTTTTTATTTATTATTATTATTATTTTAAAGGTAACAATATAATCATTTATATAAAGTTATTTTTAACTACTGTTATTGTAAGTTATTTTAAGCTACTTATTTGAAAACTTTTAACGATTATAAAATATCTTTAGAAAATATTTTAGTTAAATTCGGATTACAATTTTGTTTTTGTATTTATCACTACAATTTATCACTTTTAACTATTTATAAAATATTCTTTGATTTTTTAAGTGGAACTGAAATTTATATTTAAGTTGACATTGTAATTTTATATTTAAATTAACAATTAAAATATTTTGTTCAAACTGTTCAAAAGTTGTAGCTTTAAACTTGTAATGCTTAAATACAACAACATTTTACATCTAATAAATTAAGAAGAGTAAATTCCACGAATGGTCCTTATGGTTTAGGGTAATTTGCGCATTTGGTCCCTAACTTATTTTTCAAACTCGAAAGGTCCCTATTGTTTGTTTTTGTTACGCGATTGATCCCTGTCTTATCTAAAAAGACTATTTTGCCATTGATTTTTTTATGTTATTTAAACAAGCACACCCACCCCACCCCTCTCACCTTACCTTACCTACCTACCAATTTTTCCTATTTAAATAATATTCTTTTTTTGGTAAGACAGACCAAACGAGTAACAAACACAAACAATAAGGACCATGCATGTAACAAAAACAAACAATAACGACCTTTCGAGTTAGAAAGATAAGTGAGGGGCCAAGTGCGAAAATCACCCCAAACCATAAGGACCATTCGTGTAATATACTCAATTAAGTATAATATATTAAAAGTTAAAGACATAACTTTATAAGTAAAAGTAAAAATATTATTTTAAAATTGAAATTTAGTTTATTTATGATTACACTTTTTTATTTAACCTTACTAACCAACTTATAATCATTGTTGGAAAGACACTACAATTTACCACTTATAATTATTTACAAAATATGCTTTGGATTGTTTAAGTTTTAGTAGCATTTATATTTGAGTTGACCATATAATGTTATATTTAAGTTAACAATTTAAGTATTTTATGCAAATTGTACGAAAATTGTATCTTCAAAATGATAATGATTTACATCTAATAATATACTAAAACCAATCAATTAATTATAATATGTTCAAAATTAAAAAAAAGCATAATTTTTAAGTAGAAGTAAAGATATTATTTAATATTAAAATTTAGTTTATATATGATTACACTTTAGGTTTGATATTTATTTAACATTATTAACCAACTTATAATTATTATTAAAAATAAATTGAGAAGTCATGGGAGTTTCAAATGAATGTGGTGAAAGGAAAAATACTTCATTTATAAATATATATATATATATATATATATATATATATATATATATATATATATATATATATATATATATATATATATATATATATATATGTATAGATAGATAGATAGATAGATAGATAGATATATGTTTACCATAAAACTTGATATCCGGATGTACTGTATACTTTTTTGGAATATAAAATGCATCCAACGAAGACTGCAATAATTATATAAACTAGAAACAACTGCATCAATTTTTTTTTTCTTTTTTTTACGTTTATACAAGATTTCAAAATTGTTTATCTAATATTATGTAACCCAATATATCCATCTCATTAGCCATCAACTCATTTACTTCCATTTTTTTTTCCTAGAAACACATTTTATTGGTTTCATTGTTGACCTAGATACATAGTCATAAATGAGCCGATGAAATGCTGATCAAATTTTATAGTAATTGTAGCATTATATAACCCATTCAGGTGTAACACCCCGAATCCCATGTAGAAGTTTAAAAGCATTATATATATATATATATATATATATATATATATATATATATATATATATATATATATATATATATATATATATTAATGGACCTACTTGACGAATTGGTTTCCCCCAACTGATTATGTAGAGGCGGGTTAACCCGCGTGGATTATTGGATCTACTTGACGAGTCGGAGGACCCATACTTGACGAGTAGGGGCTAGAAAATGAAACCCTGATTTTTAGGGTTTGCACCCTATTTAAAGGACCTTATGTCCCTTCCTCAAGTCCTTTACCACCCTCTTGACATCCAGAAGAAACCCTAATCGATATTACTTTTTTCTTGAGTGTTTGTGAGGTCTAAGGAATGATTTTGGTGCATTTTGTGAAGGAGGTGTGAAGTATAAGATGCTTGGAGCAAAAAGGAGATTGAGAATTTGACTCTAATTCTACTTGGCATCATTTTGAAGGTAACCAGTCGTTACCTTGGTTTATCTCTAGCTAAATCTCTTTATGATTGGGTTTAGGGCTACCTTTAGCACATTTGGGGAGTCATTTCGAGTATTGGGACAAGATCTGAAGTTGTAACTTCAAATATGGACTTCCCTTGGTCCCTATAGCTATAAAGTTATGTGATTTGGCAAGCTTGGACCTTTCCCTTTGAGTTAACCTTTCCCTTAGTCAAGTTTTGGCATTTAGGACCATGCATGCACGTAAAGTTTGCAACTTTATGTGGAAACCATGTCCTAGGAGGTTAGATCTACAATATGGAGCTTTGGGGTGGCTTAAAAACATATGTATAAGTGATGGACTGCATGAACTCAACGATTCGCTTAGTCAACTCGACGAGTCGGATGAGGGTTTCTCGTATTTGATTCTACATGACCTCGGCGAGTCACTAAGTGGAGTCGACGAGTCAGTTAGGGTTTTCCACGACATCTGGACATGCATGAACTCGACAAGTTGGTTGGAAACTCGGCAAGTATATTAGGTTTTTTGGGTGAATTTTGAGTTCTTAAGGATCTCGACGAGTTGCTAGCTGTACTCGAAGAGTTGATTCAACATGGACTGTTGACTTTAACCGTTGACTTTGACTTTGACCAAGGGTTGACCAGTTGACTTATGGGGGTATTTTGATAATTTGGGAACTAATGGAATTGGGTCATTGGTGGATATAGGTATTGGTGTTGGAGCTATTTTTGGAGGAGGCTGATACTATCATTCCGAGCTACTTGAGAGGTGAGTTATCCTCACTATAGTAAAAGGGTCGAAGGCACCAATGCTGACCCTTTACGGAATTATATCAGGGTTATTGCATAATATGCTTATTGATTTACATCCTGGTAGTTAGGATGGTGATATGCTTAGTGACCTGGTTAGGTCGGTATCCTGATATATAGGATGACGCTATGTTAGTGACTGGTTAGGTCTGTACCCTGGATTATAGGATGTTGCTATGATTAGTGATCTTTTAGATCGGTCTGACTGTTATATATGCTAGCGTTTGATATTTATGTGCACATGTTTGTTTGATTGGGGGTTGGGTTGAGGCGGTCCTACTTTATGTTGAAGGCTAACACACCTAGGGTGGTCCGAATAGGTTGAAGGCCTTCGAGGTGGTCCACTCAGGCCAAAGGCCCGACGAGCGGTCCGAATAGGCTGTAGGCCCTGTGAGGCAGTCCAGACATGTCGAAGGCTTAGAGAGCGGTCCAGATAGACTGAAGGCCTGCAAAGCGGTCCAGTCAGGCTGAAGACTCATTATTCATGCAATTTTCTTATATTTTATTGATATGTTTTATGATGTTGTTATTTTGGGGGGTAACTCACTAGGCCTTCGAGCTTACATTTGTTTCAGGTACTTCTGATGATCACGGGAAGGAGAAGGCGTGATCGTACAGCTCCGCATATATCATGATTTTATGATTTGATTCTGGGATATTCTGACATTATACTATTTTGAAAACAGGTTTTGTAATAATCATTGGTTTTGGAAATGTTTTAAAAAGTTTAAATTTAGCATGATTTTTATGGGTGTTACAAGTTGGTATTAGAGCCTTTGTTTGAGTGGATTGGAGGAAACACTCGCGTGTCTTCATTCTCAAACTGAGGACAAGCTTTTAAAACGATTTTGTTAAAATTTTCTCAAAACAATAAAGGAGGATGCAAGCGAACAATCAGTCGGAGCTCGCGGATAGACCCCAAATTACGTTACGGATTATTTGATTTTTGTGATATGTTAGAACAGAATGCTAGTACTAGGCTAGGGATCTTCGGGAATTGCATGATAGAATTACCTGATTATATGATGCCTGATAGCCTAGGGTTTTTCTTATATGAAATTGACATCATTACTGTAGTTGCTTAGTATATGCATCACAACTGTACATAATTAAGATCTTATAGCCTGGGAATGTTTGGTTTGGCCTTATATCCTGATCTTGGTTGATGAATGGCTTTGGGTAGGATCAAGTATTTGAAAGTCTATAGGGTCCAGCGTTATGTATGGCTAGCATACACTAGTGATGCAGGGTTGGTGGAAATTTCATGGATGGGTGGGTTATGTGAGGTCGGTAGACCAGTATGAGATATTTAGCATTCCTCTAGGAGTGAGGATTGAGCTCTTGCTATGTTTATGTATATTGTTAGGGCATTGTGGTGATACTTGAGACAAATATGGGTAGGAGTGGAAGGTAGTATGGGCCCGTACTACTGAAGGCATAGGACCCATACGAGTAACAAGGAACTCACAACCCCTAGGGTTTTGTTTGGATTTGGTTTCCATTATTTATAAAGATTATATGATATCCTCCTAGTATATTTTCAGTATGGTGGTTACGAGGCGCTTTGTGACTGGATCCGGATCAGGATCAGGATCAGGAGATGGCGGTCAGGAGGAACCGACAGTGCCTGAGGTTGTTGGTTAGATGAGGGCGAATGAGCTGGACGCTAGGATTCGAGAGATCTTGCATGATGAGGTTGCTACTTTGTTCCGGGAACAGTTGCCGAGTATTTTTGGGTTTATTGAGACTGCCATGGTTGAGTATTTTGATGAGCGTTATGCAGCCCTTGCGGAGACGGCTGCCGCAGCAGCTGCAACAACTGTAACGACGACAGGGGGAGGAACCACTCGGGATTTTCAGTACAGGGACTTCGATAACACGAAGCCCCCTACTTTTGATGGGACTCAGGAAACCATCAAAGCCATGAGGTGGATTTCTAGTGTGGAGGGGTGTTTCTTTACATGTTCATGTCATACTGACCAGAAGGTCAGATGTGCCGTGAACTTGATGAGGTCCGGGGCAAAGGACTAGTGGAGGTTGATGACTAGATCTTACACTGATGAGAAGAGAGTTGCTGTTACTTGGGAGTCGTTTAGGGATAAGTTCCGCGCTCACTACATTCCACACGTCAAGCTGGAACAGTTAGCTCATGAGTTCTTGGAGTTGAGACAGGACGGTGAGATGGTGATGGAGATCACCCGTATGTTCACGGAGAGGGTGATGTTCTGCCCAGAGTTTGCTTCTGAGCAGGCTCGGATGACACATTATCTGATTGTGCTCAAGATTGAAATCTGTCAATTTATAGTGACCCAACATTGTGATACGCTTCTGGAGTTATAGGAGGCTGCTAGGCGGTGCGACTTAGAGATTGAGCTGCAGTTGAGGGAGCAGTGGCAAGCCTCGGCATAATCACATTCAGCGCCAAAGCAGTCTTAGACCGCTGATTCTTGGTCAGGGGGACAACAGGGCTGCATTTGTGGAAAGTGCAGGAAGGGTCATTCAGGGGTTTGTAGATTGATCAGTGCGTGCTGTAAATGCGGCAAGGAGAGGAATTTTGCGAAGGAGTACTGCCAGGCTGCCTCGGTTTAGAATATGAGGATCTGCTACCACTGTTATCAGGTTGGTCATGTAAAGACCAACTGTCCACAACTCGCTGCCAGACCGGTGCATGCTCCAGACCCAGCTACACCGATGATTACCGATGGGAGGAAGGGTAGAGCGGAGCCCTCGAGCACCCAAGGACGCGCCTTCCAGCTTACAGCAGAGGAGGCCAGGGCAACACCAGATGTTGTTTCCGATATATTTCTATCCCTTATGTTACTAATTATACCTATTTATGCTTATATGTTTGAGCCTGTGATTAGGTACGTTTTTAGTGAACTTCTTACCAGTTTTGGTATTATTTGACTCAGGGGCGAGTCAGTTGTTTGTTTCTCAGTCATTCAGTAGGTAGTTCGGGTTCCCAGTAGGAGAGCTAGAGTGTCCATTGTTAGTATTTATCGCCAACGAACATGGGGTTTCCGCTTCTTCAGTCTATCAGGGTTACATATTGGATATCTTCAGAGTATATTTACCGATAGACCTGATCCCGATTCCCATGGGGGATGTATGTATGATTGTTAATCTGGACTGGCTTAGTTGCTTTGGTGCCATGATTGGCTGTGGGGGTCAGCGAGTGGTGGTTCGAACCCCAAGTGGAGGAGAACTGATTGTATATGGAGAGGGTACCAGATTAGGATCAGGGTTTTATTCAGCTGCTAGGGCTCGACAGTACATTCAACACGGGTGTGCGGGTTATGTAGCGTATGTGGTGGATAAGCGGGTTTGAGATGAGATTTCAGTACCAGAGGTTCCGGTAGTCACGGAGTTTGCTGACGTGTTCCCAGAGGAGTTAATAGGAGTGCCTTCGGAGAGGCAGGTCGAGTTTAGGATCAACCTAGTGCCAGGTGTGACCCCTATCACCAAGGTGCCTTTCCGTTTGGCACCACCAGAAATGCAGGAGTTGTCATCATAGTTGTAGGAACTACTGGGCAAGCAGTTCATTTGTCCGAGCAGTTCCCCATGGGGAGCACCAATTCTCTTCGTCAGGAAGAAGGATGGTTCACACCGAATGTGCATTTACTACCGGGATTTAAACAAGTTGACGGTGAAGAACTGATATCCACTCCCGAGGATAGATGATCTTTTTGATTAGTTATTGGGAGCATCTTGGTTCTCCTAGATAGACTTAAGGTCCGGGTACCATCAGGTCACGATTAGGGATGAGGACGTGGAGAAGTCCGCATTCTGGACTCATTATGGACATTACGAGTTTGTGGTGCTGCTTTTGGGCTCACCAACGTGCCAGTAGTATTTGTGGACTTGATGAATCAGGTCTGTAGACTGACACTCGATCACTCGGTCATTGTATTTATAGATGATATCTTGGTATACTCCAGGACCTGCAAGCATCATGAGGAGTGTCTAAGGGAGTTATTGGGAGTTTTGAGGTGATAATGGCTATATGACAAGTTCTTGAAGTGCGAGTTTTGGTTACAAGAGGTTCAGTTCCTTGGACACCTCGTTAACCAGGAGGGGATTTTGGTCGATCCGGCCAAAATCGAGGCGGTTATGTAGTGGGAGGTTCTGAAATCTCCTTTGGATATCAGGAGCTTTTTGGGATTGGCAAGGTACGACCGGAGATTCATACATGATTTCTCCAAGATTGCAGTACCCCTCACTCATCTGACGAGTAAGGGGTGGATTTATGGTGGGGCCTTGAGCAGCAGAGGGCATTTGAGACCCTCTGACAACGGCTATATGAAACTCCAAGCTTGACTCTTTCAGAGGGAGTCGAGTATTTTGTGGTGTTTTGTGATGCATCCATCGTGGGACTGGTAGCGGTCCTCATGTAGAGAAGACGGGTGATAGCCTATACATCACGACAGCTGAATCCGCGTGAGATAAGATACCCTACTCATGATTTGGAATTAGGAGTGGTGGTATTAGCTCTCAAGATTTGGAGACATTACCTCTACGGGGTCCGTTGTACCATATACATGGACCACAAGAGCTTGAGACACATCATGGATCAGCCGAACCTGAACATGAGACAGTGCAGGTGGCTGGATGTAGTCAAGGCTACGACTGTGATATCCTTTACCACCCAAGTAAAGCGAACGTGGTTGCAGATGCTCTGAGTCACAAGTTAGCTGGTTATCTACTCTAGTGATATGTATGAGGATATCAATGGTTTCTCCATTAGTGGGTTTGATCAGGGAAGCTCCAATTGAGGGTATGTGTCAGGAGAATTAGAAGCTCTAGAAGATTAGGTCTGAGAACACCTGGTTTGTGCAAGATAGCGGGGGGCTATTGAACCGCTATGGTTAAGTCTAGGTTCCGATGTCTTGTGGGGTTAGACAAATTTTTTTGAAGGAGGCTCATAAGTCACACTTCTCTATCCACCCGGGGGCCACCAAGATGTTCCGAGATTTACGTTTGAGTTATTGGTAGCTAAGAATGAATAGGGAGATTGCATGGTATGTTGAGAGGCGCTTGACCTACCAGATGGTCAAGGCTAAGCACCAGAGGCCGCACAGTCACCTACAGCCCTTGGAGATTCCCATGTGGAAGTGGGAGCAAATCATAATTGATTTCATCACCAATCTGTCGAGGACGGCGAAGGGCTTTGATGCTATTTGGGTCATCGTGGATTGTTTGACCAAGTGTGTCCACTTTTTAGCAATATGGGAGAGTTCTTCAGCCGAGAAGTTGGCCAACTTGTATATCTGCGAGATTGTTGCTCGCCATGGGGTGTCGGTCTCTATTGTCTTAGACCGTGATGTTCGATTCACCTCTCGTTTCTGGCAAAATCTCCACGAGGAACTGAGCATGCGGCTGCACTTCAGCACAACCTATCATCCATATACAGACGACCAGAGTGAGTGGACCATATAGACTCTCGAGTATATGCTGAGATCATGTGTTATTGACTTCGGTGGGGGGTGGGACTCCTACTTACCTCTTGTAGAGCTCTCCTACAACAACAAATTTCTTTCTAGTATTGGTGCCCCACCATATGAGCTGTTGTATGGATGAAGATGTTGCACCCCATTCTGTTGGGGTGAGATCGGTCACAGGGTGATGGGACAGACAGAGGTAGTTCTGCAAACTACCAAGAGGATTCAGCAGATCAGACAGCGGCTGTAGACCACTTAGAGTCGGCCGAAGAGTTACGCTGACAGACGCCGATCTAAGCTAGAGTTTGTTGGATTTGTGTCTAAGGCTATAACTATATTTGGTAAGTACATGACCCGGTTGTGCATGGTCCTTTTGGGTTGCCTTCACCATAGCAACTTGACAAGGTGATTTATATAGAGAGGATAAATATTATTATCAATGTGTTATAAGAATAATATATTAAAAGAATAATAATATTATTTGATTGATATAAGTCATAAATTAATTAGGAATTAATTTGGTGACTTAAAGAGGTTAATTAAATAAAGGGGCATAAACTGTCAAATGTGGGATAGTTGTGTTTTAGGCTATGAATCCTTATGGATATGGGAAGGGACGATTTTAAGGATATGGATATCCTAGAAATCGTCCAAGGCCCTATCTAGAAGGATATTTGGATTGCTTTGAGGCTAAGTTATCCAATTAGGGTTTAAGGTAAAACCCTAGGAGCTCATAGTATAAATAGACCCTTAAGGAAGGAGAAATCAGCCACACTATGCTTTGAGGAAACCTAGAGCTGATTTCTCATCACTCACTCTCTCTCTCTCTCTCTCTCTCATATCATCTTCTTGCTAGTAGGTGTTTGTAAGCCATTAGAAGAGTGACAATTGTGACTCTAAGCTCCAAGGAAAAGAAGTTTTCTAGCAAGTAACTCATGGTATTATTCTAGATCTGATTTCATATGTTGTAAATAGTTTGTTTACACTAGATCTATGATTCAAAGTCTTGGATACAAAGTATGTTCAATTAGAGAAACCTATATCCAAGCAATAGGGTTTGCATGCGCACATAGGAAAGTTATTATGGCTCAAACCCATCAGTGGTATCAGAGCCTTGATTGGTTTCAAATGAATATGATGCTTAACTGTTTTGCTTGCTGAAAATCGTTTTTCTTGGCCTCTGTTCGACCCAATTCGGCGAGTCAGTGTCTGGACTCGGCGAGTTGGCCCTACTCGGCGAGTCCAAAGCTGACTCAGTGAGTCAAAGCATCAGATAGAGGATATTTTGGGATTTTGTTGCTGTTTTGTCTTGGATATGATACCTAAATCGTTTTGCTATGTTAAAATCCGAATTTTGACTTAATTTTATGATTATCATTGACATAACAATAGATAATTTCAAATCTTTTGAATATTGGTTATTTATATGATAAATATTAGATATTTAAAATTATTTGGTAATTATCTAATGACTAAAATTGGATTAGATCAAATATAGATAATTATGAAATTAGTTATTTGAATTATTTGTTATTTGATCCCTCTAGTTTTGAAAAGTCCAAATTTGTCCCTAAGTTTTGAGATTTAAATTTTGTGATTAAAAGTTTAATTTAGAAGAATTGAAATTTCAACCCCTAGAGTTTTACAAGTTTAAAATTCAACCCTATACTATTATATTATTAAAGCTTAATGAATATATATTAGTATAATTAAAATGCTAGTCTTACCATTAGTAGGCCTCATTCACGAAGCCGGTCTATAAGGTGGGTATAAGGTTGCTGCCTATAAAATGGCGCTAAATGGGTGTACACTCACACCCACCGCTTGCTTGACTGGTGGAGGGTTGTTAGCCGAACGGGTAGGATAGGGCAACTCTCTATTCTCATTAAAAGTATAATGTTAAAAATATAAAGTAACTACATGTTTTTCCAAATTCCTAATCCTAGTTACTTTAGGCAAAAGTGAATTGATGCAATCCCATGAAATTACACTTTGCACCCTTACTAAGAAGTTAGTGGAGCGTGTGTGGTTTACCGACACACTAATTGGTTCTAAGCAAAGGTGGCAAAGGGTGATTCATTGTTTATCATAGTTCGATGGAGCGTGTGTTGTTTACCGGCACATCGAATAGGTGATTGTAACAATGAAGGCACCATGTAGATTAGCATGGTTATTCACACCCACTTTGTGATCCTCGGTATCCCAGTCACAAACAAGAGGGGCATATCGAGATTTAAACATGCCATTGAAAAGTTCAATGAATCTCCAAGAAAATCTAGGAATTATCAATACATTTAAAACTTAAGGTTATGTTTTTCATGGCGAAGAATTAGTGAATCGTCATTCACTTACCACCAAATGGTTTTCATGTTGGATCACGACATCCCTTTTTTAATATGTAAATAATGTTGTTGGGTCCTAGCCCTAATTTTTCATTTTGGATGTTTAATTAGGGATTCAATACTAATCAAACTTTGTCCTTCTATTTGTAGATGTCGAACACAAACAACGTTGCTGCCAACTCATTCACGTTAATGAGTCTTTGTCAAAAAGTCACTTTTGATGGATCGAACTTTAGCGAATGGATAAGATACATTCGCACGATTGCGCGTTACGAGGACAAGGAGTATGTTCTTGATGAGAAGCTCGAGAAGATCAATCCATAAACTGCTACTCCCGAAGAAATGGTTGTCTTTGAGACACATGAACGTGATGCAACGAAAGTCCATTGCATCATGATAGCCACAATGAACTCCGAATTCCAAAAGTCCTATGAGGACATGAATCCTTATGAGATGCATCTAGACTTGATGGAGAGATATCACCAAAGTGCGAGGCAAGAGCACTATGAGATCATAACAAATATGATCAGTGCTAAAACGGGAAGTGGAGAGTCTCTAACCGTGCACTTACAAAAGATGCAAAGGTATGTTGATCGTCTTCGCAAGTTGAATGTCAACTTTGTGGAAGATTTGGCTATCGACATTGTTCTTCACTCCTTGCCCTCATGCTACAACCAATTTTGGATGACCTACCACATGAACAAGGAAGAGGTCACCCTAAGCAAATTCCAAGGGCTCCTAAGGACTGCTGAAAGCAACCTCAAGGACAAGTCTATTGCACTAACTCCCAATCCACCCGCTGCTCCTATTTTAGCTATTGGGCAGGGAAGAGGCAAGAAGAGGAAGGCTCCGTCAAAGAACCACCGCAAGGGAAAGTCCCAAGATGGTTCCTTTTCTAGTGGGACCAAGGTTGATCCTGCTAAGCCCAACTCTAACCTAAAGGAGGCAGGGTGCCATCATTGCCACAAAATAGGGCATTGGAGGAGAAGCTGCCCGGAATATCTGCAAGCCATCAAGGATGGGAAGATCAATCCATCTTTTGCAGGTATATACACAATTAAATCTAATGACTTATCTTATGCTATTTCTTGGGTTCTTGATACAGGGTGTGGTTACCACATTTGTTCTGATTTGCAGGGACTAGGAAGAAATAGGGATGTGGAGCTTGGAAGAATAAATCTAATCATGGGGAACAGAAGATCATCGCCTGTCACCAAGATTGGAGTGTATTCTTTAGTGCTTAGTAATGGATTGAATTTAGATTTAAATAATTGTTGCTACTCACCAGATATGGCAAGAAACATCATTTCTTTTCATGGTTTATTTAGATAAGGATTTAGATATTCGTTTAATAATGAGAATGGTTTGATTTATGCTTATCTAAATGGTGTTTTATATTTTGAAGCAATGACTTGTAATGGAATTTATGAAACTGTTATGGTTGTAGATAACCTAGGAAATGATGTGTTGTGTATATATTCTTCCAATAATGGATAAAGCATCTTTGTGGCATTGTCATCTTGGACATGTCAACAAGAAGCGCATAGCCCAACTCCAAAAGGATGGAGTGTTGGAGTCATTCGACCTTAGGGAAGATGACACATGCGAATCTTGTTTACTTGGAAAGATGACCAAGTCACCCTTCACTGGCACTTGTGAAAGGGGTGAGGGTTTATTGGATCTCATACATACCAATGTATGTGGGCCCTTTAGATCCATCATAAAGGATGGGAACCGCTTCTACGTGACTTTCACCGATGATTATAGTAGATATGGGTATATTTACGTAATCAAGCACAAGTCAGAAACGTTTGAAAAGTTCAAAGAATTCAAGTATGAAGTGGAGAATCAATTGGGCAGGAAAATCAAGATGCTTCGATCTGATCGAGGAGGAGAGTACCTAAGTCTTGAATTCCACGACTATCTCAAGGAATGCGGAATAGTTTCGCAATGGATGCCACCTAGGACACCATAATTGAATGGTTTGGCAGAAAGGTGTAATCGAACCTTGTTAGACATGGTCTTCTCTATGATGAGTCGTGCTTCACTACCTATCTCATTTTGGGGGTATGCCTTAGAGACTGCTGCCCATATCCTTAACCGAGTTCCTACAAAGAACATTGCCAAAACACCTCACGAGATGTGGACAGGGAAAGCTCCCTCGTTGGCACATATCAAGGTTTAGGGTTGTGAAGTTTTCGTAAGACGAGATACTCACGACAAGCTCGAACCTTGTAGTGAACGATGTATTTTCATCGTCTTCGTTGCAAGGAGAGGGGTTTTCCGAGAGTGAGAACTCATAAGCCAAGGAGACAGTGGGAGGCAAATCGATCTTGATGAGATTCAAGAGTCGAGTGATGAAGGAACCTCGACCGCTGGCGCTCAACCCGAGGAGGAAACTCCAGTTGAACCGATTAACCAATCCTTACCTCTTAGACGTTCCGAAAGAGTTAGAGTTCAACCCTAGCTGTATGGTTTTCATATTACTACCGAAGGGGGCACGTATATTAGTGACAGTACACTAGTAAATCTAGATGAACCTAACAACTATAAGGAAGCCATGGCAGGCCCAAAGTCTGCTAAATGGAAAGAGGCGATAGACAGCAAGATTCAGCTCATGTATGACAACCAAGTTTGGAATTTGGTTGACAATGTGCCCGGACGTAAGACGCTTGGGTGCAAATGGATATTCAAGGAGAATACCGATGTGGATGGGAATGTACACGCGTATAAGGCACGACTGGTGGCGAAGGGCTTTACTCAAACTCTCGGAGTTGACTATGATGAGACATTCTCACCAGTTGCCAAGATAAAATCTATTAGGGTGATGCTAGACATTGCTGCATTTCATGATTATGAGATATGGAAAATGGATGTCAAGACCGCTTTCCTTAATGGGAAGCTGGCTGAGGATGTTTACATGGCTCAGTCAGAAGATTTTGTCGATAAGAAGCATCCCAATAGAGTGTGAAAGCTTGAGAAGTCCATTTATGGACTTAAGCAAGCATCTTGTAGATGGAATATTTGCTTTGATGAGAAAGTCAAAGAGTTTGGATTTGTACGAAGCGAAGATGAATCGTGTGTATATGTCAAAGCCAGTGGAAGTATAGTTAGGTTTCTCGTTTTGTATGTCGATGACATACTGCTCATGGGAAATAACATCTCGAATCTGCAGGAGGTTAAGTCCTGGCTCGGGAAGTGTTTCGCTGTGAAGGACCACGGAGAGGCTTCCTATATTTTGGGAATAAGGATACTGAGAGAACGAAGTAAGAGACTAATCGGACTTAGTCTTGCGAATTCTTGCATTTATTACACCACTTGATACCACCACTACCTCTATACTTATGGTCGTCTAGGTTGGACTTCGTGAATCTTCCTTTCTTATCAAATCTTGAGGATACCTCAGTCTTCCTCTTTTCTCCCGCCTTATATTTTTCAAGACCATTTTCTCTTATCTAGGTCTCTACATTCTTAGCTGCACCAATGGCTGTCTTCAAAGTAGTTGCGATTTTGACCATTGGGCCAAAGTCCATTGGTAAACCTATCTATCTTGGAGAGTTCAGTAGGCACCAAGTTGGGGAATAGCTTCATCCTCTAGGTGAATACGGTGCACTCGTCTTCCATTTCTCCAGGTTCTAAAACTCATTGTTTAGGTCTATCAGATGTATCTCTTAGCAGTATTCCATTTTCAACTGCTCCATGAATGCTTCCCAAGATATCCGCATGGCTTCTCCCTGTGTGACATCCCCAAAATCACCCAAAATCACGGCAAAAAAAGACCGATTTCATTTATGCTTTTTAAAATAATTTCAGAGTAAATCCTTTTGATTTAAAAGAGTTGCGGAATTTGTTCCCAAAAACAAAATATGATAAAATAATATTTATCAAAGCATTCATCAAGAGATGCATTTTCATTATATAATCAAACCTTGGGATGTCATGTTCCGATACAGACCATAAAGCATAAACAATAACATTACAAGTTATTCAACAAATATATACATATACAGACTTGTAAACAAAACAACTCGATGATTCATCCATCTTATGCCCTTGCGCCACTTCCTGTAATACAAATAAAACTGAGTGGGTCAGGCTTGGGAGCCTGGTGAGCATATAGGGTTTTCAACCCACAATAAATAAATTAAATTTAATTTCACCAACCAACAATAACCCGATTACCCATTCCCGTTATCCTCACTTTACGTCTCTAAAACAACATGTATCTCAAGGGACCTAATCTAGGATTTTCATCGGGACGGACATTACTGCTAAGGGGTTTCCTCAACAATAGATATCCTAAAGGCAACCATGAGGGGATAGAGTACACCGGTGAACACATCCATACTCTGCTGAATAACTAGGTCAACAACAACAACATCGAGGCCTCTCATCTGTTTATCACACATCAACTATCTACCCATGTTCTACCCAACATATTAGTAGATATATATATATATATATATATATATATATATATATATATATATATATATATAATTTATACATAGTTTAAAACCTGTATAACATGTTCAATCAATACATATTCCGCATAACAGATGAGGTACACACACGTAACACATATTTCATAGAGAATAAATCGGATCTATGAGATAGAAGAAAGTGAATATACATTCACGCATATAACAACCAAATATACACATAACACGTATTTCGTATAAAATACTTCATAATTATGCATTAGAAGAAGGTAACTACACACTCACTTGATCAGAAGATGATCAGACAGCACTACGACTTGCAGAAGTAGTATTCTTCAGTAGATCTGGAAGATCTTCACAAAAACCGAGCTCCTTGCAGGCAGAGCTTCGGCTCGGGAATAACTCTCTTCGGGATCCTCGGGGCTTCGGATCTTGCTTCGGGGCTCGGGAATAATACCGAGGCTTTGAGGCATAAATGGCAGGCAAATCGAGGCAAAAACTAGAGAGAGAAATGAGAGAAATTTGTAAAAGAAAAGAGCTACCCTCGCATGCCTTTTATAGGAGGCTAAGGCCTCGCAGTACATTGGGCGTACTGCTTTACGCGGGGCGTACGCCTACGAAATCTTCATTGCATGTGTCATCCGAGGAATTCGAGTGCGAGGTGTGTCATGCTTCGCTGTACGGTGGGCGTACAGCCCTACGCTGGGCGTAACCCGGATAAGTCTGTTGAATTCCCTTCGGATAATATCGGATTTATTAATTAAATTTAAATTTAAATTATTTAATAAAATTCGAAAATTCATATCTTCTTCATACGAACTCCGTTTTCGACATTCTTTATATCCACGCGTAGGTGAGACTATGCTCTACAACTTTCATTTAGACTCTGTCGGCTAATTTTGAATTTATTTTTAGTAGGCCGGGACAGGAAAACTCCGTTATAAAATCATAACTTCTTCATCCGATGTTCGTTTTCATTTGACTTTTCAATAATGTGCTACTATCAATGAGATCTTCGATTCTCGTTTATATTGTTTCAACCAACAATCACTCGATCTCGAATCGAGTATTCGGGCTGCATACTGCTAAGTCGAAACTTCAGAAAATCATAACTTCCTCATACGAAGTCAGATTTGGGCGTTCTTTTTATGCACGCTGTCGGTTTAATGAAGTCTACGAATTTTGCTTAGATTACTAAGGCTAAATATTGCTCTAACGTAAATTTTACTTTTTACGTCATTCAGCGTTCCCGGTTCTGTCGCAAAACACGACAGGTCATAACTTCTTCGTTATAACTCGGATTTCGGCATTCTTTATATATTCGGAAACCTCATTTCAACTACTACAACTTTATCCATAGATATCGGCTTTATCTAACATTTCATTTTGACGCTTATTTTTATTCTTAATTAAATTAAGACACACAATTAAGCACCTAACACATAATACACAAATAATACACTTCTATTATTGCAAAACGGGTTACAAAGGTTAACCTAGACTATTATATCAACATTAATGACAAGCCCAGAAACACAGGCGTTACACTGTGACATTGTATTTTACAACTACTTCCACCCACTTAAAACTTTGGTCTTTAGTTGTCTGATTGCAAAGACGACCTTTTGCTTATTGCTGCAATTACAGCTTTCAAATACCATTTCCATCTCAAAGATCCAGTCCATAGTTTCTACTAGCTTTGGGCTTCCAGAAAGACTTGATGGTTTGGTACCGAAGAAGTTCTTATACATTCGACCATCCCTATCAATTCTTCTATCCGGGTCGTTCCTCCTGACCACTCAGGGTCCAACTTGACTCACAGTACGACTGTAATTTCCCTCCTTTGATAGTTCTTCATTTAGTTCGGGCTACATAATAGGCACAATAGGTTCATCCCTATTAATAAACATTTGCCTCATCTCCTCCCTTTGTTCTACCATCATAATGTGAATAATTGCTTGGACTCCTGCCATCTTGATTGGCTCGGGTGCACCTGCTACCTCTGGTGCACGCTCAATCACAAGTCGCTGATTACTAGTTCCATTAGCATTTCCGAATTTGCTTTGAGTTCCCACCATGTCGATCTATACACCAAATCAGACGTTCGGTGTGCAGTGACGAGAGTTAAGATAGGGAAATCTTTATTTACTATAAACATATAAATCCTTTTATCACTCTAAAAAGTTACATGCCAATTCTAATATCATAATTAAATGTTTATAAATTTGAACACGTAATGTTTCCAAATCCGGTCGGCAACAGAGCATAGATCCAATCCAATAATGACATCATAAAGCATCACAAATAATTTAGCACATAATAGCATTTTAGGCATCTTCCCTAAATAAGCTAGTGCTTGTGTCTATTCAGGTGTACTTCCTAAAACATATCAGACACACTCCTCAAGATCATCACTTAGAATTCTAAGTTTAAGTCTAAAAATAAATCCTTATTCCTAGTTCGCTTAAACTAATGCTCTAATACCAACTGTGACACCCCCAAATTCACAGCCATTTAAAATTTTTTCATGCTTATTTGAAAATCAGAGTATTCAATTTAAAGAATAGTATTGTGGAATTTGTTCACTATCAACATGATAAATATATTATCAAAGCATTTCCGAAGAAATGTATTTTGTTTATATTAAGAATTTGGGATGTCATCGTCAATACATAAACATAAACATAAACAGATCTTACATTCATTTACACTAGTGATTTACATCTCCTGTAATCTCTTGGTGTAATGTAGCTTCGTATCGACACCTGTGATACAAATAAATTGAGTGGGTTGGGAAACCTGTTGAGTATATAGGGTTTTCAACCCACAGTAATTATGTTTCATCATCAAACAATTGTCCCGATTACCCATACCTATTTTGTTCGTTTAATCTTCCCTAAAGTTTTATCCTAAGGCTCATCTCCTACATCGTATTTACCTCTCATCTCCTTACATCACATTTACTTATATGTTTGTTCCTAAGGACTTTTCCTAAAGATCATCGCCTACATCACATAAACAGTACTGATTCAAGGATTACTCCCGTCATACGTTTCTAGTAAGGTTTAGAGTATCGTCACATAAATACGTAGTTACAACATCGCCTGAACTCGTAATTCATAGTAAGGGTTAGAGTATCATCAAATGAATACATAGTTACAACATTAACTGAAATCGTAATTCATTGTAAGGGTTAGAGTATCATCGCATGAATACGTAGTTACAACATCTCCTGAACTCGTAATTCATCACCTACAGGTTATGAGCGTGTTAGTGCTTCCATATGACTTGATTGAATCATCACCTAGTTATCATAACCTTTCTAACATCATCTATCTCTTATCACCCATTGCTACCCAATACATATTTATGAGTAAAAAATACATATATAGTTTAAATCAAGTAAATCATGTATATTTTATTCATCCAGCATAGATATTAAGAGCACAGATAATATGCACACATAACACGTAATTTATATTAAATACTTCATATCTATGTGTAAGATGAAAGTAACTATGCACTCATTTGTTAAAGTGATAATTCCAAACACATGCAACACTTCACTTCTAACAATTCTATTTTCCTTTGATGAAACCTAGTATCATTAACTCTACATTTTAGTCTGATATTTATCGCGACTATTTACGAGTGATATTGTTTTATAAGTGTTTAAACAATACTTTTCATGTAACGGTCGTAGATTCAGGCTAGTCAAATCGGAGACAATAAGCTTAAAAAAATGAATTTTTGATAGAATATTATTTATAATAAATAATTTTAACCAAGTTATAGTATATTTCACAAGGGTTCTGTACATATAAAGAACGCTGAAATCTGAGTTATAACGAAGAAGTTATAACATATCGTAGTTTCGTGACAAAACCAGCACGACATCAGGAATCATAAAAAGTGAGTTTATGATAAATTAATTTTTAGCCTTAGTGATCTAAAATAAAGTTGTAGAATAAGTCTCCACTTACGTGTGGATATAAAGAACTTAAAAAATGGAGCTCGTATGCAAAAGTTATGACTTTCCAAAGATGTAGGTGTCTGAGAGCATGACATGTAGCAGGAACCCTAATCTGTTAAGGCTTACAACATGAGCATGTTTTCTCATGATGTGAGGAGTCAAACGGACACTCATCGAGGCTAAAAAACACATAGGAAGGCTACGGGATGACTCTTGGAATCCTACGACATAAGCATATCATTCTCATGATGTGAGATGTCATCTGGACACCTTTCGAAGCTATAAACGCATATGGCAAGTCTACGAGATGATTCAACCATGGCTCATGACGTGAGCATTGATTCTCATGATGTGAGAAAGACAAAATAACCTATAAATAGCGATCAAGGATCATTCATTCCTTTCACCTTCTACTTTCATTCTCTCTCGTTTTCCAAAGGGTGTTTCCCTTCCTGAGCCCGAAGATCACGAACCGCTGACCGTTTCTAGTTAGATTCTATCCAATCATGCTACTAATGTGAGTGTATAGTAACTTTCATCTTACACATATATATGAAATAGTTAATATAAATTACGTGTTATGTGTGCATATTATGTGTGTTCTTGATATCAATGCTAGATGAATGATTTATACATGTTTTAAATGATTTAAAATATATATGTATTTTATTTCTACAAATATGTTGAGTAGAACATTGGTAGATAAATAATGAGGGATGAAGGATGACATAGATGAATATTGGTAGCTGTGCCATAACCCGTAGGTGTTTTTGATTTACGTGTTCACCAGATGTACTCTAAATATCCTGGCAGCTGCACCTAAAGGATAATATCGGCAACTGAGCCTAACATAGAACATAATAATCCTGGAAACTGCGCCTAAAGAATAATACTGGCAGCTGTGCCTGATAGAGAATATGATAATCCTGGCAGATGCGCCTAAAGGATAGTATTGGCAGTTGTGCCTAATAGAGAATGTCATAATCCTGGCAGTTGTGCCTAAATGATAATATTGACAGCTGTGCCAGAGGCAACGATGGACTTCATGCCTATTCAATAGAAGAATCCTTAGGAATGAATAAATGAAGGATAAATGATTCTTAGAATAGATCCTTAAGATTAAAGAAGATATTGAGGATGGGTAATTGGGTTGATTGTTTGATGATTAAATATAATAATTATATTATTGTGGGTTGAAAATCCTATCTACTCACTAGGTTTCCCAACCTGACCCACTCAGTTTATTTGCATCCTAGGTGTCAATACGAAGCTATGTTACACTGAGAGATTAAAAGAGATGTAGATCACTAGTGTAAATGAATGTAAGGTCTGTTTATGCTTATGTGTCTATATTGACGATGTCATCCCAAATTTTTAATATTAACAAAATACATTTCTTCGTAAATGCTTTGATAATATATTTATAATGTTTTTCTGGGAACAAATTCTGCAACACTTTTCTTTAAAAAGGCTACTCTGATTTTTAAAATAAAGCATAACCAAATCGGTCTTTTCTGGACGTGAAAATGGGGATGTCATAGTTGGTATCAGAGTATTAGTATGAGCGAACTAGGATTAAGGATTTATTTCTAGACTTAAACTTAGAACGCTAAGCGATGATCGTGAGGAGTGTGTCTAAAATATTTTAGGTAGTACACTTGAATTGACACAAGCACTAGCTTACTTTAGGATTAGATTACTAAATTGCTTTTATGTGCTAAATGATTCATATTATAGCCTTATATGTTTTATGATGTTATTATTTGATTGATCCATGGTCTATTTCCGGTCTGATATGAAAATTTTGTCTTCAAATTTTTAAACGTTTAATTACGATATTAGAACTGGCATGTAACTTTTCAGAGTAATAAGGAGGATTACACGTCTAAACCTTCTCTATCTTAAATTTCTCGTCTTGAACAATTATTACAGTGTATGGAACGCCATGATAAGGACTCGTACCAGGCGGAGCAAATAGAGGAAATAATAAAGTTGATGATAGTGAATGATACCTATTGGAAGATATTGTAAGAGAGGTATCTTGCCTTTAGAATGCGTCTAATAAATAATACGTCTAGTACTAGAGAAGTACACTTTCGATTGGTAGAAAGAAAGAATTTTTGGTATAATCCATAAAGTTATCCCATGGTCTAGATTTTCCAATACCAACCGAGTTGAAGCAGAATTGATGATTGAAGATACACACAAAAGAAGTCCTAGTAGAGTTTAGGGAAATTTTTATGATTATTTGAACACATTCGTATGTTTTAAATCATTTTGTAATTTTGGGAAATAAGAACTTGGGAACTGCAACAATACCTAGGATTAGTATGAGTAGGTGTGAATGGTAGTAGAGGCCTATACTACCCGAAGCACAAGACTCGCACTTGCATTAGGGAAAGTCACAAGGTTACCAAGGAGCTAGTAATTGATTATGTTTATTTCATGTATTTTGTTACCATCATTTTGGTAATGACTAAGAAGATGATTGATATTCTGACCCTAGTGGTCATATCAAATCGAGTCCTACTAAGACAATTATGTTACGTGGTTCAAAGAACCAAGTTCGATGTAACATCCGACTTAAGCCAGAAGATTGAAGTGAAAGATAATTGAAGCAATCAATAGAAGTATCACGACCATTGTTTAAGTAAGAAGTATATAGTTAGAAATGCTACATGCTAAAATGTGATTATATCAAATTAGAACATGAAGGAAGGTATATTCCCTTCTGGACTTTGACTGTAAGAGACCTAAGTCTAAGCGTTGCATCATACGATGAAAGGTCATTAGAACATGACCCATCGGTCTGTTATGATAATCGAAGTAAAACACTTCTCTTAAGATTAGTCTGTTTAAGAAGAAGAAGGAGTCTCCAATAACTATCAATTTTGTAACTCAAAGGTTACGAATTGGAAGTCCAATATAAGATAAAGAGCGGGTGCAAGATTAAGCACCGCCTGTAGTCAAGAAGTACAAGAGTTATATAATCATTTGAAGGTTAACATGCTTTGAGGGTTATATCGTTGAAATCAATGCTCTCAATCTTTTATCTTTTCACACAATTGGATATTAACTTTTTTGTTTAGTTTAAAAACATGCAGGGATGTGCATGATAACCTTGATGGAATAGAGTTGGGTTAACATGCTTTGCGGTTTCCTAATCAAGAGTCGATGCTTCACGACCCAAGGGATGTGCATGGTAACCTTGATGGACTAGAGTTGGGTTAACATGCTTTGAGGTTTCCTAATGAAGAGTTGATGCTTAACGACCCAAGGGATGTGCATGATAACCTTGATGGACTAGAGTTGGGTTAACATGCTTTGAGGTTTCCTAATCTAGAGTTGATGCTTAACGACCCAAGGGATGTCCATGATAACCTTGATGGACTAGAGTTGGGTTAACATGCTTTGAGGTTTCCTAATCAAGAGTTGATGCTTAACGACCTAAGGGATGTGCATGATAACCTTGATGGACTAGAGTTGGGTTACCATGCTCTGAGGTTTCCTAATCAAGAGTTGATGCTTGACGACCCAAGGGATGTGCATGATAACATTGATGGACTACAGTTGGGTTAACATGCTTTGAGGTTTCCTAATCAAGAGTTGATGCTTAACGACTCAAGGGATGTGCATGATAACCTTGACAGACTAGAGTTGGGTTAACATGCTTTGAGGGTTATATCGTTGAAATCAATGCTCTCAATCTTTTATCTTTTCACACAATTGGATATTAACTTTTTTGTTTACTTTAAAAACATGCAGGGATGTGCATGATAACCTTGATGGACTAGAGTTGGGTTAACATGCTTTGAGGTTTCCTAATCAAGAGTTGATGTTTAACGACAGAAGGGATGTGCATGATAACCTTGATGGCTAGATTTGGGTTAACATGCTTCGAGGTTTCCTAATCAAGAGTTGATGCTTAACGACCCAAGGGATGTGCATGATAACCTTGATGGACTAGAGTTGGGTTAACATGCTTTGAGGTTTCCTAATCAAGAGTTGATGCTGACCCAAGGGATGTGCATGATAACGTTGATGGACTAGAGTTGGGTTAACATGCTTTGAGGTTTCCTAATCAAGACTTGATGCTTAACAACCCAAGGGATGTGCATGATAACCTTGATGGACTAGAGTTGGGTTAACATGCTTTGAGGTTTCCTAATCAAGAGTTGATGCTTAACGACCCAAGGGATGTGCATGATAACCTTGATGGACTAGAGTTGGGTTAACATGCTTTGAGGTTTCCTAATAAAGAGTTGATGCTTAACAACCCAAGGGATGTGCATGATAACCTTGATGGACTAGAGTTGGGTTAACATGCTTTGAGGTTTCCTAATCAATAGTTGATGCTTAACAACCCAAGGGATGTGCATGATAACCTTGATGGACTAGATTTGGGTTAACATGCTTTGAGGTTTCCTAATCAAGAGTTGATGCTTAACGACCCAAGGGATGTGCATGATAACCTTGATGGACTAGAGTTGGGTTAACATGCTTTGAGGTTTCCTAATAAAGAGTTGATGCATAACGACCTAAGGGATGTGCATGATAACCTTGATGGACTAGAGTTGGGTTAACATGCTTTGAGGGTTATATCGTTGAAATCAATGCTCTCAATCTTTTATCTTTTCACACAATTGGATATTAACTTTTTTGTTTAGTTTAAAAACATGCAGGGATGTGCATGATAACCTTGATGGAATAGAGTTGGGTTAACATGCTTTGAGGTTTCCTAATCAAGAGATGATGTTTAACGACCGAAGGGATGTGCATGATAACATTGATGGACTAGAGTAGGGTTAACATGCTTTGAGGTTTCCTAATCAAGAGTTGATGCTTAACGACCCAAGGGATGTGCATGATAACCTTGATGGACTAGAGTTGGGTTAACATGCTTTGAGGTTTCCTAATCTAGAGTTGATGCTTAACGACCCAAGGGATGTGCATGATAACCTTGATGGACTAGAGTTGGGTTAACATGCTTTGAGGTTTCCTAATCAAGAGTTGATGCTTAACGACCCAAGGGATGTGCATGATAACCTTGATGGACTAGAGTTGGGTTAACATGCTTTGAGGTTTCCTAATCAAGAGTTGAAGCTTAATGACCCAAGGGATGTGCATGATAACGTTGATGGACTACAGTTGGGTTAACATGCTTTGAGGTTTCCTAATCAAGAGTTGATGCTTAACGACTCAAGGGATGTGCATGATAACCTTGACATACTAGAGTTGGGTTAACATGCTTTGAGGGTTATATCGTTGAAATCAATGCTCTCAATCTTTTATCTTTTCACACAATTGGATATTAACTTTTTTGTTTAGTTTAAAAACATGCAGGGATGTGCATGATAACCTTGATGGACTAGAGTTGGGTTAACATGCTTTGAGGTTTCCTAATCAAGAGTTGATGTTTAACGACAGAAGGGATGTGCATGATAACCTTGATGGCTAGAGTTGGGTTAACATGCTTCGAGGTTTCCTAATCAAGAGTTGATGCTTAACGACCCAAGGGATGTGCATGATAACCTTGATGGACTAGAGTTGGGTTAACATGCTTTGAGGTTTCCTAATAAAGAGTTGATGCATAACGACCTAAGGGATGTGCATGATAACCTTGATGGACTAGAGTTGGGTTAACATGCTTTGAGGGTTATATCGTTGAAATCAATGCTCTCAATATTTTATCTTTTCACACAATTGGATATTAACTTTTTTGTTTAGTTTAAAAACATGCAGGGATGTGCATGATAACCTTGATGGAATAGAGTTGGGTTAACATGCTTTGAGGTTTCCTAATCAAGAGATGATGTTTAACGACCGAAGGGATGTGCATGATAACATTGATGGACTAGAGTAGGGTTAACATGCTTTGAGGTTTCCTAATCAAGAGTTGATGCTTAACGACCCAAGGGATGTGCATGATAACCTTGATGGACTAGAGTTGGGTTAACATGCTTTGAGGTTTCCTAATCTAGAGTTGATGCTTAACGACCCAAGGGATGTGCATGATAACCTTGATGGACTAGAGTTGGGTTAACATGCTTTGAGGTTTCCTAATCAAGAGTTGATGCTTAACGACCCAAGGGATGTGCATGATAACCTTGACATACTAGAGTTGGGTTAACATGCTTTGAGGGTTATATCGTTGAAATCAATGCTCTCAATCTTTTATCTTTTCACACAATTGGATATTAACTTTTTTGTTTAGTTTAAAAACATGCAGGGATGTGCATGATAACCTTGATGGACTAGAGTTGGGTTAACATGCTTTGAGGTTTCCTAATCAAGAGTTGATGTTTAACGACAGAAGGGATGTGCATGATAACCTTGATGGCTAGAGTTGGGTTAACATGCTTCGAGGTTTCCTAATCAAGAGTTGATGCTTAACGACCCAAGGGATGTGCATGATAACCTTGATGGACTAGAGTTGGGTTAACATGCTTTGAGGTTTCCTAATAAAGAGTTGATGCATAACGACCTAAGGGATGTGCATGATAACCTTGATGGACTAGAGTTGGGTTAACATGCTTTGAGGGTTATATCGTTGAAATCAATGCTCTCAATCTTTTATCTTTTCACACAATTGGATATTAACTTTTTTGTTTAGTTTAAAAACATGCAGGGATGTGCATGATAACCTTGATGGAATAGAGTTGGGTTAACATGCTTTGAGGTTTCCTAATCAAGAGATGATGTTTAACGACCGAAGGGATGTGCATGATAACATTGATGGACTAGAGTAGGGTTAACATGCTTTGAGGTTTCCTAATCAAGAGTTGATGCTTAACAACCCAAGGGATGTGCATGATAACCTTGATGAACTAGAGTTGGGTTAACATGCTTTGAGGTTTCCTAATCAAGAGTTGATAATTAACGACCCAAGGGATGTGCATGATTACCTTGATGGACTAGAGTTGGGTTAACTTGCTTTGAGGTTTCCTAATAAAGAGTTGATGCATAACGACCTAAGGGATGTGCATGATAACCTTGATGGACTAGAGTTGGGTTAACATGCTTTGAGGGTTATATCGTTGAAATCAATGCTCTCAATCTTTTATCTTTTCACACAATTGGATATTAACTTTTTTGTTTAGTTTAAAAACATGCAGGGATGTGCATGATAACCTTGATGGAATAGAGTTGGGTTAACATGCTTTGAGGTTTCCTAATCAAGAGTTGATGTTTAACGACCGAAGGGATGTGCATGATAACATTGATGGACTAGAGTAGGGTTAACATGCTTTGAGGTTTCCTAATCAAGAGTTGATGCTTAACGACCCAAGGGATGTGTATGATAACCTTGATGGACTTGAGTTGGGTTAACATGCTTTGAGGTTTCCTAATCTAGAGTTGATGCTTAACGACCCAAGGGATGTGCATGATAACCTTGATGGACTAGAGTTGGGTTAACATGCTTTGAGGTTTCCTAATCAAGAGTTGATGCTTAACGACCCAAGGGATGTGAATGATAACTTTGATGGACTAGAGTTGGGTTAACATGCTTTGAGGTTTCCTAATCAAGAGTTGATGCTTAACGACCCAAGGGATGTGCATGATAACCTTGATGGACTAGAGTTGGGTTAACATCCTTTGAGGTTTCCTAATCAAGAGTTTATGCTTAACGACCCAAGGGATGTCCATGATAACCTTGATGGACTAGAGTTGGGTTAACATGCTTTGAGGTTTCCTAATCAAGAGTTGATGCTTAACGACCCAAGGGATGTGCATGATAACCTAGATAGACTAGAGTTGGGTTATCATGCTTTGAGGGTTATATCGTTGAAATGAATGCTCTCAATCTTTTATCTTTTCACACAATTGGATATTAACGTTTTTGTTTAATTTAAAAAGATGCAGGGATGTGCATGATAACCTTGATGGACTAGAGTTGGGTTAACATGCTTTGAGGTTTCCTAATCAAGAGTTGATGTTTAACGACCGAAGGGATGTGCATGATAACCTTGATGGACAAGAGTTGGGTTAACATGCTTTGAGGTTTCCTAATCAAGAGTTGATGCTTAACGACGCAAGGGATGTGCATGATAACCTTGATTGACTAGTGTTAGGTTAACATGCTTTGAGGTTTCCTAATCTAGAGTTGATGCTTAACGACCCAAGGGATGTGCATGATAACCTTGATGGACTAGAGTTGGGTTAACATGCTTTGAGGTTTCCTAATCAAGAGTTGATGCTTAACGACCCAAGGGATGTGCATGATAACCTTGATGGACTAGAGTTGGGTTAACATGCCTTGAGGTTTCCTAATCAAGAGTTGATGCTTAACAACCCGAGGGATGTGCATGATAACCTTGATGGACTAGAGTTGGGTTAACATGCTTTGAGGTTTCCTAATCAATAGTTGATGCTTAACAACCCAAGGGATGTGCATGATAACCTTGATGAACTAGAGTTGGGTTAACATGCTTTGAGGTTTCCTAATCAAGAGTTGATGCTTAACGACCAAGGGATGTGCATGATAACCTTGATGGACTAGAGTTGGGTTAACATGCTTTGAGGTTTCCTAATAAAGAGTTGATGCATAACGACCTAAGGGATGTGCATGATAACCTTGATGGACTAGAGTTGGGTTAACATGCTTTGAGGGTTATATCGTTGAAATCTATGCTCTCAATCTTTTATCTTTTCACACAATTGGATATTAACTTTTTTGTTTAGTTTAAAAACATGCAGGGATGTGCATGATAACCTTGATGGAATAGAGTTGGGTTAACATGCTTTGAGGTTTCCTAATCAAAATTGATGTTTAACGACCGAAGGGATGTGCATGATAACACTGATGGACTAGAGTAGGGTTAACATGCTTTGAGGTTTCCTAATCAAGAGTTGATGCTTAACGACCCAAGGGATGTGCATGATAACCTTGATGGACTAGAGTTGGGTTAACATGCTTTGAGGTTTCCTAATCTATAGTTGATGCTTAACGACCCAAGGGATGTGCATGATAACCTTGATGGACTAGAGTTGGGTTAACATGCTTTGAGGTTTCCTAATCAAGAGTTGATGCTTAACGACCCAAGGGATGTGCATGATAACCTTGATGGACTAGAGTTGGGTTAACATGCTTTGAGGTTTCCTAATCAAGAGTTGATGCTTAACGACCCAGAGGATATGCATGATAACGTTGATGGACTAGAGTTGGGTTAACATTCTTTGAGGTTTCCTAATCAAGAGTTGATGCTTAACGATCCAAGGGATGTGCATGATAACCTTGATGGACTAGAGTTGGGTTAACATGCTTTGAGGTTTCCTAATCATGAGTTGATGCTTAACAACCCAAGGGATGTGCATGATAACCTTGATGGACTAGAGTTGGGTTAACATGCTTTGAGGTTTCCTAATCAATAGTTGATGCTTAACAACCCAAGGGATGTGCATGATAACCTTGATGGACTAGAGTTGGGTTAACATGCTTTGAGGTTTCCTAATCAAGAGTTGATGCTTAACGACCCAAGGGATGTGCATGATAACCTTGATGGACTAGAGTTGGGTTAATATGCTTTGAGGTTTCCTAATAAAGAGTTGATGCTCAACAACCCAAGGGATGTGCATGATAACCTTGATGGACTAGAGTTGGGTTAACATTCTTTGAGGTTTCCTAATCAATAGTTGATGCTTAACAACCCAAGGGATGTGCATGATAACCTTGATGGACTAGATTTCGGTTAACATGCTTTGAGGTTTCCTAATCAAGAGTTGATGCTTAACGACCCAAGGGATGTGCATGATAACCTTGATGGACTAGAGTTGGGTTAACATGCTTTGAGGTTTCCTAATAAAGAGTTGATGCTTAACGACCTAAGGGATGTGCATGATAACCTTGATGGACTAGAGTTGGGTTAACATGCTTTGAGGGTTATATCGTTGAAATCAATGCTCTCAATCTTTTATCTTTTCACACAATTGGATATTAACTTTTTTGTTTAGTTTAAAAACATGTAGGGATGTGCATGATAACCTTGATGGAATAGAGTTGGGTTAACATGCTTTGAGGTTTCCTAATCAAGAGTTGATGTTTAACGACCGAAGGGATGTGCATGATAACATTGATGGACTAGAGTAGGGTTAACATGCTTTGAGGTTTCCTAATCAAGAGTTGATGCTTAACGACCCAAGGGATGTGCATGATAACCTTGATGGACTAGAGTTGGGTTAACATGCTTTGAGGTTTCCTAATCTAGAGTTGATGCTTAACGACCCAAGGGATGTGCATGATAACCTTGATGGACTAGAGTTGGGTTAACATGCTTTGAGGTTTCCTAATCAAGAGTTGATGCTTAACGACCCAAGGGATGTGCATGATAACCTTGATGGAATAGAGTTGGGTTAACATGGTTTGAGGTTTCCTAATCATGAGTTGATGCTTAATGACCCAAGGGATGTGCATGATAACGTTGATGGACTAGAGTTGGGTTAACATGCTTTGAGGTTTCCTAATCAATAGTTGATGCTTAACAACCCAAGGGATGTGCATGATAACGTTGATGGACTAGAGTTGGGTTAACATGCTTTGAGGGTTATATCGTTGAAATCAATGCTCTCAATCTTTTATCTTTTCACACAATTGGATATTAACTTTTTTGTTTAGTTTAAAAACATGCAGGGATGTGCATGATAACCTTGATGGAATAGAGTTGGGTTAACATGCTTTGAGGTTTCCTAATCAAGAGTTGATGTTTAACGACCGAAGGGATGTGCATGATAACATTGATGGACTAGAGTAGGGTTAACATGCTTTGAGGTTTCCTAATCAAGAGTTGATGCTTAACGACCCAAGGGATGTGCATGATAACCTTGATGGACTAGAGTTGGGTTAACATGCTTTGAGGTTTCCTAATCTAGAGTTGATGCTTAACGACCCAAGGGATGTGCATGATAACCTTGATGGACTAGGGTTGGGTTAACATGCTTTGAGGTTTCCTAATCAAGAGTTGATGCTTAACGACCCAAGGGATGTGCATGATAACCTTGATGGACTAGAGTTGGGTTAACATGCTTTGAGGTTTCCTAATCAAGAGTTGATGCTTAACGACCCAGAGGATACGCATGATAACGTTGATGGACTAGAGTTGGGTTAACATTCTTTGAGGTTTCCTAATCAAGAGTTGATGCTTAACGATCCAAGGGATGTGCATGATAACCTTGATGGACTAGAGTTGGGTTAACATGCTTTGAGGTTTCCTAATCATGAGTTGATGCTTAACAACCCAAGGGATGTGCATGATAACCTTGATGGACTAGAGTTGGGTTAACATGCTTTGAGGTTTCCTAATCAATAGTTGATGCTTAACAACCCAAGGGATGTGCATGATAACCTTGATGGACTAGAGTTGGGTTAACATGCTTTGAGGTTTCCTAATCAAGAGTTGATGCTTAACGACCCAAGGGATGTGCACGATAACCTTGATGGACTAGAGTTGGGTTAACATGCTTTGAGGTTTCCTAATAAAGAGTTGATGCTTAACAACCCAAGGGATGTGCATGATAACCTTGATGGACTAGAGTTGGGTTAACATGCTTTGAGGTTTCGTAATCAATAGTTGATGCTTAACAACCCAAGGGATGTGCATGATAACCTTGATGGACTAGATTTCGGTTAACATGCTTTGAGGTTTCCTAATCAAGAGTTGATGCTTAACGACCCAAGGGATGTGCATGATAACCTTGATGGACTAGAGTTGGGTTAACATGCTTTGAGGTTTCCTAATAAAGAGTTGATGCATAACGACCTAAGGGATGTGCATGATAACCTTGATGGACTAGAGTTGGGTTAACATGCTTTGAGGGTTATATCGTTGAAATCAATGCTCTCAATCTTTTATCTTTTCACACAATTGGATATTAACTTTTTTGTTTAGTTTAAAAACATGTAGGGATGTGCATGATAACCTTGATGGAATAGAGTTGGGTTAACATGCTTTGAGGTTTCCTAATCAAGAGTTGATGTTTAACGACCGAAGGGATGTGCATGATAACATTGATGGACTAGAGTAGGGTTAACATGCTTTGAGGTTTCCTAATCAAGAGTTGATGCTTAACGACCCAAGGGATGTGCATGATAACCTTGATGGACTAGAGTTGGGTTAACATGCTTTGAGGTTTCCTAATCTAGAGTTGATGCTTAACGACCCAAGGGATGTGCATGATAACCTTGATGGACTAGAGTTGGGTTAACATGCTTTGAGGTTTCCTAATCAAGAGTTGATGCTTAACGACCCAAGGGATGTGCATGATAACCTTGATGGAATAGAGTTGGGTTAACATGCTTTGAGGTTTCCTAATCATGAGTTGATGCTTAATGACCCAAGGGATGTGCATGATAACGTTGATGGACTAGAGTTGGGTTAACATGCTTTGAGGTTTCCTAATCAATAGTTGATGCTTAACAACCCAAGGGATGTGCATGATAACGTTGATGGACTAGAGTTGGGTTAACATGCTTTGACGGTTATATCGTTGAAATCAATGCTCTCTATCTTTTATCTTTTCACACAATTGGATATTAACTTTTTTGTTTAGTTTAAAAACATGCAGGGATGTGCATGATAACCTTGATGGAATAGAGTTGGGTTAACATGCTTTGAGGTTTCCTAATCAAGAGTTGATGTTTAACGACCGAAGGGATGTGCATGATAACATTGATGGACTAGAGTAGGGTTAACATGCTTTGAGGTTTCCTAATCAAGAGTTGATGCTTAACGACCCAAGGGATGTGCATGATAACCTTGATGGACTAGAGTTGGGTTAACATGCTTTGAGGTTTCCTAATCTAGAGTTGATGCTTAACGACCCAAGGGATGTGCATGATAACCTTGATGGACTAGGGTTGGGTTAACATGCTTTGAGGTTTCCTAATCAAGAGTTGATGCTTAACGACCCAAGGGATGTGCATGATAACCTTGATGGACTAGAGTTGGGTTAACATGCTTTGAGGTTTCCTAATCAAGAGTTGATGCTTAACGACCTAGGGGATGTGCATGATAACGTTGATGGACTAGAGTTGGGTTCACATTCTTTGAGGTTTCCTAATCAAGAGTTGATGCTTAACGATCCAAGGGATGTGCATGATAACCTTGATGGACTAGAGTTGGGTTAACATGCTTTGAGGTTTCCTAATCATGAGTTGATGCTTAACAACCCAAGGGATGTGCATGATAACCTTGATGGACTAGAGTTGGGTTAACATGCTTTGAGGTCTCCTAATCAATAGTTGATGCTTAACAACCCAAGGGATGTGCATGATAACCTTGATGGACTAGAGTTGGGTTAACATGCTTTGAGGTTTCCTAATCAAGAGTTGATGCTTAACGACCCAAGGGATGTGCATGATAACCTTGATAGACTAGAGTGGGGTTAACATGCTTTGAGGTTTCCTAATAAAGAGTTGATGGTTAACAACCCAAGGGATGTGCATGATAACCTTGATGGACTAGAGTTGGGTTAACATGCTTTGAGGTTTCCAAATCAATAGTTGATGCTTAACAACCCAAGGGATGTGCATGATAACCTTGATGGACTAGATTTGGGTTAACATGCTTTGAGGTTTCCTAATCAAGAGTTGATGCTTAACGAACCAAGGGATGTGCATGATAACCTTGATGGACTAGAGTTGGGTTAACATGCTTTGAGGTTTCCTAATAAAGAGTTGATGCATAACGACCTAAGGGATGTGCATGATAACCTTGATGGACTAGAGTTGGGTTAACATGCTTTGAGGGTTATATCGTTGAAATGAATGCTCTCAATCTTTTATCTTTTCACACAATTGGATATTAACTTTTTTGTTTAGTTTAAAAACATGCAGGGATGTGCATGATAACCTTGATGGAATAGAGTAGGGTTAACATGCTTTGAGGTTTCCTAATCAAGAGTTGATGTTTAACGACCGAAGGGATGTGCATGATAACATTGATGGACTAGAGTAGGGTTAACATGCTTTGAGGTTTCCTAATCAAGAGTTGATCCTTAACGACCCAAGGGATGTGCATGATAACCTTGATGGACTAGAGTTGGGTTAACATGCTTTGAGGTTTCCTAATGTAGAGTTGATTCTTAACGACCCAAGGGATGTGCATGATAACCTTGATGGACTAGAGTTGGGTTAACATGCTTTGAGGTTTCCTAATCAAGAGTTGATGCTTAACGACCCAAGGGATGTGCATGATAACCTTGATGGACTAGAGTTGGGTTAATATGCTTTGAGGTTTCCTAATCAAGAGTTGATGCTTAATGACCCAAGGGATGTGCATGATAACGTTGATGGACTACAGTTGGGTTAACATGCTTTGAGGTTTCCTAATCAAGAGTTGATGCTTAACGACTCAAGGGATGTGCATGATAACCTTGACATACTAGAGTTGGGTTAACATGCTTTGAGGGTTATATCGTTGAAATCAATGCTCTCAATCTTTTATCTTTTCACACAATTGGATATTAACTTTTTTGTTTAGTTTAAAAACATGCAGGGATGTGCATGATAACCTTGATGGACTAGAGTTGGGTTAACATGCTTTGAGGTTTCCTAATCAAGAGTTGTTGTTTAACGACAGAAGGGATGTGCATGATAACCTTGATGGCTAGAGTTGGGTTAACATGCTTCGAGGTTTCCTAATCAAGAGTTGATGCTTAACGACCCAAGGGATGTGCATGATAACCTTGATGGACTAGAGTTGGGTTAACATGCTTTGAGGTTTCCTAATCAAGAGTTGATGCTAACCCAAGGGATGTGCATGATAACCTTGATGGACTAGAGTTGGGTTAACATGCTTTGAGGTTTCCTAATCAAGAGTTGATGCTTAACAACCCAAGGGATGTGCATGATAACCTTGATGGACTAGAGTTGGGTTAACATGCTTTAAGGTTTCGTAATCAAGAGTTGATGCTTAACGACCCAAGGGGTGTGCATGATAACCTTGATGGACTAGAGTTGGGTTAACATGCTTTGAGGTTTCCTAATCAAGAGTTGATGCTTAACGACCCAAGGGATGTGCATGATAACCTTGATGGACTAGAGTTGGGTTAACATGCTTTGAGGTTTCCTAATCAAGAGTTGATGCTTAATGACCCAAGGGATGTGCATGATAACGTTGATGGACTACAGTTGGGTTAACATGCTTTGAGGTTTCCTAATCAAGAGTTGATGCTTAACGACTCAAGGGATGTGCATGATAACCTTGACATACTAGAGTTGGGTTAACATGCTTTGAGGGTTATATCGTTGAAATCAATGCTCTCAATCTTTTATCTTTTCACACAATTGGATATTAACTTTTTTGTTTAGTTTAAAAACATGCAGGGATGTGCATGATAACCTTGATGGACTAGAGTTGGGTTAACATGCTTTGAGGTTTCCTAATCAAGAGTTGATGTTTAACGACAGAAGGGATGTGCATGATAACCTTGATGGCTAGAGTTGGGTTAACATGCTTCGAGGTTTCCTAATCAAGAGTTGAAGCTTAACGACCCAAGGGATGTGCATGATAACCTTGATGGACTAGAGTTGGGTTAACATGCTTTGAGGTTTCCTAATCAAGAGTTGATGCTAACCCAAGGGATGTGCATGATAACCTTGATGGACTAGAGTTGGGTTAACATGCTTTGAGGTTTCCTAATCAAGAGTTGATGCTTAACAACCCAAGGGATGTGCATGATAACCTTGATGGACTAGAGTTGGGTTAACATGCTTTAAGGTTTCCTAATCAAGAGTTGATGCTTAACGACCCAAGGGGTGTGCATGATAACCTTGATGGACTAGAGTTGGGTTAACATGCTTTGAGGTTTCCTAATCAAGAGTTGATGCTTAACGACCCAGGGGATGTGCATGATAACTTTGATGGACTAGAGTTGGGTTAACATGCTTTGAGGTTTCCTAATCAAGAGTTGATGCTTAATGACCCAAGGGATGTGCATGATAACGTTGATGGACTACAGTTGGGTTAACATGCTTTGAGGTTTCCTAATCAAGAGTTGATGCTTAACGACTCAAGGGATGTGCATGATAACCTTGACATACTAGAGTTGGGTTAACATGCTTTGAGGGTTATATCGTTGAAATCAATGCTCTCAATCTTTTATCTTTTCACACAATTGGATATTAACTTTTTTGTTTAGTTTAAAAACATGCAGGGATGTGCATGATAACCTTGATGGACTAGAGTTGGGTTAACATGCTTTGAGGTTTCCTAATCAAGAGTTGATGTTTAACGACAGAAGGGATGTGCATGATAACCTTGATGGCTAGAGTTGGGTTAACATGCTTCGAGGTTTCCTAATCAAGAGTTGATGCTTAACGACCCAAGGGATGTGCATGATAACCTTGATGGACTAGAGTTGGGTTAACATGCTTTGAGGTTTCCTAATCAAGAGTTGATGCTAACCCAAGGGATGTGCATGATAACCTTGATGGACTAGAGTTGGGTTAACATGCTTTGAGGTTTCCTAATCAAGAGTTGATGTTTAACGACCGAAGGGATGTGCATGATAACCTTGATGGACTAGAGTTGGGTTAACATGCTTTGAGGTTTCCTAATCAAGAGTTGATGCTTAACAACCCAAGGGATGTGCATGATAACCTTGATGGACTAGAGTTGGGTTAACATGCTTTGAGGTTTCCTAATCAAGAGTTGATGCTTAACGACCCAAGGGATGTGCATGATAACCTTGATGGACTAGAGTTGGGTTAACATGCTTTGAGGTTTCCTAATGTAGAGTTGATTCTTAACGACCCAAGGGATGTGCATGATAACCTTGATGGACTAGAGTTGGGTTAACATGCTTTGAGGTTTCCTAATCAAGAGTTGATGCTTAACGACCCAAGGGATGTGCATGATAACCTTGATGGACTAGAGTTGGGTTAATATGCTTTGAGGTTTCCTAATCAAGAGTTGATGCTTAATGACCCAAGGGATGTGCATGATAACGTTGATGGACTACAGTTGGGTTAACATGCTTTGAGGTTTCCTAATCAAGAGTTGATGCTTAACGACTCAAGGGATGTGCATGATAACCTTGACATACTAGAGTTGGGTTAACATGCTTT
Source organism: Lactuca saligna (assembly GCF_052625555.1). NCBI lineage: Eukaryota > Viridiplantae > Streptophyta > Magnoliopsida > Asterales > Asteraceae > Lactuca > Lactuca saligna. Next base: position 178,635,605 of record NC_136422.1, on the reverse strand, counting down.
GAGGGTTATATCGTTGAAATCAATGCTCTCAATCTTTTATCTTTTCACACAATTGGATATTAACTTTTTTGTTTAGTTTAAAAACATGCAGGGATGTGCATGATAACCTTGATGGACTAGAGTTGGGTTAACATGCTTTGAGGTTTCCTAATCAAGAGTTGTTGTTTAACGACAGAAGGGATGTGCATGATAACCTTGATGGCTAGAGTTGGGTTAACATGCTTCGAGGTTTCCTAATCAAGAGTTGATGCTTAACGACCCAAGGGATGTGCATGATAACCTTGATGGACTAGAGTTGGGTTAACATGCTTTGAGGTTTCCTAATCAAGAGTTGATGCTAACCCAAGGGATGTGCATGATAACCTTGATGGACTAGAGTTGGGTTAACATGCTTTGAGGTTTCCTAATCAAGAGTTGATGCTTAACAACCCAAGGGATGTGCATGATAACCTTGATGGACTAGAGTTGGGTTAACATGCTTTAAGGTTTCGTAATCAAGAGTTGATGCTTAACGACCCAAGGGGTGTGCATGATAACCTTGATGGACTAGAGTTGGGTTAACATGCTTTGAGGTTTCCTAATCAAGAGTTGATGCTTAACGACCCAAGGGATGTGCATGATAACCTTGATGGACTAGAGTTGGGTTAACATGCTTTGAGGTTTCCTAATCAAGAGTTGATGCTTAATGACCCAAGGGATGTGCATGATAACGTTGATGGACTACAGTTGGGTTAACATGCTTTGAGGTTTCCTAATCAAGAGTTGATGCTTAACGACTCAAGGGATGTGCATGATAACCTTGACATACTAGAGTTGGGTTAACATGCTTTGAGGGTTATATCGTTGAAATCAATGCTCTCAATCTTTTATCTTTTCACACAATTGGATATTAACTTTTTTGTTTAGTTTAAAAACATGCAGGGATGTGCATGATAACCTTGATGGACTAGAGTTGGGTTAACATGCTTTGAGGTTTCCTAATCAAGAGTTGATGTTTAACGACAGAAGGGATGTGCATGATAACCTTGATGGCTAGAGTTGGGTTAACATGCTTCGAGGTTTCCTAATCAAGAGTTGAAGCTTAACGACCCAAGGGATGTGCATGATAACCTTGATGGACTAGAGTTGGGTTAACATGCTTTGAGGTTTCCTAATCAAGAGTTGATGCTAACCCAAGGGATGTGCATGATAACCTTGATGGACTAGAGTTGGGTTAACATGCTTTGAGGTTTCCTAATCAAGAGTTGATGCTTAACAACCCAAGGGATGTGCATGATAACCTTGATGGACTAGAGTTGGGTTAACATGCTTTAAGGTTTCCTAATCAAGAGTTGATGCTTAACGACCCAAGGGGTGTGCATGATAACCTTGATGGACTAGAGTTGGGTTAACATGCTTTGAGGTTTCCTAATCAAGAGTTGATGCTTAACGACCCAGGGGATGTGCATGATAACTTTGATGGACTAGAGTTGGGTTAACATGCTTTGAGGTTTCCTAATCAAGAGTTGATGCTTAATGACCCAAGGGATGTGCATGATAACGTTGATGGACTACAGTTGGGTTAACATGCTTTGAGGTTTCCTAATCAAGAGTTGATGCTTAACGACTCAAGGGATGTGCATGATAACCTTGACATACTAGAGTTGGGTTAACATGCTTTGAGGGTTATATCGTTGAAATCAATGCTCTCAATCTTTTATCTTTTCACACAATTGGATATTAACTTTTTTGTTTAGTTTAAAAACATGCAGGGATGTGCATGATAACCTTGATGGACTAGAGTTGGGTTAACATGCTTTGAGGTTTCCTAATCAAGAGTTGATGTTTAACGACAGAAGGGATGTGCATGATAACCTTGATGGCTAGAGTTGGGTTAACATGCTTCGAGGTTTCCTAATCAAGAGTTGATGCTTAACGACCCAAGGGATGTGCATGATAACCTTGATGGACTAGAGTTGGGTTAACATGCTTTGAGGTTTCCTAATCAAGAGTTGATGCTAACCCAAGGGATGTGCATGATAACCTTGATGGACTAGAGTTGGGTTAACATGCTTTGAGGTTTCCTAATCAAGAGTTGATGTTTAACGACCGAAGGGATGTGCATGATAACCTTGATGGACTAGAGTTGGGTTAACATGCTTTGAGGTTTCCTAATCAAGAGTTGATGCTTAACAACCCAAGGGATGTGCATGATAACCTTGATGGACTAGAGTTGGGTTAACATGCTTTGAGGTTTCCTAATCAAGAGTTGATGCTTAACGACCCAAGGGATGTGCATGATAACCTTGATGGACTAGAGTTGGGTTAACATGCTTTGAGGTTTCCTAATAAAGAGTTGATGCATAACGACCTAAGGGATGTGCATGATAACCTTGATGGACTAGAGTTGGGTTAACATGCTTTGAGGGTTATATCGTTGAAATCAATGCTCTCAATCTTTTATCTTTTCACACAATTTGATATTAACTTTTTTGTTTAGTTTAAAAACATGCAGGGATGTGCATGATAACCTTGATGGAATAGAGTTGGGTTAACATGCTTTGAGGTTTCCTAATCAAGAGTTGATGTTTAACGACCGAAGGGATGTGCATGATAACATTGATGGACTAGAGTAGGGTTAACATGCTTTGAGGTTTCCTAATCAAGAGTTGATGTTTAACGACCGAAGGGATGTGCATGATAACATTGATGGACTAGAGTAGGGTTAACATGCTTTGAGGTTTCCTAATCAAGAGTTGATGCTTAACGACCCAAGGGATGTGCATGATAACCTTGATGGACTAGAGTTGGGTTAACATGCTTTGAGGTTTCCTAATCTAGAGTTGATGCTTAACGACCCAAGGGATGTGCATGATAACCTTGATGGACTAGAGTAGGGTTAACATGCTTTGAGGTTTCCTAATCAAGAGTTGATGCTTAACGACCCAAGGGATGTGCATGATAACCTTGATGGACTAGAGTTGGGTTAACATGCTTTGAGGTTTCCTAATCTAGAGTTGATGCTTAACGACCCAAGGGATGTGCATGATAACCTTGATGGACTAGAGTTGGGTTAACATGCTTTGAGGTTTCCTAATCATGAGTTGATGCTTAATGACCCAAGGGATGTGCATGATAACGTTGATGGACTAGAGTTGGGTTAACATGCTTTGAGGTTTCCTAATCAATAGTTGATGCTTAACAACCCAAGGGATGTGCATGATAACGTTGATGGACTAGAGTTGGGTTAACATGCTTTGAGGGTTATATCGTTGAAATCAATGCTCTCAATCTTTTATCTTTTCACACAATTGGATATTAACTTTTTTGTTTAGTTTAAAAACATGCAGGGATGTGCATGATAACCTTGATGGAATAGAGTTGGGTTAACATGCTTTGAGGTTTCCTAATCAAGAGTTGATGTTTAACTACCGAAGGGATGTGCATGATAACATTGATGGACTAGAGTAGGGTTAACATGCTTTGAGGTTTCCTAATCAAGAGTTGATGCTTAACGACCCAAGGGATGTGCATGATAACCTTGATGGACTAGAGTTGGGTTAACATGCTTTGAGGTTTCCTAATCTAGAGTTGATGCTTAACGACCCAAGGGATGTGCATGATAACCTTGATGGACTAGGGTTGGGTTAACATGCTTTGAGGTTTCCTAATCAAGAGTTGATGCTTAATGACCCAAGGGATGTGCATGATAACGTTGATGGACTACAGTTGGGTTAACATGCTTTGAGGTTTCCTAATCAAGAGTTGATGCTTAACGACTCAAGGGATGTGCATGATAACCTTGACATACTAGAGTTGGGTTAACATGCTTTGAGGGTTATATCGTTGAAATCAATGCTCTCAATCTTTTATCTTTTCACACAATTGGATATTAACTTTTTTGTTTAGTTTAAAAACATGCAGGGATGTGCATGATAATCTTGATGGACTAGAGTTGGGTTAACATGCTTTGAGGTTTCCTAATCAAGAGTTGATGTTTAACGACAGAAGGGATGTGCATGATAACCTTGATGGCTAGAGTTGGGTTAACATGCTTCGAGGTTTCCTAATCAAGAGTTGAAGCTTAACGACCCAAGGGATGTGCATGATAACCTTGATGGACTAGAGTTGGGTTAACATGCTTTGAGGTTTCCTAATCAAGAGTTGATGCTAACCCAAGGGATGTGCATGATAACCTTGATGGACTAGAGTTGGGTTAACATGCTTTGAGGTTTCCTAATCAAGAGTTGATGCTTAACAACCCAAGGGATGTGCATGATAACCTTGATGGACTAGAGTTGGGTTAACATGCTTTAAGGTTTCCTAATCAAGAGTTGATGCTTAACGACCCAAGGGGTGTGCATGATAACCTTGATGGACTAGAGTTGGGTTAACATGCTTTGAGGTTTCCTAATCAAGAGTTGATGCTTAACGACCCAGGGGATGTGCATGATAACTTTGATGGACTAGAGTTGGGTTAACATGCTTTGAGGTTTCCTAATCAAGAGTTGATGCTTAATGACCCAAGGGATGTGCATGATAACGTTGATGGACTACAGTTGGGTTAACATGCTTTGAGGTTTCCTAATCAAGAGTTGATGCTTAACGACTCAAGGGATGTGCATGATAACCTTGACATACTAGAGTTGGGTTAACATGCTTTGAGGGTTATATCGTTGAAATCAATGCTCTCAATCTTTTATCTTTTCACACAATTGGATATTAACTTTTTTGTTTAGTTTAAAAACATGCAGGGATGTGCATGATAACCTTGATGGACTAGAGTTGGGTTAACATGCTTTGAGGTTTCCTAATCAAGAGTTGATGTTTAACGACAGAAGGGATGTGCATGATAACCTTGATGGCTAGAGTTGGGTTAACATGCTTCGAGGTTTCCTAATCAAGAGTTGATGCTTAACGACCCAAGGGATGTGCATGATAACCTTGATGGACTAGAGTTGGGTTAACATGCTTTGAGGTTTCCTAATCAAGAGTTGATGCTAACCCAAGGGATGTGCATGATAACCTTGATGGACTAGAGTTGGGTTAACATGCTTTGAGGTTTCCTAATCAAGAGTTGATGTTTAACGACCGAAGGGATGTGCATGATAACCTTGATGGACTAGAGTTGGGTTAACATGCTTTGAGGTTTCCTAATCAAGAGTTGATGCTTAACAACCCAAGGGATGTGCATGATAACCTTGATGGACTAGAGTTGGGTTAACATGCTTTGAGGTTTCCTAATCAAGAGTTGATGCTTAACGACCCAAGGGATGTGCATGATAACCTTGATGGACTAGAGTTGGGTTAACATGCTTTGAGGTTTCCTAATAAAGAGTTGATGCATAACGACCTAAGGGATGTGCATGATAACCTTGATGGACTAGAGTTGGGTTAACATGCTTTGAGGGTTATATCGTTGAAATCAATGCTCTCAATCTTTTATCTTTTCACACAATTTGATATTAACTTTTTTGTTTAGTTTAAAAACATGCAGGGATGTGCATGATAACCTTGATGGAATAGAGTTGGGTTAACATGCTTTGAGGTTTCCTAATCAAGAGTTGATGTTTAACGACCGAAGGGATGTGCATGATAACATTGATGGACTAGAGTAGGGTTAACATGCTTTGAGGTTTCCTAATCAAGAGTTGATGTTTAACGACCGAAGGGATGTGCATGATAACATTGATGGACTAGAGTAGGGTTAACATGCTTTGAGGTTTCCTAATCAAGAGTTGATGCTTAACGACCCAAGGGATGTGCATGATAACCTTGATGGACTAGAGTTGGGTTAACATGCTTTGAGGTTTCCTAATCTAGAGTTGATGCTTAACGACCCAAGGGATGTGCATGATAACCTTGATGGACTAGAGTAGGGTTAACATGCTTTGAGGTTTCCTAATCAAGAGTTGATGCTTAACGACCCAAGGGATGTGCATGATAACCTTGATGGACTAGAGTTGGGTTAACATGCTTTGAGGTTTCCTAATCTAGAGTTGATGCTTAACGACCCAAGGGATGTGCATGATAACCTTGATGGACTAGAGTTGGGTTAACAAGCTTTGAGGTTTCCTAATCAAGAGTTGATGCTTAACGACCCAAGGGATGTGCATGATAACCTTGATGGACTAGAGTTGGGTTAACATGCTTTGAGGTTTCCTAATCATGAGTTGATGCTTAATGACCCAAGGGATGTGCATGATAACGTTGATGGACTAGAGTTGGGTTAACATGCTTTGAGGTTTCCTAATCAATAGTTGATGCTTAACAACCCAAGGGATGTGCATGATAACGTTGATGGACTAGAGTTGGGTTAACATGCTTTGAGGGTTATATCGTTGAAATCAATGCTCTCAATCTTTTATCTTTTCACACAATTGGATATTAACTTTTTTGTTTAGTTTAAAAACATGCAGGGATGTGCATGATAACCTTGATGGAATAGAGTTGGGTTAACATGCTTTGAGGTTTCCTAATCAAGAGTTGATGTTTAACTACCGAAGGGATGTGCATGATAACATTGATGGACTAGAGTAGGGTTAACATGCTTTGAGGTTTCCTAATCAAGAGTTGATGCTTAACGACCCAAGGGATGTGCATGATAACCTTGATGGACTAGAGTTGGGTTAACATGCTTTGAGGTTTCCTAATCTAGAGTTGATGCTTAACGACCCAAGGGATGTGCATGATAACCTTGATGGACTAGGGTTGGGTTAACATGCTTTGAGGTTTCCTAATCAAGAGTTGATGCTTAATGACCCAAGGGATGTGCATGATAACGTTGATGGACTACAGTTGGGTTAACATGCTTTGAGGTTTCCTAATCAAGAGTTGATGCTTAACGACTCAAGGGATGTGCATGATAACCTTGACATACTAGAGTTGGGTTAACATGCTTTGAGGGTTATATCGTTGAAATCAATGCTCTCAATCTTTTATCTTTTCACACAATTGGATATTAACTTTTTTGTTTAGTTTAAAAACATGCAGGGATGTGCATGATAACCTTGATGGACTAGAGTTGGGTTAACATGCTTTGAGGTTTCCTAATCAAGAGTTGATGTTTAACGATAGAAGGGATGTGCATGATAACCTTGATGGCTAGAGTTGGGTTAACATGCTTCGAGGTTTCCTAATCAAGAGTTGAAGCTTAACGACCCAAGGGATGTGCATGATAACCTTGATGGACTAGAGTTGGGTTAACATGCTTTGAGGTTTCCTAATCAAGAGTTGATGCTAACCCAAGGGATGTGCATGATAACCTTGATGGACTAGAGTTGGGTTAACATGCTTTGAGGTTTCCTAATCAAGAGTTGATGCTTAACAACCCAAGGGATGTGCATGATAACCTTGATGGACTAGAGTTGGGTTAACATGCTTTAAGGTTTCCTAATCAAGAGTTGATGCTTAACGACCCAAGGGGTGTGCATGATAACCTTGATGGACTAGAGTTGGGTTAACATGCTTTGAGGTTTCCTAATCAAGAGTTGATGCTTAACGACCCAGGGGATGTGCATGATAACTTTGATGGACTAGAGTTGGGTTAACATGCTTTGAGGTTTCCTAATCAAGAGTTGATGCTTAATGACCCAAGGGATGTGCATGATAACGTTGATGGACTACAGTTGGGTTAACATGCTTTGAGGTTTCCTAATCAAGAGTTGATGCTTAACGACTCAAGGGATGTGCATGATAACCTTGACATACTAGAGTTGGGTTAACATGCTTTGAGGGTTATATCGTTGAAATCAATGCTCTCAATCTTTTATCTTTTCACACAATTGGATATTAACTTTTTTGTTTAGTTTAAAAACATGCAGGGATGTGCATGATAACCTTGATGGACTAGAGTTGGGTTAACATGCTTTGAGGTTTCCTAATCAAGAGTTGATGTTTAACGACAGAAGGGATGTGCATGATAACCTTGATGGCTAGAGTTGGGTTAACATGCTTCGAGGTTTCCTAATCAAGAGTTGATGCTTAACGACCCAAGGGATGTGCATGATAACCTTGATGGACTAGAGTTGGGTTAACATGCTTTGAGGTTTCCTAATCAAGAGTTGATGCTAACCCAAGGGATGTGCATGATAACCTTGATGGACTAGAGTTGGGTTAACATGCTTTGAGGTTTCCTAATCAAGAGTTGATGTTTAACGACCGAAGGGATGTGCATGATAACCTTGATGGACTAGAGTTGGGTTAACATGCTTTGAGGTTTCCTAATCAAGAGTTGATGCTTAACAACCCAAGGGATGTGCATGATAACCTTGATGGACTAGGTTGGGTTAACATGCTTTGAGGTTTCCTAATCAAGAGTTGATGCTTAACGACCCAAGGGATGTGCATGATAACCTTGATGGACTAGAGTTGGGTTAACATGCTTTGAGGTTTCCTAATAAAGAGTTGATGCATAACGACCTAAGGGATGTGCATGACAACCTTGATGGACTAGAGTTGGGTTAACATGCTTTGAGGGTTATATCGTTGAAATCAATGCTCTCAATCTTTTATCTTTTCACACAATTTGATATTAACTTTTTTGTTTAGTTTAAAAACATGCAGGGATGTGCATGATAACCTTGATGGAATAGAGTTGGGTTAACATGCTTTGAGGTTTCCTAATCAAGAGTTGATGTTTAACGACCGAAGGGATGTGCATGATAACATTGATGGACTAGAGTAGGGTTAACATGCTTTGAGGTTTCCTAATCAAGAGTTGATGTTTAACGACCGAAGGGATGTGCATGATAACATTGATGGACTAGAGTAGGGTTAACATGCTTTGAGGTTTCCTAATCAAGAGTTGATGCTTAACGACCCAAGGGATGTGCATGATAACCTTGATGGACTAGAGTTGGGTTAACATGCTTTGAGGTTTCCTAATCTAGAGTTGATGCTTAACGACCCAAGGGATGTGCATGATAACCTTGATGGACTAGAGTAGGGTTAACATGCTTTGAGGTTTCCTAATCAAGAGTTGATGCTTAACGACCCAAGGGATGTGCATGATAACCTTGATGGACTAGAGTTGGGTTAACATGCTTTGAGGTTTCCTAATCTAGAGTTGATGCTTAACGACCCAAGGGATGTGCATGATAACCTTGATGGACTAGAGTTGGGTTAACAAGCTTTGAGGTTTCCTAATCAAGAGTTGATGCTTAACGACCCAAGGGATGTGCATGATAACCTTGATGGACTAGAGTTGGGTTAACATGCTTTGAGGTTTCCTAATCATGAGTTGATGCTTAATGACCCAAGGGATGTGCATGATAACGTTGATGGACTAGAGTTGGGTTAACATGCTTTGAGGTTTCCTAATCAATAGTTGATGCTTAACAACCCAAGGGATGTGCATGATAACGTTGATGGACTAGAGTTGGGTTAACATGCTTTGAGGGTTATATCGTTGAAATCAATGCTCTCAATCTTTTATCTTTTCACACAATTGGATATTAACTTTTTTGTTTAGTTTAAAAACATGCAGGGATGTGCATGATAACCTTGATGGAATAGAGTTGGGTTAACATGCTTTGAGGTTTCCTAATCAAGAGTTGATGTTTAACTACCGAAGGGATGTGCATGATAACATTGATGGACTAGAGTAGGGTTAACATGCTTTGAGGTTTCCTAATCAAGAGTTGATGCTTAACGACCCAAGGGATGTGCATGATAACCTTGATGGACTAGAGTTGGGTTAACATGCTTTGAGGTTTCCTAATCTAGAGTTGATGCTTAACGACCCAAGGGATGTGCATGATAACCTTGATGGACTAGGGTTGGGTTAACATGCTTTGAGGTTTCCTAATCAAGAGTTGATGCTTAACGACCCAAGGGATGTGCATGATAACCTTGATGGACTAGAGTTGGGTTAACATGCTTTGAGGTTTCCTAATCAAGAGTTGATGCTTAACGACCTAGGGGATGTGCATGATAACGTTGATGGACTAGAGTTGGGTTAACATTCTTTGAGGTTTCCTAATTAAGAGTTGATGCTTAACGATCCAAGGGATGTGCATGATAACATTGATGCACTAGAGTTGGGTTAACATGCTTTGAGGTTTCCTAATCATGAGTTGATGCTTAACAACCCAAGGGATGTGCATGATAACCTTGATGGACTAGAGTTGGGTTAACATGCTTTGAGGTTTCCTAATCAATAGTTGATGCTTAACAACCCAAGGGATGTGCATGATAACCTTGATGGACTAGAGTTGGGTTAACATGCTTTGAGGTTTCCTAATCAAGAGTTGATGCTTAACGACCCAAGGGATGTGCATGATAACCTTGATGGACTAGAGTGGGGTTAACATGCTTTGAGGTTTCCTAATAAAGAGTTGATGCTTAACAACCCAAGGGATGTGCATGATAACCTTGATGGAGTAGAGTCGGGTTAACATGCTTTGAGCTTTCCTAATCAATAGTTGATGCTTAACAACCCAAGGGATGTGCATGATAACCTTGATGGACTAGAGTTGGGTTAACATGCTTTGAGGTTTCCTAATCAAGAGTTGATGCTTAACGACCCAAGGGATGTGCATGATAACCTTGATGGACTAGAGTTGGGTTAACATGCTTTGAGGTTTCCTAATAAAGAGTTGATGCATAACGACCTAAGGGATGTGCATGATAACCTTGATGGACTAGAGTTGGGTTAACATGCTTTGAGGGTTATATCGTTGAAATCAATGCTCTCAATCTTTTATCTTTTCACACAATTGGATATTAACTTTTTTGTTTAGTTTAAAAACATACAGGGATGTGCATGATAACCTTGATGGAATAGAGTTGGGTTAACATGCTTTGAGGTTTCCTAATCAAGAGTTGATGTTTAACGACCGAAGGGATGTGCATGATAACATTGATGGACTAGAGTAGGGTTAACATGCTTTGAGGTTTCCTAATCAAGAGTTGATGTTTAACGACCGAAGGGATGTGCATGATAACATTGATGGACTAGAGTAGGGTTAACATGCTTTGAGGTTTCCTAATCAAGAGTTGATGCTTAACGACCCAAGGGATGTGCATGATAACCTTGATGGACTAGAGTTGGGTTAACATGCTTTGAGGTTTCCTAATCTAGAGTTGATGCTTAACGACCCAAGGGATGTGCATGATAACCTTGATGGACTAGAGTAGGGTTAACATGCTTTGAGGTTTCCTAATCAAGAGTTGATGCTTAACGACCCAAGGGATGTGCATGATAACCTTGATGGACTAGAGTTGGGTTAACATGCTTTGAGGTTTCCTAATCTAGAGTTGATGCTTAACGACCCAAGGGATGTGCATGATAACCTTGATGGACTAGAGTTGGGTTAACAAGCTTTGAGGTTTCCTAATCAAGAGTTGATGCTTAACGACCCAAGGGATGTGCATGATAACCTTGATGGACTAGAGTTGGGTTAACATGCTTTGAGGTTTCCTAATCATGAGTTGATGCTTAATGACCCAAGGGATGTGCATGATAACGTTGATGGACTAGAGTTGGGTTAACATGCTTTGAGGTTTCCTAATCAATAGTTGATGCTTAACAACCCAAGGGATGTGCATGATAACGTTGATGGACTAGTGTTGGGTTAACATGCTTTGAGGGTTATATCGTTGAAATCAATGCTCTCAATCTTTTATCTTTTCACACAATTGGATATTAACTTTTTTGTTTAGTTTAAAAACATGCAGGGATGTGCATGATAACCTTGATGGAATAGAGTTGGGTTAACATGCTTTGAGGTTTCCTAATCAAGAGTTGATGTTTAACGACCGAAGGGATGTGCATGATAACATTGATGGACTAGAGTAGGGTTAACATGCTTTGAGGTTTCCTAATCAAGAGTTGATGCTTAACGACCCAAGGGATGTGCATGATAACCTTGATGGACTAGAGTTGGGTTAACATGCTTTGAGGTTTCCTAATAAAGAGTTGATGCATAACGACCTAAGGGATGTGCATGATAACCTTGATGGACTAGAGTTGGGTTAACATGCTTTGAGGGTTATATCGTTGAAATCAATGCTCTCAATCTTTTATCTTTTCACACAATTGGATATTAACTTTTTTGTTTAGTTTAAAAACATACAGGGATGTGCATGATAACCTTGATGGAATAGAGTTGGGTTAACATGCTTTGAGGTTTCCTAATCAAGAGTTGATGTTTAACGACCGAAGGGATGTGCATGATAACATTGGTGGACTAGAGTAGGGTTAACATGCTTTGAGGTTTCCTAATCAAGAGTTGATGTTTAACGACCGAAGGGATGTGCATGATAACATTGATGGACTAGAGTAGGGTTAACATGCTTTGAGGTTTCCTAATCAAGAGTTGATGCTTAACGACCCAAGGGATGTGCATGATAACCTTGATGGACTAGAGTTGGGTTAACATGCTTTGAGGTTTCCTAATCTAGAGTTGATGCTTAACGACCCAAGGGATGTGCATGATAACCTTGATGGACTAGAGTAGGGTTAACATGCTTTGAGGTTTCCTAATCAAGAGTTGATGCTTAACGACCCAAGGGATGTGCATGATAACCTTGATGGACTAGAGTTGGGTTAACATGCTTTGAGGTTTCCTAATCTAGAGTTGATGCTTAACGACCCAAGGGATGTGCATGATAACCTTGATGGACTAGAGTTGGGTTAACAAGCTTTGAGGTTTCCTAATCAAGAGTTGATGCTTAACGACCCAAGGGATGTGCATGATAACCTTGATGGACTAGAGTTGGGTTAACATGCTTTGAGGTTTCCTAATCATGAGTTGATGCTTAATGACCCAAGGGATGTGCATGATAACGTTGATGGACTAGAGTTGGGTTAACATGCTTTGAGGTTTCCTAATCAATAGTTGATGCTTAACAACCCAAGGGATGTGCATGATAACGTTGATGGACTAGTGTTGGGTTAACATGCTTTGAGGGTTATATCGTTGAAATCAATGCTCTCAATCTTTTATCTTTTCACACAATTGGATATTAACTTTTTTGTTTAGTTTAAAAACATGCAGGGATGTGCATGATAACCTTGATGGAATAGAGTTGGGTTAACATGCTTTGAGGTTTCCTAATCAAGAGTTGATGTTTAACGACCGAAGGGATGTGCATGATAACATTGATGGACTAGAGTAGGGTTAACATGCTTTGAGGTTTCCTAATCAAGAGTTGATGCTTAACGACCCAAGGGATGTGCATGATAACCTTGATGGACTAGAGTTGGGTTAACATGCTTTGAGGTTTCCTAATCTAGAGTTGATGCTTAACGACCCAAGGGATGTGCATGATAACCTTGATGGACTAGGGTTGGGTTAACATGCTTTGAGGTTTCCTAATCAAGAGTTGATGCTTAACGACCCAAGGGATGTGCATGATAACCTTGATGGACTAGAGTTGGGTTAACATGCTTTGAGGTTTCCTAATCAAGAGTTGATGCTTAACGACCTAGGGGATGTGCATGATAACGTTGATGGACTAGAGTTGGGTTAACATTCTTTGAGGTTTCCTAATCAAGAGTTGATGCTTAACGATCCAAGGGATGTGCATGATAACCTTGATGCACTAGAGTTGGGTTAACATGCTTTGAGGTTTCCTAATCATGAGTTGATGCTTAACAACCCAAGGGATGTGCATGATAACCTTGATGGACTAGAGTTGGGTTAACATGCTTTGAGGTTTCCTAATCAATAGTTGATGCTTAACAACCCAAGGGATGTGCATGATAACCTTGATGGACTAGAGTTGGGTTAACATGCTTTGAGGTTTCCTAATCAAGAGTTGATGCTTAACGACCCAAGGGATGTGCATGATAACCTTGATGGACTAGAGTGGGGTTAACATGCTTTGAGGTTTCCTAATAAAGAGTTGATGCTTAACAACCCAAGGGATGTGCATGATAACCTTGATGGACTAGTGTTGGGTTAACATGCTTTGAGGTTTCCTAATCAATAGTTGATGCTTAACAACCCAAGGGATGTGCATGATAACCTTGATGGACTAGATTTGGGTTAACATGCTTTGAGGTTTCCTAATCAAGAGTTGATGCTTAACGAACCAAGGGATGTGCATGATAACCTTGATGGACTAGAGTTGGGTTCACATGCTTTGAGGTTTCCTAATAAAGAGTTGATGCATAAGGACCTAAGGGATGTGCATGATAACCTTGATGGACTAGAGATGGGTTAACATGCTTTGAGGGTTATATCGTTGAAAACAATGCTCTCAATCTTTTATCTTTTCACACAATTGGATATTAACTTTTTTGTTTAGTTTAAAAACATGCAGGGATGTGCATGATAACCTTGATGGAATAGAGTTGGGTTAACATGCTTTGAGGTTTCCTAATCAAGAGTTGATGTTTAACGACCGAAGGGATGTGCATGATAACATTGATGGACTAGAGTAGGGTTAACATGCTTTGAGGTTTCCTAATCAAGAGTTGATGCTTAACGACCCAAGGGATGTGCATGATAACCTTGATGGACTAGAGTTGGGTTAACATGCTTTGAGGTTTCCTAATCTAGAGTTGATGCTTAACGACCCAAGGGATGTGCATGATAACCTTGATGGACTAGAGTTGGGTTAACATGCTTTGAGGTTTCCTAATCAAGAGTTGATGCTTAACGACCCAAGGGATGTGCATGATAACCTTGATGGACTAGAGTTGGGTTAACATGCTTTGAGGTTTCCTAATCAAGAGTTGATGCTTAATGACCCAAGGGATGTGCATGATAACGTTGATGGACTACAGTTGGGTTAACATGCTTTGAGGTTTCCTAATCAAGAGTTGATGCTTAACGACTCAAGGGATGTGCATGATAACCTTGACATACTAGAGTTGGGTTAACATGCTTTGAGGGTTATATCGTTGAAATCAATGCTCTCAATCTTTTATCTTTTCACACAATTGGATATTAACTTTTTTGTTTAGTTTAAAAACATGCAGGTATGTGCATGATAACCTTGATGGACTAGAGTTGGGTTAACATGCTTTGAGGTTTCCTAATCAAGAGTTGATGTTTAACGACAGAAGGGATGTGCATGATAACCTTGATGGCTAGAGTTGGGTTAACATGCTTCGAGGTTTCCTAATCAAGAGTTGATGCTTAACGACCCAAGGGATGTGCATGATAACCTTGATGGACTAGAGTTGGGTTAACATGCTTTGAGGTTTCCTAATCAAGAGTTGATGCTAACCCAAGGGATGTGCATGATAACCTTGATGGACTAGAGTTGGGATAACATGCTTTGAGGTTTCCTAATCAAGAGTTGATGCTTAACAACCCAAGGGATGTGCATGATAACCTTGATGGACTAGAGTTGGGTTAACATGCTTTATGGTTTCCTAATCAAGAGTTGATGCTTAACGACCCAAGGGGTGTGCCTGATAACCTTGATGGACTAGAGTTGGGTTAACATGCTTTGAGGTTTCCTAATCAAGAGTTGATGCTTAACAACCCAAGGGATGTGCATGATAACCTTGATGGAGTAGAGTTGGGTTAACATGCTTTGAGCTTTCCTAATCAATAGTTGATGCTTAACAACCCAAGGGATGTGCATGATAACCTTGATGGACTAGAGTTTGGTTAACATGCTTTGAGGTTTCCTAATCAAGAGTTGATGCTTAACGACCCAAGGGATGTGCATGATAACCTTGATGGACTAGAGTTGGGTTAACATGCTTTGAGGTTTCCTAATAAAGAGTTGATGCATAACGACCTAAGGGATGTGCATGATAACCTTGATGGACTAGAGTTGGGTTAACATGCTTTGAGGGTTATATCATTGAAATCAATGCTCTCAATCTTTTATCTTTTCACACAATTAGATATTAACTTTTTTGTTTAGTTTAAAAACATGCAGGGATGTGCATGATAACCTTGATGGAATAGACTTGGGTTAACATGCTTTGAGGTTTCCTAATCAAGAGTTGATGTTTAACGACCGAAGGGATGTGCATGATAACATTGATGGACTAGAGTAGGGTTAACATGCTTTGAGGTTTCCTAATCAAGAGTTGATGTTTAACGACCGAAGGGATGTGCATGATAACATTGATGGACTAGAGTAGGGTTAACATGCTTTGAGGTTTCCTAATCAAGAGTTGATGCTTAACGACCCAAGGGATGTGCATGATAACCTTGATGGACTAGAGTTGGGTTAACATGCTTTGAGGTTTCCTAATCTAGAGTTGATGCTTAACGACCCAAGGGATGTGCATGATAACCTTGATGCACTAGAGTTGGGTTAACATGCTTTGAGGTTTCCTAATCAAGAGTTGATGCTTAACGACCCAAGGGATGTGCATGATAACCTTGATGGACTAGAGTTGGGTTAACATGCTTTGAGGTTTCCTAATCATGAGTTGATGCTTAATGACCCAAGGGATGTGCATGATAACGTTGATGGACTAGAGTTGGGTTAACATGCTTTGAGGTTTCCTAATCAATAGTTGATGCTTAACAACCCAAGGGATGTGCATGATAACGTTGATGGACTAGAGTTGGGTTAACATGCTTTGAGGGTTATATCGTTGAAATCAATGCTCTCAATCTTTTATCTTTACACACAATTGGATATTAACTTTTTTGTTTAGTTTAAAAACATGCAGGGATGTGCATGATAACCTTGATGGAATAGAGTTGGGTTAACATGCTTTGAGGTTTCCTAATCAAGAGTTGATGTTTAACGACCGAAGGGATGTGCATGATAACATTGATGGACTAGAGTAGGGTTAACATGCTTTGAGGTTTCCTAATCAAGAGTTGATGCTTAACGACCCAAGGGATGTGCATGATAACCTTGATGGACTAGAGTTGGGTTAACATGCTTTGAGGTTTCCTAATCTAGAGTTGATGCTTAACGACCCAAGGGATGTGCATGATAACCTTGATGGACTAGGGTTGGGTTAACATGCTTTGAGGTTTCCTAATCAAGAGTTGATGCTTAACGACCCAAGGGATGTGCATGATAACCTTGATGGACTAGAGTTGGGTTAACATGCTTTGAGGTTTCCTAATCAAGAGTTGATGCTTAACGACCTAGGGGATGTGCATGATAACGTTGATGGACTAGAGTTGGGTTAAAATTCTTTGAGGTTTCCTAATCAAGAGTTGATGCTTAACGATCCAAGGGATGTGCATGATAACCTTAATGGACTAGAGTTGGGTTAACATGCTTTGAGGTTTCCTAATCATGAGTTGATGCTTAACAACGCAAGGGATGTGCATGATAACCTTGATGGACTAGAGTTGGGTTAACATGCTTTGAGGTTTCCTAATCAATAGTTGATGCTTAACAACCCAAGGGATGTGCATGATAACCTTGATGGACTAGAGTTGGGTTAACATGCTTTGAGGTTTCCTAATCAAGAGTTGATGCTTAACGACCCAAGGGATGTGCATGATAACCTTGATGGACTAGAGTGGGGTTAACATGCTTTGAGGTTTCCTAATAAAGAGTTGATGCTTAACAACCCAAGGGATGTGCATGATAACCTTGATGGACTAGAGTTGGGTTAACATGCTTTGAGGTTTCCTAATCAATAGTTGATGCTTAACAACCCAAGGGATGTGCATGATAACCTTGATGGACTAGATTTGGGTTAACATGCTTTGAGGTTTCCTAATCAAGAGTTGATGCTTAACGAACCAAGGGATGTGCATGATAACCTTGATGGACTAGAGTTGGGTTAACATGCTTTGAGGTTTCCTAATAAAGAGTTGATGCATAACGACCTAAGGGATGTGCATGATAACCTTGATGGACTAGAGTTGGGTTAACATGCTTTGAGGGTTATATCGTTGAAATCAATGCTCTCAATCTTTTATCTTTTCACACAATTGGATATTAACTTTTTTGTTTAGTTTAAAAACATGCAGGGATGTGCATGATAACCTTGATGGAATAGAGTTGGGTTAACATGCTTTGAGGTTCCCTAATCAAGAGTTGATGTTTAACGACCGAAGGGATGTGCATGATAACATTGATGGACTAGAGTAGGGTTAACATGCTTTGAGGTTTCCTAATCAAGAGTTGATGCTTAACGACCCAAGGGATGTGCATGATAACCTTGATGGACTAGAGTTGGGTTAACATGCTTTGAGGTTTCCTAATCTAGAGTTGACGCTTCACGACCCAAGGGATGTGCATGATAACCTTGATGGACTAGAGTTGGGTTAACATGCTTTGAGGTTTCCTAATCAAGAGTTGATGCTTAACGACCCAAGGGATGTGCATGATAACCTTGATGGACTAGAGTTGGGTTAACATGCTTTCAGGTTTCCTAATCAAGAGTTGATGCTTAATGACCCAAGGGATGTGCATGATAACGTTGATGGACTACAGTTGGGTTAACATGCTTTGAGGTTTCCTAATCAAGAGTTGATGCTTAACGACTCAAGGGATGTGCATGATAACCTTGACATACTAGAGTTGGGTTAACATGCTTTGAGGGTTATATCGTTGAAATCAATGCTCTCACTCTTTTATCGTTTCACACAATTGGATATTAACTTTTTTGTTTAGTTTAAAAACATGCAGGGATGTGCATGATAACCTTGATGGACTAGAGTTGGGTTAACATGCTTTGAGGTTTCCTAATCAAGAGTTGATGTTTAACGACAAAAGGGATGTGCATGATAACCTTGATGGCTAGAGTTGGGTTAACATGCTTCGAGGTTTCCTAATCAAGAGTTGATGCTTAACGACCCAAGGGATGTGCATGATAACCTTGATGGACTAGAGTTGGGTTAACATGCTTTGAGGTTTCCTAATCAAGAGTTGATGCTAACCCAAGGGATGTGCATGATAACCTTGATGGACTAGAGTTGGGTTAACATGCTTTGAGGTTTCCTAATCAAGAGTTGATGCTTAACAACCCAAGGGATGTGCATGATAACCTTGATGGACTAGAGTTGGGTTAACATGCTTTAAGGTTTCCTAATCAAGAGTTGATGCTTAACGACCCAAGGGGTGTGCATGATAACCTTGATGGACTAGAGTTGGGTTAACATGCTTTGAGGTTTCCTAATCAAGAGTTGATGCTTAACAACCCAAGGGATGTGCATGATAACCTTGATGGAGTAGAGTTGGGTTAACATGCTTTGAGCTTTCCTAATCAATAGTTGATGCTTAACAACCCAAGGGATGTGCATGATAACCTTGATGGACTAGAGTTGGGTTAACATGCTTTGAGGTTTCCTAATCAAGAGTTGATGCTTAACGACCCAAGGGATGTGCATGATAACCTTGATGGACTAGAGTTGGGTTAACATGCTTTGAGGTTTCCTAATAAAGAGTTGATGCATAACGACCTAAGGGATGTGCATGATAACCTTGATGGACTAGAGTTGGGTTAACATGCTTTGAGGGTTATATCGTTGAAATCAATGCTCTCAATCTTTTATCTTTTCACACAATTGGATATTAACTTTTTTGTTTAGTTTAAAAACATGCAGGGATGTGCATGATAACCTTGATGTAATAGAGTTGGGTTAACATGCTTTGAGGTTTCCTAATCAAGAGTTGATGTTTAACGACCGAAGGGATGTGCATGATAACATTGATGGACTAGAGTAGGGTTAACATGCTTTGAGGTTTCCTAATCAAGAGTTGATGCTTAACGACCCAAGGGATGTGCATGATAACCTTGATGGACTAGAGTTGGGTTAACATGCTTTGAGGTTTCCTAATCTAGAGTTGATGCTTAACGACCCAAGGGATGTGCATGATAACCTTGATGGACTAGAGTTGGGTTAACATGCTTTGAGGTTTCCTAATCAAGAGTTGATGCTTAACGACCCAAGGGATGTGCATGATAACCTTGATGGACTAGAGTTGGGTTAACATGCTTTGAGGTTTCCTAATCAAGAGTTGATGCTTAATGACCCAAGGGATGTGCATGATAACGTTGATGGACTACAGTTGGGTTAACATGCTTTGAGGTTTCCTAATCAAGAGATGATGCTTAACGACTCAAGGGATGTGCATGATAACCTTCACATACTAGAGTTGGGTTAACATGCTTTGAGGGTTATATCGTTGAAATCAATGCTCTCAATCTTTTATCTTTTCACACAATTGGATATTAACTTTTTTGTTTAGTTTAAAAACATGCAGGGATGTGCATGATAACCTTGATGGACTAGAGTTGGGTTAACATGCTTTGAGGTTTCCTAATCAAGAGTTGATGTTTAACGACAGAAGGGATGTGCATGATAACCTTGATGGCTAGAGTTGGGTTAACATGCTTCGAGGTTTCCTAATCAAGAGTTGATGCTTAACGACCCAAGGGATGTGCATGATAACCTTGATGGACTAGAGTTGGGTTAACATGCTTTGAGGTTTCCTAATCAAGAGTTGATGCTAACACAAGGGATGTGCATGATAACCTTGATGGACTAGAGTTGGGTTAACATGCTTTGAGGTTTCCTAATCAAGAGTTGATGCTTAACAACCCAAGGGATGTGCATGATAACCTTGATGGACTAGAGTTGGGTTAACATGCTTTAAGGTTTCCTAATCAAGAGTTTATGCTTAACGACCCAAGGGGTGTGCATGATAACCTTGATGGACTAGAGTTGGGTTAACATGCTTTGAGGTTTCCTAATCAAGAGTTGATGCTTAACAACCCAAGGGATGTGCATGATAACCTTGATGGAGTAGAGTTGGGTTAACATGCTTTGAGCTTTCCTAATCAATAGTTGATGCTTAACAACCCAAGGGATGTGCATGATAACCTTGATGGACTAGAGTTGGGTTAACATGCTTTGAGGTTTCCTAATCAAGAGTTGATGCTTAACGACCCAAGGGATGTGCATGATAACCTTGATGGACTAGAGTTGGGTTAACATGCTTTGAGGTTTCCTAATAAAGAGTTGATGCATAACGACCTAAGGGATGTGCATGATAACCTTGATGGACTAGAGTTGGGTTAACATGCTTTGAGGGTTATATCGTTGAAATCAATGCTCTCAATCTTTTATCTTTTCACACAATTGGATATTAACTTTTTTGTTTAGTTTAAAAACATGCAGGGATGTGCATGATAACCTTGATGGAATAGAGTTGGGTTAACATGCTTTGAGGTTTCCTAATCAAGAGTTGATGTTTAACGACCGAAGGGATGTGCATGATAACATTGATGGACTAGAGTACGGTTAACATGCTTTGAGGTTTCCTAATCAAGAGTTGATGCTTAACGACCCAAGGGATGTGCATGATAACCTTGATGGACTAGAGTTGGGTTAACATGCTTTGAGGTTTCCTAATCTAGAGTTGATGCTTAACGACCCAAGGGATGTGCATGATAACCTTGATGGACTAGAGTTGGGTTAACATGCTTTGAGGTTTCCTAATCAAGAGTTGATGCTTAACGACCCAAGGGATGTGCATGATAACCTTGATGGACTAGAGTTGGGTTAACATGCTTTGAGGTTTCCTAATCAAGAGTTGATGCTTAACGACCTAGGGGATGTGCATGATAACGTTGATGGACTAGAGTTGGGTTAAAATTCTTTGAGGTTTCCTAATCAAGAGTTGATGCTTAACGATCCAAGGGATGTGCATGATAACCTTAATGGACTAGAGTTGGGTTAACATGCTTTGAGGTTTCCTAATCATGAGTTGATGCTTAACAACGCAAGGGATGTGCATGATAACCTTGATGGACTAGAGTTGGGTTAACATGCTTTGAGGTTTCCTAATCAATAGTTGATGCTTAACAACCCAAGGGATGTGCATGATAACCTTGATGGACTAGAGTTGGGTTAACATGCTTTGAGGTTTCCTAATCAAGAGTTGATGCTTAACGACCCAAGGGATGTGCATGATAACCTTGATGGACTAGAGTGGGGTTAACATGCTTTGAGGTTTCCTAATCAAGAGTTGATGCTTAACGACCCAAGGGATGTGCATGATAACCTTGATGGACTAGAGTTGGGTTAACATGCTTTGAGGTTTCCTAATCAAGAGTTGATGCTTAACGACCCAAGGGATGTGCATGATAACCTTGATGGACTAGAGTTGGGTTAACATGCTTTGAGGTTTCCTAATCATGAGTTGATGCTTAATGACCCAAGGGATGTGCATGATAACGTTGATGGACTAGAGTTGGGTTAACATGCTTTGAGGTTTCCTAATCAATAGTTGATGCTTAACAACCCAAGGGATGTGCATGATAACGTTGATGGACTAGAGTTGGGTTAACATGCTTTGAGGGTTATATCGTTGAAATCAATGCTCTCAATCTTTTATCTTTACACACAATTGGATATTAACTTTTTTGTTTAGTTTAAAAACATGCAGGGATGTGCATGATAACCTTGATGGAATAGAGTTGGGTTAACATGCTTTGAGGTTTCCTAATCAAGAGTTGATGTTTAACGACCGAAGGGATGTGCATGATAACATTGATGGACTAGAGTAGGGTTAACATGCTTTGAGGTTTCCTAATCAAGAGTTGATGCTTAACGACCCAAGGGATGTGCATGATAACCTTGATGGACTAGAGTTGGGTTAACATGCTTTGAGGTTTCCTAATCTAGAGTTGATGCTTAACGACCCAAGGGATGTGCATGATAACCTTGATGGACTAGGGTTGGGTTAACATGCTTTGAGGTTTCCTAATCAAGAGTTGATGCTTAACGACCAAAGGGATGTGCATGATAACCTTGATGGACTAGAGTTGGGTTAACATGCTTTGAGGTTTCCTAATCAAGAGTTGATGCTTAACGACCTAGGGGATGTGCATGATAACGTTGATGGACTAGAGTTGGGTTAAAATTCTTTGAGGTTTCCTAATCAAGAGTTGATGCTTAACGATCCAAGGGATGTGCATGATAACCTTAATGGACTAGAGTTGGGTTAACATGCTTTGAGGTTTCCTAATCATGAGTTGATGCTTAACAACGCAAGGGATGTGCATGATAACCTTGATGGACTAGAGTTGGGTTAACATGCTTTGAGGTTTCCTAATCAATAGTTGATGCTTAACAACCCAAGGGATGTGCATGATAACCTTGATGGACTAGAGTTGGGTTAACATGCTTTGAGGTTTCCTAATCAAGAGTTGATGCTTAACGACCCAAGGGATGTGCATGATAACCTTGATGGACTAGAGTGGGGTTAACATGCTTTGAGGTTTCCTAATAAAGAGTTGATGCTTAACAACCCAAGGGATGTGCATGATAACCTTGATGGACTAGAGTTGGGTTAACATGCTTTGAGGTTTCCTAATCAATAGTTGATGCTTAACAACCCAAGGGATGTGCATGATAACCTTGATGGACTAGATTTGGGTTAACATGCTTTGAGGTTTCCTAATCAAGAGTTGATGCTTAACGAACCAAGGGATGTGCATGATAACCTTGATGGACTAGAGTTGGGTTAACATGCTTTGAGGTTTCCTAATAAAGAGTTGATGCATAACGACCTAAGGGATGTGCATGATAACCTTGATGGACTAGAGTTGGGTTAACATGCTTTGAGGGTTATATCGTTGAAATCAATGCTCTCAATCTTTTATCTTTTCACACAATTGGATATTAACTTTTTTGTTTAGTTTAAAAACATGCAGGGATGTGCATGATAACCTTGATGGAATAGAGTTGGGTTAACATGCTTTGAGGTTCCCTAATCAAGAGTTGATGTTTAACGACCGAAGGGATGTGCATGATAACATTGATGGACTAGAGTAGGGTTAACATGCTTTGAGGTTTCCTAATCAAGAGTTGATGCTTAACGACCCAAGGGATGTGCATGATAACCTTGATGGACTAGAGTTGGGTTAACATGCTTTGAGGTTTCCTAATCTAGAGTTGACGCTTAACGACCCAAGGGATGTGCATGATAACCTTGATGGACTAGAGTTGGGTTAACATGCTTTGAGGTTTCCTAATCAAGAGTTGATGCTTAACGACCCAAGGGATGTGCATGATAACCTTGATGGACTAGAGTTGGGTTAACATGCTTTCAGGTTTCCTAATCAAGAGTTGATGCTTAATGACCCAAGGGATGTGCATGATAACGTTGATGGACTACAGTTGGGTTAACATGCTTTGAGGTTTCCTAATCAAGAGTTGATGCTTAACGACTCAAGGGATGTGCATGATAACCTTGACATACTAGAGTTGGGTTAACATGCTTTGAGGGTTATATCGTTGAAATCAATGCTCTCAATCTTTTATCGTTTCACACAATTGGATATTAACTTTTTTGTTTAGTTTAAAAACATGCAGGGATGTGCATGATAACCTTGATGGACTAGAGTTGGGTTAACATGCTTTGAGGTTTCCTAATCAAGAGTTGATGTTTAACGACAAAAGGGATGTGCATGATAACCTTGATGGCTAGAGTTGGGTTAACATGCTTCGAGGTTTCCTAATCAAGAGTTGATGCTTAACGACCCAAGGGATGTGCATGATAACCTTGATGGACTAGAGTTGGGTTAACATGCTTTGAGGTTTCCTAATCAAGAGTTGATGCTAACCCAAGGGATGTGCATGATAACCTTGATGGACTAGAGTTGGGTTAACATGCTTTGAGGTTTCCTAATCAAGAGTTGATGCTTAACAACCCAAGGGATGTGCATGATAACCTTAATGAACTAGAGTTGGGTTAACATGCTTTAAGGTTTCCTAATCAAGAGTTGATGCTTAACGACCCAAGGGGTGTGCATGATAACCTTGATGGACTAGAGTTGGGTTAACATGCTTTGAGGTTTCCTAATCAAGAGTTGATGCTTAACAACCCAAGGGATGTGCATGATAACCTTGATGGAGTAGAGTTGGGTTAACATGCTTTGAGCTTTCCTAATCAATAGTTGATGCTTAACAACCCAATGGATGTGCATGATAACCTTGATGGACTAGAGTTGGGTTAACATGCTTTGAGGTTTCCTAATCAAGAGTTGATGCTTAACGACCCAAGGGATGTGCATGATAACCTTGATGGACTAGAGTTGGGTTAACATGCTTTGAGGTTTCCTAATAAAGAGTTGATGCATAACGACCTACGGGATGTGCATGATAACCTTGATGGACTAGAGTTGGGTTAACATGCTTTGAGGGTTATATCGTTGAAATCAATGCTCTCAATCTTTTATCTTTTCACACAATTGGATATTAACTTTTTTGTTTAGTTTAAAAACATGCAGGGATGTGCATGATAACCTTGATGTAATAGAGTTGGGTTAACATGCTTTGAGGTTTCCTAATCAAGAGTTGATGTTTAACGACCGAAGGGATGTGCATGATAACATTGATGGACTAGAGTAGGGTTAACATGCTTTGAGGTTTCCTAATCAAGAGTTGATGCTTAACGACCCAAGGGATGTGCATGATAACCTTGATGGACTAGAGTTGGGTTAACATGCTTTGAGGTTTCCTAATCTAGAGTTGATGCTTAACGACCCAAGGGATGTGCATGATAACCTTGATGGACTAGAGTTGGGTTAACATGCTTTGAGGTTTCCTAATCAAGAGTTGATGCTTAACGACCCAAGGGATGTGCATGATAACCTTGATGGACTAGAGTTGGGTTAACATGCTTTGAGGTTTCCTAATCAAGAGTTGATGCTTAATGACCCAAGGGATGTGCATGATAACGTTGATGGACTACAGTTGGGTTAACATGCTTTGAGGTTTCCTAATCAAGAGTTGATGCTTAACGACTCAAGGGATGTGCATGATAACCTTCACATACTAGAGTTGGGTTAACATGCTTTGAGGGTTATATCGTTGAAATCAATGCTCTCAATCTTTTATCTTTTCACACAATTGGATATTAACTTTTTTGTTTAGTTTAAAAACATGCAGGGATGTGCATGATAACCTTGATGGACTAGAGTTGGGTTAACATGCTTTGAGGTTTCCTAATCAAGAGTTGATGTTTAACGACAGAAGGGATGTGCATGATAACCTTGATGGCTAGAGTTGGGTTAACATGCTTCGAGGTTTCCTAATCAAGAGTTGATGCTTAACGACCCAAGGGATGTGCATGATAACCTTGATGGACTAGAGTTGGGTTAACATGCTTTGAGGTTTCCTAATCAAGAGTTGATGCTAACCCAAGGGATGTGCATGATAACCTTGATGGACTAGAGTTGGGTTAACATGCTTTGAGGTTTCCTAATCAAGAGTTGATGCTTAACAACCCAAGGGATGTGCATGATAACCTTGATGGACTAGAGTTGGGTTAACATGCTTTAAGGTTTCCTAATCAAGAGTTTATGCTTAACGACCCAAGGGGTGTGCATGATAACCTTGATGGACTAGAGTTGGGTTAACATGCTTTGAGGTTTCCTAATCAAGAGTTGATGCTTAACAACCCAAGGGATGTGCATGATAACCTTGATGGAGTAGAGTTGGGTTAACATGCTTTGAGCTTTCCTAATCAATAGTTGATGCTTAACAACCCAAGGGATGTGCATGATAACCTTGATGGACTAGAGTTGGGTTAACATGCTTTGAGGTTTCCTAATCAAGAGTTGATGCTTAACGACCCAAGGGATGTGCATGATAACCTTGATGGACTAGAGTTGGGTTAACATGCTTTGAGGTTTCCTAATAAAGAGTTGATGCATAACGACCTAAGGGATGTGCATGATAACCTTGATGGACTAGAGTTGGGTTAACATGCTTTGAGGGTTATATCGTTGAAATCAATGCTCTCAATCTTTTATCTTTTCACACAATTGGATATTAACTTTTTTGTTTAGATTAAAAACATGCAGGGATGTGCATGATAACCTTGATGGAATAGAGTTGGGTTAACATGCTTTGAGGTTTCCTAATCAAGAGTTGATGTTTAACGACCGAAGGGATGTGCATGATAACATTGATGGACTAGAGTACGGTTAACATGCTTTGAGGTTTCCTAATCAAGAGTTGATGCTTAACGACCCAAGGGATGTGCATGATAACCTTGATGGACTAGAGTTGGGTGAACATGCTTTGAGGTTTCCTAATCTAGAGTTGATGCTTAACGACCCAAGGGATGTGCATGATAACCTTGATGGACTAGAGTTGGGTTAACATGCTTTGAGGTTTCCTAATCAAGAGTTGATGCTTAACGACCCAAGGGATGTGCATGATAACCTTGATGGACTAGAGTTGGGTTAACATGCTTTGAGGTTTCGTAATCAAGAGTTGATGCTTAACGACCCAAGGGATGTGCATGATAACGTTGATGGACTAGAGTTGGGTTAACATGCTTTGAGGTTTCCTAATCAAGAGTTGATGCTTAACGACTCAAGGGATGTGCATGATAACCTTGACAGACTAGAGTTGGGTTAACAAGCTTTGAGGGTTATATCGTTGAAATCAATGCTCTCAATCTTTTATATTTTCTCACAATTGGATATTAACTTTTTTGTTTAGTTTAAAAACATGCAGGGATGTGCATGATAACCTTGATGGACTAGAGTTGGGTTAACATGCTTTGAGGTTTCCTAATCAAGAGTTGATGTTTAACGAAAGAAGGGATGTGCCTGATAACCTTGATGGCTAGAGTTGGGTTAACATGCTTCGAGGTTTCCTAATCAAGAGTTGATGCTTAACGACCCAAGGGATGTGCATGATATCCTTGATGGACTAGAGTTGGGTTAACATGCTTTGAGGTTTCCTAATCAAGAGTTGATGCTTAACGACCCAAGGGATGTGCATGATAATAGTGATGGACTAGAGTTGGGTTAACATGCTTTGAGGTTTCCTAATCAAGAGTTGATGCTTAACGACCCAAGGCATGTGCATGATAACCTTGATGGACTAGAGTTGGGTTAACATCCTTTGAGGTTTCCTAATCAAGAGATTATGCTTAACGACCCAAGGGATGTGCATGATAACCTTGATGGACTAGAGTTGGGTTAACATGCTTTGAGGTTTCCTAATCAAGAGTTGATGCTTAACGACCTAAGGGATTTGCATGATAACCTAGATAGACTAGAGTTGGGTTAACATGCTTTGAGGGTTATATCATTGAAATCAATGCTCTCAATCTTTTATCTTTTCACACAATTGGATATTAACTTTTTTGTTTAATTTAAAAACTTGCAGAGATGTGCATGATAACCTTGATGGACTAGAGATGGGTTAACATGCTTTGAGGTTTCCTAATCAAGAGTTGATGTTTAACGACAGAAGGGATGTGCATGATAACCTTGATGGCTAGAGTTGGGTTAACATGCTTCGAAGTTTCCTAATCAAGAGTTGATGCTTAACGACCCAAGGGATGTGCATGATAACCTTGATGGACTAGAGTTGGGTTAACATCATTTGAGGTTTCCTAATCAAGAGTTTATGCTTAACGACCCAAGGGATGTGCATGATAACCTTGATGGACTAGAGTTGGGTTAACATGCTTTGAGGTTTCCTAATCAAGAGTTGATGCTTAACGACCCAAGGGATGTGCATGATAACCTTGATGGACTAGAGTTGG
Source organism: Lactuca saligna (assembly GCF_052625555.1). Classification (NCBI taxonomy): domain Eukaryota; kingdom Viridiplantae; phylum Streptophyta; class Magnoliopsida; order Asterales; family Asteraceae; genus Lactuca; species Lactuca saligna. Next base: position 178,607,204 of record NC_136422.1, on the reverse strand, counting down.
GTTAACATGCTTTGAGGTTTCCTAATCAAGAGTTGATGCTTAACGACCCAAGGGATGTGAATGATAACTTTGATGGACTAGAGTTGGGTTAACATGCTTTGAGGTTTCCTAATCAAGAGTTGATGCTTAACGACCCAAGGGATGTGCATGATAACCTTGATGGACTAGAGTTGGGTTAACATCATTTGAGGTTTCCTAATCAAGAGTTTATGCTTAACGACCCAAGGGATGTGCATGATAACCTTGATGGACTAGAGTTGGGTTAACATGCTTTGAGGTTTCCTAATCAAGAGTTGATGCTTAACGACCCAAGGGATGTGCATGATAACCTAGATAGACTAGAGTTGGGTTATCATGCTTTGAGGGTTATATCGTTGAAATCAATGCTCTCAATCTTTTATCTTTTCACACAATTGGATATTAACGTTTTTGTTTAATTTAAAAACATGCAGGGATGTGCATGATAACCTTGATGGACTAGAGTTGGGTTAGCATGCTTTGAGGTTTCCTAATCAAGAGTTGATGTTTAACGACCGAAGGGATGTGCATGATAACCTTGATGGACAAGAGTTGGGTTAACATGCTTTGAGGTTTCCTAATCAAGAGTTGATGCTTAACGACCCAAGGGATGTGCATGATAACCTTGATTGACTAGTGTTAGGTTAACATGCTTTGAGGTTTCCTAATCTAGAGTTGATGCTTAACGACCCAAGGGATGTGCATGATAACCTTGATGGACTAGAGTTGGGTTAACATGCTTTGAGGTTTCCTAACCAAGAGTTGATGCTTAACGACCCAAGGGATGTGCTGTTGGGTTTTAGCCATAAGAACTTTCCTATGTGCGCATGCAAAACCCTATTGCTTGGATCTAGGCTTTCTATCAAACATGCTTTTGAATCCAAGACTTCTAATGGCTAATTAGGTTAAACAATAACATTAAAACAGATCTAGAATCATACCTTTGAGTTCCTTGTTGATCTTCTTGTCTTGGAGCTTCTAGAGTCACAATTGTCACTCCTCTAATGGCTTACAAACACCAATAGCAAGCAAGATGATTTAGGAGAGAGGAGAGGGGATGGAATTCGACCAGAGGTTCCTTGCTTTAGGTTCTGAAAGGTTGTACACGAATTCCACACCCCAAGGGCCTATTTATACCTTTAGACTCCTTAAGGGTTTCACCCTAAACCCTAATTGGATAATCTTCACTTAAGGCTATCCAAATCCATTCATAGATATCCTTATGGACTATTTTGAGCTATCCTAAAGCTCTTAGAAACCGTCCAAAGTCCATCCTAATGGATTTATAGTCCAAAGTCTAACTATCAAACAATTGACAGTTTATACCCTCTTATTTAATTAATCTCTTTAAGTCACCAAATTAATACCAATTAATTTATGACTTATATTAATCAAATAGCTAAATATTATTCCTTATGACATTACTCTCTCTTAACAAATCATCCTTCAAGTTGCTATGGTGAAGGCAACCCAAAAGGACCATGCACCACCGAATATAGTTATAGCCTTAGACACTATTCCAACAGTCTCCCACTTGGATAAGTCTAGTAACTATACAAGTATAATACGGTTTACAATCGTAGCTCTCAAAGACGCTGTCAACTCTGATCTAATCAATCTTGTCCTTTAGATAAGGGATCGTACAGTCGTCTGTTAGATATCATGCTGACAATCCTATGGAATGATTAGTCTAGCATTTAGATTTCTCGATCTTCGATTTATTTGACATAGAACTTAATCGAACACATCAATTCAGTTCTGACCGGGCCCGACACATAAGTCAAATCAAATCATCGAGTGGCCAAGATATCTCTTCTACCCTCTTAGGATAAAATTTACAGATAAACTTTGACTTATATGCATTTACTTATTCCTTAACCAGCTATACACAACAATGCGTTTTATAACATCAAGTTACTGATGCGTTTTCGCATTATCAATGCACAATCAATTAACAAATAATAAACCATATATCTAGGTTTTAAGACCATATGATATTATCGTCTTGCGATCACCTTTTATATCGTATTCCATAAGGTGATTCCAGCAAGCGCGGGTTTATTCCAATGCTCAAAACCAGTTCATAAGCACTCATGAACGTTGCAGCAACTCTTGCTATGTCTAACACCATTTAGACACTCTACACACCAATTCACGACAATCTGCATTCATATCTACTCCCAACATATGAACGATTGTGGACCATTTGAATAATTCAATTATTCCTAATAAACTCAATTATTCTGGAAGTCAAAACATGCAAAGTGAAACAATAGTTAAACAACTAACATGTGATAGTAACTTTACTCATAAATAAAACTTCTTTATTTAATCATCAAATGTTAATTACATTTATCTATTATACGTTTCTAATACAATCTAATCTATGCTAATATCATCCTTCAGCCCAATACTCCTAGCATGCTGTAAGTGCTTAACCCTACTCAGTCCCTTCGTAAGCGGATCTGCTGGGTTATCTTCTGATGATATCCTCTTCACTACGAGTTGTCCTTCTTCTACACGATGTCTAATGAAGTGATATTTTCTGTCGATATGTCGAGATCTACCATGATCCCTCGGTTCCTTGGTCAAGGCAACCGCACCTTCGTTATCACAGAAAATCTCCATAGGCTCCTTTATGGCCGACACAACTCCAAGATCACCGATGAAGTTCTTCAGCCATATTGCCTCCTTCGACGCTTCGCTCGCTGCGATGTACTCTGATTCGCACGTTGAATCAGCTACGGTTTCCTGCTTGGAACTTTTCCATGTCACTGCTCCTCCATTTAGGGTAAAGACCCAACCCGACTGCGAACGATAGTTGTCCCTGTCGGTTTGAAAGCTGGCGTCACTATACCCTCGCACCTTCAAGTCATCACTCCCTCCAAGGACTAAGAACCATTCTTTCGTTCTCCGAAGGTACTTAAGGATGTTCTTCACCGCAATCCAATGTGCTTTGACAGGATTCCCTTGATATCTGCTAACCATGCTCAAAGCGAAGGCTACATCAGGGCGAGTACAAGTCATAGCGTACATGATTGAGCCAACTGCGGAAGCGTATGGTACTCGGCTCGTTTCTGCTATCTCGGCTTCGGTACTCGGACTTTGAGTCTTACTCAACTTGGCATTTCCTTGTATCGGTAGTTCTCCCTTCTTTGAGTTTTCCATACTAAAACGTTTTAGTACCTTCTCCAAGTAAGTATTCTGACTAAGTCCAATTAGTCTCTTACTTCTATCTCTTACTATCCTTATTCCCAAAATGTAAGAAGCCTCTCCGAGGTCCTTCATAGCGAAGCACTTCCCGAGCCAGGACTTAACCTCCTGCAGAGTCGGGATGTCGTTTCCTATGAGTAATATGTCATCGACATATAGAACGAGGAAGCTTACTACACTCCCACTGGCTTTGACATATACACAAGATTCGTCTTCGCTTCGTACAAATCCAAACTCTTTGACTTTCTCATCGAAGCAAAGATTCCATCTGCGAGACGCTTGCTTAAGTCCATAAATGGACTTCTCAAGCTTACACACTCTATTCGGATGCTTCGGATCCACAAACCCCTCTGGCTGAGCCATGTAAACATCCTCAGCCAACTTTCCGTTAAGGAAAGCGGTCTTGACATCCATTTGCCAAATCTCATAATCATGAAATGCGGCAATTGCTAGCATCACTCTAATAGATTTAATCTTCGCAACTGGCGATAAGGTCTCATCATAGTCAACTCCGGGAGTTTGAGTAAAGCCCTTCGCAACCAATCGCGCTTTGTATGTGTGTACGTTCCCATCCACGTCGGTCTTCTTCTTGAAGATCCACTTGCACCCTACGGTCTTACGTTCGGGCACGTAATCAACCAAATTCCAAACTTGGTTATCGTACATGGATTGGATCTCGCTATCCATCGCCTCTTTCCATTTCGCAGACTCCGGGCCTGCCATGGCTTCCTTATAGCTATTAGGTTCATCAAGATTTACTAGTGTACCATCACTAATATACGTGTCCCCTTCGGTAGTAATATGAAAACCATAAAACTGGGGTTGAACTCTAAATCTATCGGAACGTCTAAGAGGTAAGGATTCGTCAATCGATTCAACCGGAGTTTCCTCCTCGGGTTGAACGCCAGCGGTAGAGGTTCCTTCATCTATCGATCCTTGAATCTCTTCAAGTTCGATTTGCCTCCCACTGTCTCCTTGGGTTATGAGTTCTCGCTCTCGGAAAACTCCTCTCCTCGCAACAAAGATAACATTGTCTTTCGGTCTATAGAAGAGATATCCAAAGGAAGTTTGCGGGTAGCCGATGAAAATACATCGCTCACTTCGAGGTTCAAGCTTGTCGTGAGTATCTCATCTTATGAAAGCCTCGCAACCCCAAACCTTGATATGTGCCAACGAGGGAGCTTTCCCTGTCCACATCTCGTGAGGTGTTTTGGCAACCTTCTTGGTAGGGACTCGGTTAAGGATATGGGCGGCAGTCTCTAAGGCATACCCCCAAAAGAAGATAGGTAGTGAAGCACGACTCATCATAGAGCGAACCATATCCAATAAGGTTCGATTACGCCTTTCTGCCACACCATTCAATTGCGGTGTCCTAGGAGGCGTCAATTGCGAAACTATTCCACACTCCTTGAGATAATCGTGGAATTCAAGACTTAGGTACTCTCCTCCTCGATCGGATCGAAGCATCTTGATTTTCCTGCCCAATTGATTCTCCACTTCATTCTTGAACTCTTTGAACTTTTCAAAGGTTTCTGACTTTTGCTTGATTAAATAGATATACCCATATCTACTATAATCATCGGTAAAGGTCACATAGAAGCGGTTCCCATCCTTCGTGGTTGATCTAAAAGGTCCACATACATCGGTATGTATTAGGTCTAATAGTCCCTCACCCCTTTCACAAGTACTCGTGAAGGGTGACTTAGTCATCTTTCCAAGTAAACAAGATTCGCATGTGTCATCTTCCCTAAGGTCGAATGACTCCAACACTCCATCCTTTTGGAGTTGGGCTATGCGTTTCTTGTTGACATGTCCAAGACGACAATGCCACAAGGATGCTTTATCCATACTAGTGGAAGAATCAATATTCAAAACATCATTTCCTAAGTTATCAACAATCATAACAGTTTCATATATTCCATTACATGGTATAGCTTCAAAATAAAAGACACCATTTAGATAAGCCAAAATAGAACCATTCTCATTATTAAAAGAAAATCTAAAACCTTGTCTATATAAACCATGAAATGAAATGATGTTTCTAGCCATTTCTGGCGAATAGCAACAATTGTTCAAATCTAAAACTAAACTATTCTTAAGCACCAAAGAATACACTCCAATCTTGGTCATAGGCGACGATCTTCTGTTCCCCATGATTAGATTGATCCTTCCTTGCTCCACATCCCTACTTCCTTTTAGTCCCTGCACATTAGAACAAATGTGATAACCACAACCGGTGTCAAGAACCCAAGAAATAGCATGATTAGAATCGTTAGATTTTATTGCATATATACCTGCGAAAGATGGCTTGATCTTTCCTTCCTTGATGGCTTGCAGGTAATCCGGGCAGCTTCTCTTCCAATGTCCTATCTTGTGGCAGTGGTGGCACTCTGCCTCCTTCGGGTTAGAGCAGGGCTTAGAGGGATCAACTTTTGTCCCACTAGAAGAGGAACCATCTCGGGCTTTCACCTTTCGATAGTTATTTGAAGAAGCTTTCCTCTTCTTTCCCTTCCCTTGACCAATTGCCAAGACAGGAGCAGCAGACAGATTGGGAGTTGGTGCAACAGACTTGTCCTTGAAATTGCTCTCAGCAACCCTCAAGAGACCTTGGAGCTTACTTAGAGTGACCTCCTCTTTGTTCATGTGGTAGGTCATCCTAAATTGATTATACATCGGAGGCAAAGAGTGAAGCACCATGTCGATCGCCAAGTCTTCACCGAAGTCAACATTTAACTTGCGAAGGCGGTCGACATACCTTTGCATCTTTTGCAAGTGCACGGTAAGAGATTCTCCATGACCCATCTTAGCGGAAATCATGTTAGTGAAGATCTCGTAACGCTCTTGTATCGCGTTTTGGTGGTACCTCTCCAACAAGTCTTGATGCATCTCGTATGGATACATGTCCTCGTAGGACTTTTGGAACTCGGAGTTCATGGTGGCCATCATGATGCAATGTACTTTCGTCGCATCTCGCTCATGGGTTTCAAATGCGGTGATTTCGGCGGGAGTAGCAACTTCGGGGTTGATTTTCTCGAGCTTCTCGTCGAGGACATACTCTTTATCCTCATAGCGAGCAATGGTGCGAATGTATCTTATCCATTCGCCAAAGTTCGTTCCATTGAAGGTGACCTTTTGGCAAAGGCTCATCAACGTGAAAGAACTAGCAGCAGCGTTGTTTGCGTTTGACATCTATAGAAAGGACAAAGATAGATTAGAACAAGAATCCCTAATTATCACCCAATAAGAAAATTAGGGCTAGGATCCAACAATAACATTTACATACTAGAAAAGGGATGCCGTAATCCAACATGCAAATAAATTGAAGGTAAGTGAATGACGATTCACTAATTCTTCAAAACTTAAACTTTTAGTCCTAAGTGTTTTTGAGAATTCCTAGGTTCGGATGAGATTCATTGAACTATTCAATGGCATGTTTAAATCTCGATATGCCCCTCTTGTTTGTGACTGGGATGCCGAGGATCACAAAGCGGGTGTGAATTACCATGCAAATTTACATGGTGCCTTCATTGTTACGATCACCTATTCGATGTGCCGGTAAACCACACACGCTCCATCGAACTATGATAAACAATGAATCACCCTTCGCCACCTTCGCTTAGAAACAATTAGTGTGCCGGTAAACCACACACGCTCCACTAACATCTTAGCAAGGTGCAAAGTGTAATTTCATGGGATTGCATCAATTCACTTTTCCTAAAGTAACTAAGATTGGGAAAATTAAAAAAAATTTAGTTACTTCGTATTTCTTATTATACTTTTAATGAGAGGATGAGGTTGCCCTATCCTACCCGTTCGGCTAACGACCCTCCACCAATCAAGCAAGCGGTGGGTGTGAGTGTACACCCATTAAGCGCCATTTTATAGGCCGCAACCTTATACCCACCTTATAGATCGGCTTCGTGAATGAGGCCTACTAGCGGTAAGACTAGCATTTAGTTATACATATATATTATTCTAATAATATCATATAAGTATAGGGTTGCATTTTAAACTTTTCAAAATCTAGGGTTTGAAATTTAAGTTGTCTAAATTAAAGCTTTTAATCACAAATATAAATTTCAAAACTATAGGGTAGGTTTTAAACATTTAAAAACATGGAGGATCAAATAACAAATAATTCCAATTAACAATTTAATATTCTAATTATCCTTATTTGATTTATCTTGATTTCTTTGAAGATAATTACCAAAAATAATTAATTATTATCATATAAGTAAATTAAATATTTTAATTAGTTGATAATTACCTTTAACTAGATCAAGATAACACTCATATTTATCAAGAAATCGGATTCATATTGATCTAATTAGTTTATGGAAAGTTTGGATAAGATAAACACAAAGAAATCCCGAATCTGGCCCAACCTGACGCTTGGACTCGCCGAGTGCACAAGGGGACTCGACGAGTCAGGCCTACTCGACGAGTCCACCTTGGAACTCGACGAGTTAGTGACTCAAAACCCAAAAATCGAATTTTGCAGGTTTGTTTCAGTTATTCAAGCAACAATTTGTAGAAAACCAATCTAGGCTCTGATACCACTGTTGGGTTTTAGCCATAAGAACTTTCCTATGTGCGCATGCAAAACCCTATTGCTTGGATCTAGGCTTTCTATCAAACATGCTTTTGAATCCAAGACTTCTAGTGGCTAATTAGGTTAAACAATAACATTAAAACAGATCTAGAATCATACCTTTGAGTTCCTTGTTGATCTTCTTGTCTTGGAGCTTCTAGAGTCACAATTGTCACTCCTCTAATGGCTTACAAACACCAATAGCAAGCAAGATGATTTAGGAGAGAGGAGAGGGGATGGAATTCGACCAGAGGTTTCTTGCTTTAGGTTCTGAAAGGTTGTACACGAATTCCACACCCCAAGGGCCTATTTATACCTTTAGACTCCTTAAGGGTTTCACCCTAAACCCTAATTGGATAATCTTCACTTAAGGCTATCCAAATCCATTCATAGATATCCTTATGGACTATTTTGAGCTATCGTAAAGCTCTTAGAAACCGTCCAAAGTCCATCCTAATGGATTTATAGTCCAAAGTCTAACTATCAAACAATTGACAGTTTATACCCTCTTATTTAATTAATCTCTTTAAGTCACCAAATTAATACCAATTAATTTATGACTTATATTAATCAAATAGCTAAATATTATTCCTTATAACATTTACTCTCTCTTAACAAATCATCCTTCAAGTTGCTATGGTGAAGGCAACCCAAAAGGACCATGAACCACCGAATATAGTTATAGCCTTAGACACTATTCCAACATGTGCATGATAACCTTGATGGACTAGAGTTGGGTTAACATGCTTTGAGGTTTCCTAATCAAGAGTTGATGCTTAACAACCCGAGGGACGTGCATGATAACCTTGATGGACTAGAGTTGGGTTAACATGCTTTGAGGTTTCCTAATCAATAGTTGATGCTTAACAACCCAAGGGATGTGCATGTTAACCTTGATGGACTAGAGTTGGGTTAACATGCTTTGAGGTTTCCTAATCAAGAGTTGATGCTTAACGACCCAAGGGATGTGCATGATAACCTTGATGGACTAGAGTTGGGTTAACATGCTTTGAGGTTTCCTAATAAAGAGTTGATGCATAACGACCTAAGGGATGTGCATGATAACCTTGATGGACTAGAGTTGGGTTAACATGCTTTGAGGGTTATATCGTTGAAATCATTGCTCTCAATCTTTTATCTTTTCACACAATTGGATATTAACTTTTTTGTTTAGTTTAAAAACATGCAGGGATGTGCATGATAACCTTGATGGAATAGAGTTGGGTTAACATGCTTTGAGGTTTCCTAATCAAGAGTTGATGTTTAACGACCGAAGGGATGTGCATGATAACATTGATGGACTAGAGTAGGGTTAACATGCTTTGAGGTTTCCTAATCAAGAGTTGATGCTTAACGACCCAAGGGATGTGCATGATAACCTTGATGGACTAGAGTTGGGTTAACATGCTTTGAGGTTTCCTAATCTAGAGTTGATGCTTAACGACCCAAGGGATGTGCATGATAACCTTGATGGACTAGAGTTGGGTTAACATGCTTTGAGGTTTCCTAATCAAGAGTTGATGCTTAACGACCCAAGGGATGTGCATGATAACCTTGATGGACTAGAGTTGGGTTAACATGCTTTGAGGTTTCCTAATCAAGAGTTGATGCTTAACGACCCAGGGGATGTGCATGATAACGTTGATGGACTAGAGTTGGGTTAACATTCTTTGAGGATTCCTAATCAAGAGTTGATGCTTAACGATCCAAGGGATGTGCATGATAACCTTGATGGACTAGAGTTGGGTTAACATGCTTTGAGGTTTCCTAATCATGAGTTGATTCTTAACAACCCAAGGGATGTGCATGATAACGTTGATGGACTAGAGTTGGGTTAACATGCTTTGAGGTTTCCTAATCAATAGTTGATGCTTAACAACCAAAGGGATGTGCATGATAACCTTGATGGACTAGAGTTGGGTTAACATGCTTTGAGGTTTCCTAATCAAGAGTTGATGCTTAACGACCCAAGGGATGTGCATGATAACCTAGATAGACTAGAGTTGGGTTATCATGCTTTGAGGGTTATATCGTTGAAATCAATGCTCTCAATCTTTTATCTTTTCACACAATTAGATATTAACGTTTTTGTTTAATTTAAAAACATGCAGGGATGTGCATGATAACCTTGATGGACTAGAGTTGGGTTAACATGCTTTGAGGTTTCCTAATCAAGAGTCGATGTTTAACGACCGAAGGGATGTGCATGATAACCTTGATGGACAAGAGTTGGGTTAACATGCTTTGAGGTTTCCTAATCAAGAGTTGATGCTTAACGACCCAAGGGATGTACATGATAACCTTGATTGACTAGTGTTAGGTTAACATGCTTTGAGGTTTCCTAATCTAGAGTTGATGCTTAACGACCCAAGGGATGTGCATGATAACCTTGATGGACTAGAGTTGGGTTAACATGCTTTGAGGTTTCCTAATCAAGAGTTGATGCTTAACGACCCAAGGGATGTGCATGATAACCTTGATGGACTACAGTTGGGTTAACATGCTTTGAGGTTTCCTAATCAAGAGTTGATGCTTAACAACCCGAGGGATGTGCATGATAACCTTGATGGACTAGAGTTGGGTTAACATGCTTTGTGGTTTCCTAATCAATAGTTGATGCTTAACAACCCAAGGGATGTGCATGATAACCTTGATGGACTAGAGTTGGGTTAACATGCTTTGAGGTTTCCTAATCAAGAGTTGATGCTTAACGACCCAAGGGATGTGCATGATAACCTTGATGGACTAGAGTTGGGTTAACATGCTTTGAGGTTTCCTAATCAAGAGTTGATGCTTAACGACCCAAGGGATGTGCATGATAACCTTGATGGACTAGAGTTGGGTTAACATGCTTTGAGGTTTCCTAATAAAGAGTTGATGCATAACGACCTAAGGGATGTGCATGATAACCTTGATGGACTAGAGTTGGGTTAACATGCTTTGAGGGTTATATCGTTGAAATCAATGCTCTCAATCTTTTATCTTTTCACACAATTGGATATTAACTTTTTTTTTTTAGTTTAAAAACATGCAGGGATGTACATGATAACCTTGATGGAATAGAGTTGGGTTAACATGCTTTGAGGTTTCCTAATCAAGAGTTGATGTTTAACGACCGAAGGGATGTGCATAATAACATTGATGGACTAGAGTAGGGTTAACATGCTTTGAGGTTTCCTAATCAAGAGTTGATGCTTAACGACCCAAGGGATGTGCATGATAACCTTGATGGACTAGAGTTGGGTTAACATGCTTTGAGGTTTCCTAATCAAGAGTTGATGCTTAACGACCCAGGGGATGTGCATGATAACGTTGATGGACTAGAGTTGGGTTAACATTCTTTGAGGATTCCTAATCAAGAGTTGATGCTTAACGATCCAAGGGATGTGCATGATAACCTTGATGGACTAGAGTTGGGTTAACATGCTTTGAGGTTTCCTAATCATGAGTTGATGCTTAACAACCCAAGGGATGTGCATGATAACGTTGATGGACTAGAGTTGGGTTAACATGCTTTGAGGTTTCCTAATCAATAGTTGATGCTTAACAACCAAAGGGATGTGCATGATAACCTTGATGGACTAGAGTTGGGTTAACATGCTTTGAGGTTTCCTAATCAAGAGTTGATGCTTAACGACCCAAGGGATGTGCATGATAACCTAGATAGACTAGAGTTGGGTTATCATGCTTTGAGGGTTATATCGTTGAAATCAATGCTCTCAATCTTTTATCTTTTCACACAATTGGATATTAATGTTTTTGTTTAATTTAAAAACATGCAGGGATGTGCATGATAACCTTGATGGACTAGAGTTGGGTTAACATGCTTTGAGGTTTCCTAATCAAGAGTTGATGTTTAACGACCGAAGGGATGTGCATGATAACCTTGATGGACAAGAGTTGGGTTAACATGCTTTGAGGTTTCCTAATCAAGAGTTGATGCTTAACGACCCAAGGGATGTGCATGATAACCTTGATTGACTAGTGTTAGGTTAACATGCTTTGAGGTTTCCTAATCTAGAGTTGATGCTTAACGACCCAAGGGATGTGCATGATAACCTTGATGGACTAGAGTTGGGTTAACATGCTTTGAGGTTTCCTAATCAAGAGTTGATGCTTAACGACCCAAGGGATGTGCATGATAACCTTGATGGACTAGAGTTGGGTTAACATGCTTTGAGGTTTCCTAATCAAGAGTTGATGCTTAACAACCCGAGGGATGTGCATGATAACCTTGATGGACTAGAGTTGGGTTAACATGCTTTGAGGTTTCCTAATCAATAGTTGATGCTTAACAACCCAAGGGATGTGCATGATAACCTTGATGGACTAGAGTTGGGTTAACATGCTTTGAGGTTTCCTAATCAAGAGTTGATGCTTAACGACCCAAGGAATGTGCATGATAACCTTGATGGACTAGAGTTGGGTTAACATGCTTTGAGGTTTCCTAATAAAGAGTTGATGCATAACGACCTAAGGGATGTGCATGATAACCTTGATGGACTAGAGTTGGGTTAACATGCTTTGAGGGTTATATCGTTGAAATCAATGCTCTCAATCTTTTATCTTTTCACACAAATGGATATTAACTTTTTTTTTAGTTTAAAAACATGCAGGGATGTACATGATAACCTTGATGGAATAGAGTTGGGTTAACATGCTTTGAGGTTTCCTAATCAAGAGTTGATGTTTAACGACCGAAGGGATGTGCATGATAACATTGATGGACTAGAGTATGGTTAACATGCTTTGAGGTTTCCTAATCAAGAGTTGATGCTTAACGACCCAAGGGATGTGCATGATAACCTTGATGGACTAGAGTTGGGTTAACATGCTTTGAGGTTTCCTAATCTAGAGTTGATGCTTAACGACCCAAGGGATGTGCATGATAACCTTGATGGACTAGAGTTGGGTTAACATGCTTTGAGGTTTCCTAATTAAGAGTTGATGCTTGACGACCCAAGGGATGTGCATGATAACCTTGATGGACTAGAGTTGGGTTAACATGCTTTGAGGTTTCCTAATCAAGAGTTGATGCTTAACGACCCAGGGGATGTGCATGATAACGTTGATGGACTAGAGTTGGGTTAACATTCTTTGAGGCTTCCTAATCAAGAGTTGATGCTTAACGATCCAAGGGATGTGCATGATAACCTTGATGGACTAGAGTTGGGTTAACATGCTTTGAGGTTTCCTAATCATGAGTTGATGCTTAACAACCCAAGGGATGTGCATGATAACCTTGATGGACTAGAGTTGGGTTAACATGCTTTGAGGTTTCCTAATCAATAGTTGATGCTTAACAACCCAAGGGATGTGCATGATAACCTTGATGGACTAGAGTTGGGTTAACATGCTTTGAGGTTTCCTAATCAAGAGTTGATGCTTAACGACCCAAGGGATGTGCATGATAACCTTGATGGACTAGAGTTGGGTTAACATGCTTTGAGGTTTCTTAATAAAGAGTTGATGCATAACGACCTAAGGGATGTGCATGATAACCTTCATGGACTAGAGTTGGGTTAACATGCTTTGAGGGTTATATCGTTGAAATCAATGCTCTCAATCTTTTATCTTTTCACACAATTGGATATTAACTTTTTTGTTTAGTTTAAAAACATGCAGCGATGTGCATGATAACCTTGATGGAATAGAGTTGGGTTAACATGCTTTGAGGTTTCCTAATCAAGAGTTGATGTTTAACGACCGAAGGGATGTGCATGATAACATTGATGGACTAGAGTAGGGTTAACATGCTTTGAGATTTCCTAATCAAGAGTAGATGCTTAACAACCCAAGGGATGTGCATGATAACCTTGATGGACTAGAGTTGGGTTAACATGCTTTGAGGTTTCCTAATCTAGAGTTGATGCTTAACGACCCAAGGGATGTGCATGATAACCTTGATGGACTAGAGTTGGGTTAACATGCTTTGAGGTTTCCTAATCAAGAGTTGATGCTTGACGACCCAAGGGATGTGCATGATAACCTTGATGGACTAGAGTTGGGTTAACTTGCTTTGAGGTTTCCTAATCAAGAGTTGATGCTTAACGACCCAGGGGATGTGCATGATAACGTTGATGGACTAGAGTTGGGTTAACATTCTTTGAGGTTTCCTAATCAAGAGTTGATGCTTAACGATCCAAGGGATGTGCATGATAACCTTGATGGACTAGAGTTGGGTTAACATGCTTTGAGGTTTCCTAATCATGAGTTGATGCTTAACAACCCAAGGGATGTGCATGATAACCTTGATGGACTAGAGTTGGGTTAACATGCTTTGAGGTTTCCTAATCAATAGTTGATGCTTAACAACCCAAGGAATGTGCATGATAACCTTGATGGACTAGAGTTGGGTTAACATGCTTTGAGGTTTCCTAATCAAGAGTTGATGCTTAACGACCCAAGGGATGTGCATGATAACCTTGATGGACTAGAGTTGGGTTAACATGCTTTGAGGTTTCTTAATAAAGAGTTGATGCATCACGACCTAAGGGATGTGCATGATAACCTTCATGGACTAGAGTTGGGTTAACATGCTTTGAGGGTTATATCGTTGAAATCAATGCTCTCAATCTTTTATCTTTTCACACAATTGGATATTAACTTTTTTGTTTAGTTTAAAAACATGCAGTGATGTGCATGATAACCTTGATGGAATAGAGTTGGGTTAACATGCTTTGAGGTTTCCTAATCAAGAGTTGATGTTTAACGACCGAAGGGATGTGCATGATAACATTGATGGACTAGAGTAGGGTTAACATGCTTTGAGATTTCCTAATCAAGAGTAGATGCTTAACAACCCAAGGGATGTGCATGATAACCTTGATGGACTAGAGTTGGGTTAACATGCTTTGAGGTTTACTAATCTAGAGTTGATGCTTAACGACCCAAGGGATGTGCATGATAACCTTGATGGACTAGAGTTGGGGTAACATGCTTTGACGTTTCCTAATCAAGAGTTGATGCTTAACGACCCAAGGGATGTGCATGATAACCTTGATGGACTAGAGTTGGGTTAACATGCTTTGAGGTTTCCTAATCAAGAGTTGTTGCTTAACGACCCAAGGGATGTGTATGATAACGTTGATGGACTAGAGTTGGGTTAACATGCTTTGAGGTTTCCTAATCAAGAGTTGATGCTTAACGACTCAAGGGATCTGCATGATAACCTTGACAGACTAGAGTTGGGTTAACATGCTTTGAGGGTTATATCGTTGAAATCAATGCTCTCAATCTTTTATCTTTTCACACAATTGGATATTAACTTTTTTGTTTAGTTTAAAAACATGCAGGGATGTGCATGATCACCTTGATGGACTAGAGTTGGGTTAACATGCTTTGAGGTTTCCTAATCAAGAGTTGATGTTTAACGACAGAAGGGATGTGCATGATAACCTTGATGGCTAGAGTTTGGTTAACATGCTTCGAGTTTTCCTAATCAAGAGTTGATGCTTAAGGACCCAAGGGATGTGCATAATAACCTTGATGGACTAGAGTAGGGTTAACATGCTTTGAGGTTTCCTAATAGAGAGTTGATGCTTAACGACCCAAGGGATGTGCATGATAACCTTGATGGACTAGAGTTGGGTTAACATGCTTTGAGGTTTCCTAATCAAGAGTTGATGCTTAACGACCCAAGGGATGTGCATGATAACCTTGATGGACTAGAGTTGGGTTAACATCCTTTGAGGTTTCCTAATCAAGAGTTTATGCTTAACGACCCAAGGGATGTGCATGATAACCTTGATGGACTAGATTTGGGTTAACATGCTTTGAGGTTTCCTAATCAAGAGTTGATGCTTAACGACCAAAGGGATGTGCATGATAACCTTGATAGACTAGAGTTGGGTTAACATGCTTTGAGGGTTATATCGTTGAAATCAATGCTCTCAATATTTTATCTTTTTACACAATTGGATATTAACTTTTTTGTTTAATTTAAAAACATGCAGAGATGTGCATGATAACCTTGATGGACTAGAGTTGGGTTAACATGCTTTGAGGTTTCCTAATCAAGAGTTGATGTTTAACGACAGAAGGGATGTGCATGATAACCTTGATGGCTAGAGTTTGGTTAACATGCTTCGAGTTTTCCTAATCAAGAGTTGATTCTTAAGGACCCAAGGGATGTTCATAATAACCTTGATGGACTAGAGTTGGGTTAACATGCTTTGAGGTTTCCTAATCAAGAGTTGATGCTTAACGACCCAAGGGATGTGCATTATAACCTTGATGGACTAAAGTTGGGTTAACATGCTTTGAGGTTTCCTAATCAAGAGTTGATGCTTAACGACCCAAGGGATGTGCATGATAACCTTGATGGACTAGAGTTGGGTTAACATCCTTTGAGGTTTCCTAATCAAGAGTTTATGCTTAACGACCCAAGGGATGTGCATGATAACCTTGATGGACTAGAGTTGGGTTAACATGCTTTGAGGTTTCCTAATCAAGAGTTGATGCTTAACGACCAAAGGGATGTGCATGATAACCTTGATAGACTAGAGATGGGTTAACATGCTTTGAGGGTTATATCGTTGAAATCAATGCTCTCAATCTTTTATCTTTTCACACAATTGGATATTAACTTTTTTGTTTAATTTAAAAACATGCAGAGATGTGCATGATAACTTTGATGGACTAGAGTTGGGTTAACATGCTTTGAGGTTTCCTAATCAAGAGTTGACGTTTAACGACAGAAGGGATGTGCATGATAACCTTGATGGCTAGAGTTGGGTTAACATGCTTCGAGGTTTCCTAATCAAGAGTTGATGCTTAACGACCGAAGAGATGTGCATGATAACCTTGATGGACTAGAGTTGGGTTAACATGCTTTGAGGTTTCCTAATCAAGAGTTGATGCTTAACGACCCAAGGTATGTGCATGATAACCTTGATGGACTAGAGTTGGGTTAACATCCTTTGAGGTTTCCTAATCAAGAGTTTATGCTTAACGACCCAAGGGGTGTGCATGATAACCTTGATGGACTAGAGGTGGGTTAACATGCTTTAAGGTTTCCTAATCAAGAGTTGATGCTTAACGACCCAAGGGATGTGCATGATAACCTAGATAGACTAGAGTTGGGTTATCATGCTTTGAGGGTTATATAGTTGAAATCAATGCTCTCAATATTTTATCTTTTCACACAATTGGATATTAACTTTTTTGTTTAATTTAAAAACATGCAGAGATGTGCATGATAACCTTGATGGACTAGAGTTGGGTTAACATGCTTTGAGGTTTCCTAATCAAGAGTTGATGTTTAACGACAGAAGGGATGTGCATGATAACCTTGATGGCTAGAGTTGGGTTAACATGCTTCGAGGTTTCCTAATCAAGAGTTGATGCTTAACGACCCAAGGGATGTGCATGATAACCTTGATGGACTAGAGTTGGGTTAACATGCTTTGAGGTTTCCTAATCAAGAGTTGATTCTTAACAACCCAAAGGATGTGCATGATAACTTTGATGGACTAGAGTTGGGTTAACATGCTTTGAGGTTTCCTACTCAAGAGTTGATGCTTAACGACCCAAGGTATGTGCATGATAACCTTGATGGACTACAGTTGGGTTAACATCCTTTGAGGTTTCCTAATCAAGAGTTTATGCTTAATGACCCAAGGGATGTGCATGATAACCTTGATGGACTAGAGTTGGGTTAACATGCTTTGAGGTTTCCTAGTCAAGAGTTGATGCTTAACGACCCAAGGGATGTGCATGATAACCTAGATAGACTAGAGTTGGGTTATCATGCTTTGAGGGTTATATCGTTGAAATCAATGCTCTCGATCTTTTATCTTTTCACACAATTGGATATTGACTTTTTTGTTTAATTTAAAAACATGCAGGGATGTGCATGATAACCTTGATGGACTAGAGTTGGGTTAACATGCTTTGAGGTTTCCTAATCAAGAGTTGATGTTTAACGACCGAAGGGATGTGCATGATAACCTTGATGGACAAGAGTTGGGTTAACATGCTTTGAGGTTTCCTAATCAAGAGTTGATACTTAACGACCCAAGGGATGTGCATGATAACCTTGCTGGACTAGCGTTAGGTTAACATGCTTTGAGGTTTCCTAATCTAGAGTTGATGCTTAACGACCCAAGGGATGTGCATGATAACCTTGATGGACTAGAGTTGGGTTAACATGCTTTGAGGTTTCCTAATCAAGAGTTGATGCTTAACGACCCAAGGGATGTGCATGATAACCTTGATGGACTAGAGTTGGGTTAACATGCTTTGAGGTTTCCTAATCAAGAGTTGATGCTTAACGACCCAAGGGATGTGCATGATAACCTTAATGGAGTAGAGTTGGGTTAACATGCTTTGAGGTTTCCTAATCAAGAGTTGATGCTTAACGACCCAAGGGATGTGCATGATAACCTTGAAGGACTAGAGTTGGGTTAACATGCATTAAGGGTTATATCGTTGAAATCAATGCTCTCAATCTTTTATCTTTTCACACAATTGGATATTAACTTTTTTGTTTAGTTTAAAAACATGTCGGGATGTGCATGATAACCTTGATGGACTAGAGTTGGGTTAACATGCTTTGAGGTTTCCTAATCAAGAGTTGATGTTTAACGACCGAAGGGATGTGCGTGATAACCTTGATGGACTAGAGTTGGGTTACCATGCTTTGAGGTTTCCTAATCAAGAGTTGATGCTTAACGACCAAAGGGATGTGCATGATAACCTTGATGGACTTGAGTTGGGTTAACATGCTTTGAGGTTTCCTAGTCTAGTGTTGATGCTTAACGACCCAAGGGATGTGCATGATAACCTTGATGGACTAGAGTTGGGTTAACATGCTTTGAGGTTTCCTAATCAAGAGTTGATGCTTAACGACCCAAGGGATGTGCATGATAACCTTGATGGACTAGAGTTGGGTTAACATGCTTTGAGGTTTCCTAATCAAGAGTTGGTGCTTAATGACCCAAGGGATGTGCATGATAACCTTGATGGACTAGAGTTGGGTTAACATGCTTTGAGGTTTCCTAATCAAGAGTTGATGCTTAACGACCCAAGGGATGTGCATGATAACCTTGATGGACTAGAGTTAGGTTAACATGCTTTGAGGTTTCCTAATCAAGAGTTGATGCTTAACAACTCAAGGGATGTGCATGACAACCTTGACAGACTAGAGTTGGGTTAACATGCTTTGAGGGTTATATCGTTGAAATCAATGCTCTCAATCTTTTATCTTTTCACACAATTGGATATTAACTTTTTTGTTTAGTTTAAAAACATGCAGGGATGTGCATGATAACCTTGATGGAATAGAGTTGGGTTAACATGCTTTGAGGTTTCCTAATCAAGAGTTGATGTTTAACGACCGAAGGGATGTGCATGATAACATTGATGGACTAGAGTAAGGTTAACATGCTTTGAGGTTTCCTAATCAAGAGTTGATGCTTAACGACCCAAGGGATGGGCATGATAACCTTGATGGACTAGGGTTGGGTTAACATGCTTTGAGGTTTCCTAATCAAGAGTTGATGCTTAACGACCCAAGGGATGTGCATGATAACGTTGATGGACTAGAGTTGGGTTAACATGCTTTGAGGTTTCCTAATCAAGAGTTGATGCTTAACGACCCAAGGGATGTGCATGATAACCTTGATGGACTAGAGTTGGGTTAACATGCTTTGAGGTTTCCTAATCAAGAGTTGGTGCTTAATGACCCAAGGGATGTGCATGATAACCTTGATGGACTAGAGTTGGGTTAACATGCTTTGAGGTTTCCTAATCAAGAGTTGATGCTTAACGACCCAAGGGATGTGCATGATAACCTTGATGGACTAGAGTTAGGTTAACATGCTTTGAGGTTTCCTAATCAAGAGTTGATGCTTAACAACTCAAGGGATGTGCATGACAACCTTGACAGACTAGAGTTGGGTTAACATGCTTTGAGGGTTATATCGTTGAAATGAATGCTCTCAGTCTTTTATCTTTTCACACAATTGGATATTAACTTTTTTGTTTAGTTTAAAAACATGCAGGGATGTGCATGATAACCTTGATGGAATAGAGTTGGGTTAACATGCTTTGAGGTTTCCTAATCAAGAGTTGATGTTTAACGACCGAAGGGATGTGCATGATAACATTGATGGACTAGAGTAGGGTTAACATGCTTTGAGGTTTCCTAATCAAGAGTTGATGGTTAACGACCCAAGGGATGGGCATGATAACCTTGATGGACTAGGGTTGTGTTAACATGCTTCGAGGTTTCCTAATCAAGAGTTGATGCTTAACGACCCAAGGGATGTGCATGATAACGTTGATGGACTAGAGTTGGGTTAACATGCTTTGAGGTTTCCTAATCAAGAGTTGATGCTTAACGACTCAAGGGATGTGCATGATAACCCTGACAGACTAGAGTTGGGTTAACATGCTGTCACAACTGGAAATTTTGTGTCATGTAATCTATACATTCAACCTAATGTGAATCAAAAACTTCAATCAAATACAATATACAAGCACTACAAGTAGTCATCAAACAATTGGAGACCCTAGAAGTTCTTGTTAAGTCCATTTTGGACTAGGACTTCCTATTTGGATCCAAATGGACCAATAAGCTTCCAATTGGACTATCATGGGCTTAGGACCCAAATTGGGCTCTAATTGGACCCACACTAATTTATTTCAACATTTTAGGTCATATTGGGCCTAGAATGAAATAAATCACAAGCTTTGATCCATAATTTAACCTAACCTAGCTTAATAAAGCATAAAAATCACAATTTTATTTTATAAGGCCAATAAATACCCTAAACTACCTCTAATGTTGGGCTTAGGGGCAAAAAGCCCAATTTTTCCTTCTTCCCTCCCCATTCTCGGCCCAAGCCCAAGGAAAAGGGAGAGTTGACCTTGGGTTGCCACCTCACCTTTATATGTTGGACTTCCATGCATATAAATCATGTTTCCAAGCAAACATCATATCAAGATCACTTCTTTTTCTCTCCTCTCTCCTTGTTTCGGCCGAGAGCAACACCACACACACACAAAACACTCACAAACTCTCTCTAAAATTCACTCAAGGCTTCTTCTTCTTCTTCATCCAAAGACTCGAAATTTAGGTAGCATTCAAGGAAGTTCTTCCACAAAAATCATCATCTAAGGTAAGGATTTGCTTGGATCTATGACTTATATTCTTTGTTTATCAAAAACCTCTTCCTAATCCATGCAAAAATCATGATCTTGCACTCTAGAAACCCCATAATCTCGAAAAGTTCATCAAGGAGTGCAAAGGCCAAAAATCACTTCATTTCTTCCAACCTTTCATCAAGAACCGAAACTACCCCCTAAGGTGAGCTTCATACCCCCTATTTTCTGTTTTTATGAGTTTTGTGGGGGGGGGGGGGAATACAAGTGAAAGTGTAGATCTATATGTGTTTTGTATGCCTTGTATGATTTCCATGCTTATATGTATGCTTTTATGTGTTTTTATGTTGGATCTAGCCTTAAAACCCATCAAAACCGAGATATATCTTGTGTTAAATGATTTTAGCTTCAAATATATTTCTAAACACAAAGTGTTTCAAGAAAAATGGCTAAGTGGTTTAGTAATAATTTTCTTTGGGTTAAAAACACAAATTTTGGGCTTAAAATGTGAAAAATGCAAAAATAAGGGCCCAAATTGACATTTCACAGATTCTGATGGATGAAGTGTGCCAAAACAGTTTCAATAAATAAATTTCTGGAAATATACTCATTTAGGGGATTAAAAACATAAATTCCAAGCTTAATGGGCTAAAAATGAAAATTTCGGCCCAATAAGGCCCATTATGCGAATTTTTCTGTTTTGGAGGGCCAAAACTGTAACTTTCTGTAAAACAGTGGACTATAAGTGTTCCAAATCCTTTTCAAAGGTTTAAAATGCTTTTTAAATTTAAAAAGGACCAAAGTTGCAAAAATTTTCCAATTTGGCCAAAATTGTCAAAGTTGCGAAAAGAAGGGATTAAAACCGAGAAAACTGCATTTTTAAGGACTTAAACTGTTTTCTATGAAAAATATGCTGAAAAATATTAATTTCATTAATTTTTGGTGTTAAAATGTCAAGAAAAATAGTTTAAGGACCAAACCGGGAAGTATTTAATAAAAAGGGTTGAAAATGTAAGTTTTACAAATAATGAGGGGCTGAAAACAGGAATATTTCAAGGCTAGTTCAATGTACACAATTTGATCAAATAATTGCACCGCGACTATCGACGAAATACAATACATTACAATACCCAAAAGTCGTTGTTAAACGAATTGGCTCGGTCTCGAGCCAATAGAAATCTACAACTACTAACACTACGACACTACGATTCATACAAGTAACGTTTGGTAATACATATACATGCGAGTGTGCACAGACGTCTACGCACCATCTTTGGGCCCCACAAGTGTAAAATCTTGTTCGTTGAGCCTAGCTAGCCCAATGACCTGATCTTAAGGCCCGAAGACATTTTTTTTACGGTGTGTTGGGTTTTACCGATCCGACACAACGTAAATGGACTTTCAATGGCTTGTATACCACCGGTCCCCAAGGGTCCTTTGGTATTGCTAGTAAAGTCTACATTTCATGCGAGGCGGGTCGGGGACCCCTCGTACATTTTATCCCCAACCGGCTAATGGAGTTACCGGGGTCTTCGTGATCTCTTTCTCTTCGGATGTGGGACTATACCTAGTCAGGGCGATTGGATAACGCGATTAGTACTGACGACGCCTTCGGAGTCGTTAGTACAACTATAAACTGGGCGTTTGTGTAACGCGGGTTTGTAGTAAATAATCCTGCTCGAAAACCTTCCAACGTCGCCTGGGACTGACACTATACGCTATGCAATGGTTTCAATGTAACATCACGTAATTCAAGGAACTAGGAGAACATCGGGTTTTCCTAGGGTTTTCAATACGAACTGATTTGAAATGCATACATTTTCAATGAACATCTTTTTTACAAGTATAGAAACGAACAAGCATACCTATGGATCTTCACAAACGTTTTCGAAAACTTATCTTTTCAGAAAATATCGGATTTTCTGGTGGTTCTTCAAACAATACAAACATTCGATTTCAAACACTACTTATGAACTCACCAACATTTCATATGTTGACGTTTTTCAAAATACTTGTATTCTCAGGGAGCCAGTGAATCAAGGGAAATCATATCCAGTGACGGTTGCGGTTTATTTTTGTATGAATTGAACAAATTAATTTTTGGGGAATGTAATGTTTAAACAATGTATGATATGTAAACACTACTGGTTGTACTATGTTGATGAATGGTGACGAATGTTGTTATGTTTCATATATATTCAATGTTATGGTATTCAATTGAGTCACGACAGCCCCCGGACGTTTCCGCCGTCTGGTTCGGGGGTGTGACACATGCTTTGAGGGTTATATCGTTGAAATCAATGCTCTCAATCATTTATCTTTTCACACAATTGGATATTAACTTTTTTGTTTAGTTTAAAAACATGCAGGGATGTGCATGATAACCTTGATGGACTAGAGTTGGGTTAACATGCTTTGAGGTTTCCTAATCAAGAGTTGATGTTTAACGACAGAAGGGATGTGCATGATAACCTTGATGGCTAGAGTTGGGTTAACATGTTTCGAGGTTTCCTAATTAAGAGTTGATGCTTAACGACCCAATGGATGTGCATGATAACCTTGATGGACTAGAGTTGGGTTAACATGCTTTGAGGTTTCCTAATCAACAGTTGATGCATAACGACCAAAGGAATGTGCATGATAACCTTGATGGACTAGAGTTGGGTTAACATGCTTTGCGGGTTATATCGTTGAAATCGATGCTCTCAATCCTTTATGTTTTCACACAATTGGATATTAAATTTTTTGTTTAGTTTAAAAACATGCAGGGATGTGCATGATAACCTTGATGGACTAGAGTTGGGTTAACATGCTTTCAGGTTTCCTAATCAAGAGTTGATGTTTAACGACCGAAGGGATGTGCATGATAACCTTGATGGACTAGAGTTGGGTTAACATGCTTTGAGGTTTCCTAATCCAGAGTTGATGCTTAACGACCCAAGGGATGTGCATGATAACCTTGATGGACTAGAGTTGGGTTAACATGCTTTGAGGTTTCCTAATCAAGAGTTGATGCTTAACGACCCAAGGGATGTGCATGATAACGTTGGTGGACTACAGTTGGGTTAACATGCTTTGAGGTTTCCTAATCAACAGTTAATGCTTAACGACTCAAGGGATGTGCATGATAACCTTGACAAACTAGAGTTGGGTTAACATGCTTTGAGGGTTATATCGTTGAAATCAATGCTCTCAATCTTTTATCTTTTCACACAATTGGATATTAACTTTTTTGTTTAGTTTAAAAATGTGCAGGGATGTGCATGATAACCTTGATGGACTAGAGTTGCGTTAACATGCTTTGAGGTTTCCTAATCAAGAGTTGTTGTTTAACGACAGAAGGGATGTGCATGATAACCTTGATGGCTAGAGTTAGGTTAACATGCTTCGAGGTTTCCTAATCAAGAGTTGATGCTTAACGACCCAAGGGATGTGCATGATAACCTTGATGGACTAGAGTTGGGTTAATATGCTTTGGGGTTTCCTAATCAAGAGTTGATGCTTAACGACCCAAGGGATGTGCATGATAACCTTGATGGACTAGAGTTGGGTTAACATGCTTTGAGGTTTCCTAAGCAAGAGTTGATGCTTAACGACCCAAGGGATGTGCATGATAACCTTGATGGACTAGAGTTGGGTTAACATGCTTTGAGGTTTCCTAATCAAGAGTTGATGTTTAACGACAGAAGGGATGTGCATGATAACCTTGATGGCTAGAGTTGGGTTAACATGCTTCGAGGTTTCCTAATCAAGAGTTGATGCTTAACGACCCAAGGGATGTGCATGATAACCTTGATGGACTAGAGTTGGGTTAATATGCTTTGGGGTTTCCTAATCAAGAGTTGATGCTTAACGACCCAAGGGATGTGCATGATAACCTTGATGGACTAGAGTTGGGTTAACATGTTTTGTGGTTTCCTAATCAAGAGTTGATGCTTAACGACCCAAGGGATGTGCATGATAACCTTGATGGACTAGAGTTGGGTTAACATCCTTTGAGGTTTCCTAATCAAGAGTTTATGCTTAACGACCCAAGGGATGTGCATGAGAACCTTGATGGACTAGAGTTGGGTTAACATGCTTTGAGGTTTCCTAATCAAGAGTTGATGCTTAACGACCCAAGGGATGTGCATGATAACCTTGATAGACTAGAGTTGGGTTAACATGCTTTGAGGGTTATATCGTTGAAATCAATGCTCTCAATCTTTTATCTTTTCACACAATTGGATATTAACTTTTTTGTTTAATTTAAAAACATGCAGAGATGTGCATGATAACCTTGATGGACTAGAGTTGGGTTAACATGCTTTGAGGTTTCCTAATCAAGAGTTGATGTTTAACGACAGAAGGGATGTGCATGATAACCTTGATGGCTAGAGTTGGGTTAACATGCTTCGAGGTTTCCTAATCAAGAGTTGATGCTTAACGACCCAAGGGATGTGCATGATAACCTTGATGGACTAGAGTTGGGTTAACATGCTTTGAGGTTTCCTAATCAAGAGTTGATGCTTAACGACCCAAGGTATGTGCATGATAACCTTGATGTTGGGTTAACACGCTTTAAGGTTTCCTAATCAAGAGATGATGCTTAACGACCCAAGGGATGTGCATGATAACCTTGATGGATTAGAGTTGGGTCAATGTCACACCCCCAAACCAAGGATGGCGGAAACGTCCGGGGGTGGAGGACTTCATGTAGAGTATCACAACAATGAGTATAATAGTGCTCAAAGTAAATACAACCAACACAAATATAATTGAAAACGTTACATCAAAGCACATGTTTACATGATTCACATCAATTACATTATAATACAAAATGAACTATTTGACGATTTATCGTCCCATCCTCAAGACGTTGTTGATTTCCTGTTTTCACTGAATTCCTGAGAATACAAGTAGTTTTGAAACGTGTCAACACAAAGGTTGGTGAGTTCATAAGAGATTTCGTTAGAAAAGTAAATCGTTTTCCCTGTAAAAGCGTTAGAATATGTATCCAGAAAATCCGATATTTTCATTAAAATCTGTGTAAGGTAGTCTTATGACTGAAGACCAAAATGTATAAGTAACCTTTCTTATTATTAGAAAATGTTATGCACTTAAATGGACATGGACGCGTTTGAATTAAATGAAATTTCTGTATGTTCTCATGTTCGTTAATACTTTATACATATGTAGTCCTAAATTAGAGGACCGAGAAATAACAAGTATTGACCCTACTTAAAAGTATAAATGTGGTTTCAAATGATGTGTAGTCGTAACAACCAAAACCAAAAGTGTACAGTAATATCTGTACTCATAGAGATAAAAAGTGATTTTAAATCGACATAAAACTCATTTAGGTTTTAAAAATAAAATCCCGTAAACTTATGGATTGTTATATCCCTATGTGAGTCGCTATAATCATTCTATGACTATGTGAACCTGCCACGACGTTCTCAGTGTTGCGAAAAATAAAATGACATTTGTCACCCGTAGACCTGCAGGTCCAACTGTAGCTAGCAGAAAGGTGTGGGGTGTCAAACCCAATATAGATCTATATACAAGTATCACGTTCTCCCTCAAGGAGATTCTGATTATAACTACCAGGAATTATATCCCGCACTCGGACGTACGGGGAGAGAGAGAGAGAGAGAGAGAGTCTCACAATATAGGTTAACAAGTTTACGTGAAATGTGTGTGAATATAAATATTTCTTGTATGAATGTACCCTTCTTGTACGAGTGCGTTGAGTGATGTATCATAAACTATACCTATTATAGTTTATCTAAAATGTATGTAATATGTATGAACTCTTTTATGGAAATGTATTAGTGTTGTGAATTTATCAAACTATAGATTAACAAATTTACGTGAAATGTGTGTGAATATAAATCTTTCTTGTATGAATGTACCATTTTTGTACGAGTGCGTTGAGTGATGTATCATAAACTATACCTATTATAGTTTATCTAAAATGTATGTAATATGTATTAATTCTTTTATGGAAATGTATTAGTGTTATGAATTTATTAAACTATACTTTTTATAGTTAAATAATACGTGTTCTAAAATGAATGAATAATATTTAATATGAATGACTTAGTTTCAGTTCATAATAATAAACTAACAAGGAAACACATTCAAATATTAGAACTTATCATTATACACTTTGCTCAACATAATACAAAGTGTTATGATATTTACATGCTGTTGGCTAACTTTAGCCATTCTGCCCTGTTTTTGGAAAAATCATAGAAAAATCATACGAAGTCGAAAACTAGATCCGTAAATTCTGAGAGTTCACAAAATGTGTCTAGTTTACTCATAATTTTTATCATGGTTTTTAATGACCTCCAACTTGGGTGAAAAAGTCCAAAATCACAGACTGGTCCGGATTGTTGTTTGAAATGATAGGCAGTTTTGTAAAAATCACCATAAATTGTAGATAAATCGTATGGAGATGTGCAAGTAGCCATTTTAAAGCTTAAAACTTGAACTTTTTGCACCTTGTACAGTTTTGAAAACAAAAATGTTTAAGATGTCCAAAACAGTCCGTGAATGGATTTGAACTTTTCTGATGAAGGCTGTTAGAAAAATTTAGATATGTTCTTAGTGTTTTAACTTGTATTCCCCCCCTGAAAACTTGAGAAAACATGAAAGTGTAGGGGTATGAACTCACCTTGAGTGATTTCAGTAGATAAGTGTTGAAGAAGAGAAGTGTTCAACCCAAGAACACTTGAAGAATCACTTGAAGATTCGAAGCTCTAACGCTAATATGATGGAGTTTGTGTAAGATATTCATGATTTGAGTAGAATGAAGTGAAATAATCATAAGGAGGATGGATTATACTTACTAAGAGTGGAAGAACACTTGAAGATCAGCCTTGAATCTCGAGTTTGGAGTGGGAAAAGTTTGAGAGAAAGTGGTGTTTGATACTTAGTGAAATGAGAGAAATGAGAGAAAATGAGGAGAGAGGATGTTTGTTCCAGCTCTAAAAACGTGGGAATGAGTGTAAATTGAGTGTAAGGGACATTGAAGTGACCTAGGTAAGGTGGGGAGGTATGGCTGATCATAGAGTGGGTGTGGGGTGGTTGCTTGTGACATTGGATAAGGCAAAGTCAACACTCCACCTTTAATAATTCACCCATTTGATTTTTATTATTTAAATAATGATTTTCATCAAAATATGTTTAAATTATGAATATTTAGGGTTTATTGTGTTAAAATATAATTTCTGGAGAAAATCCCGCTTTAAAATCACGAAAAACGGGCTTAAAATGTTAAAAATACCAAAAATGGGCTAAAAGTGACAATTTCCCGAAGTCTGGCCGAGGTTCGGCCTTCTGGTGCTGAACCGAGAGAGAGAGGGAGGCAGAACCGAGAGGGAAGAAGAGAGAAGGGAAGGAACCGAGAGGGGGAATGAGAGAACAGAGGGCGCGAAGAGACAGAGGGGCGGAGTAGAGACAGAGCAGAGCGAGAAGCGAACAGAGAGTGGGACGCGAACAGAGAGTGAGAAGCGAACAGAGAGTGGGACGCGAACAGAGAGTGAGAAGCGAACAGAGAGTGGGACACGAACAGAGAGTGAGAAGCGAACAGAGAGTGGGACGCGAACAGAGAGTGAGAAGCGAACAGAGACCGAGGCTCGGTCTCTGCTATAGTGATTCGGTCCTCCTGTTTCGGCCAACAGAGGCTCTGTTCGGTCCTAGGTCACGGCCTTAAGGAGCTTCGGCTCCTTAAGAAGGGTTTCGGTTCCTAAGGTCCCGTTTTCTCGTTTTTACCCCGTTTTAAGCCGTTTTTGACCCGGTTAAGGGCCGGAATAACCCGAATGATTCTAAAAAGTTATGGGAACTATTTGAGGGAGATTTGGGAGAGATTTCTCATACTTGGAGAGATTTGGGAGAGATTTGACATTCTTGGAGAGATTTCTCATACAAAGAGATATTTGAGAGAGGTTTCACATACTTGGAGAGATTTGGGAGAGATTTAACATTCTTGGAGAGATTTCTCATACAGAGAGATATTTGAGAGAGATTTCACATACTTTGAGAGATTTGGGAGAGATTTGCCATTCTTGGAGAGATTTCTCATACAGAGAGATATTTGAGAGAGATTTCACATGCTTAGAGGGATTTGGGAGAGATTTGACATTCTTGGAGAGATATCTAATACAGAGAGATACTTGAGAGAGATTTCACATACTTGGAGAGATTTGGGAGAGATTTGACATAAAGAGAGATAGAGTGAAAACGATTGGGAGAGGTTCCATGTGTGACAATTGTGAGTGTCCGACATCGCAATGCATGGTTCGTAAACCCTGTTAAGCCTTGTTTAAGGATCTTACACACTCCCGATGAGTATGCAACATTGTTTTATCGGTTTGGCTCGCCACATACCACAGTTTTTAGGTTAAGGAGGTATAGGTGTTCGCACTTTTTGCTTTATGATTTCTCATTAGAATAGAGAGTTATGTAGAAGTTTCATAGTGTAAATTTTAGTACTCACGGGGAAATTGAGTCAAACGGTTTGACTTGCTGACTTTAGTTGACTTTGATTTGACCGAAATTTGACGGTTGTCACAGTTAACATCCTTTGAGGTTTCCTAATCAAGAGTTTATGCTTAACGACCCAAGGGATGTGCATGATAACCCTGATGGACTAGAGTTGGGTTAACATGCTTTGAGGTTTCCTAATCAAGAGTTGATGCTTAACGACCCAAGGGATGTGCATGATAACCTTGGTAGACTAGAGTTGGGTTAACATGCTTTGAGGGTTATATCGTTGAAATCAATGCTCTCAATCTTTTATCTTTTCACACAATTGGATATTAACTTTTTTGTTTAATTTAAAAACATGCAGAGATGTGCATGATAACCTTGATGGACTAGAGTTGGGTTAACATGCTTTGAGGTTTCCTAATCAAGAGTTGATGTTTAACGACCGAAGGGATGTGCATGATAACCGTGATGGACTAGAGTTGGGTTAACATGCTTTGAGGTTTCCTAATCAAGAGTTGATTCTTAACGACCCAAGGTATGTGCATGATAACCTTGATGGACTAGTGTTAGGTTAACATGCTTTGAGGTTTCCTAATCTAGAGTTGATGCTTAACGACCCAAGGGATGTGCATGATAACCTTGATGGACTAGAGTTGGGTAACATGCTTTGAGGTTTCCTAATCAAGAGTTGATGCTTAACGACCAGAAGGATGTGCATGATAACCTTGATGGACTAGAGTTGGGTTAACATGCTTTGAGGTTTCCTAATCAAGAGTTGATGCTTAACGACCCAAGGGATGTGCATGATAACCTTGATGGTGTAGAGTTGGGTTAACATGCTTTGAGGTTTCCTAATCAAGAGTTGATGCTTAACGACCCAAGGGATGTGCATGATAACCTTGAAGGACTAGAGTTGGGTTAACATGCATTGAGGGTTATATCGTTGAAATCAATGCTCTCAATCTTTTATCTTTTCACACAATTGGATATTAACTTTTTTGTTTAGTTTAAAAACATGCCGGGATGTGCATGATAACCTTGATGGACTAGAGTTGGGTTAACATGCTTTGAGGTTTCCTAATCAAGAGTTGATGTTTAACGACCGAAGGGATGTGCGTGATAACCTTGATGGACTAGAGTTGGGTTAACATGCTTTGAGGTTTCCTAATCAAGAGTTGATGCTTAACGACCAAAGGGATGTGCATGATAACCTTGATGGACTTGAGTTGGGTTAACATGCTTTGAGGTTTCCTAGTCTAGAGTTGATGCTTAACGACCCAAGGGATGTGCATGATAACCTTGATGGACTAGAGTTGGGTTAACATGCTTTGAGGTTTCCTAATCAAGAGTTGATGCTTAACGACCCAAGGGATGTGCATGATAACCTTGATGGACTAGAGTTGGGTTAACATGCTTTGAGGTTTCCTAATCAAGAGTTGATGCTTAACGACCCAAGGGATGTGCATGATAACCTTTATGGACTAGAGTTGGGTTAACATGCTTTGAGGTTTCCTAATCAAGAGTTGATACTTAACGACCCAAGGGATGTGCATGATAACCTTGATGGACTAGAGTTGGGTTAACATGCTTTGAGGTTTCCTAATCAAGAGTTGATGCTTAACGACCCAAGGGATGTGCATGATAACCTTGATGGACTAGAGTTGAGTTAACATGCTTTGAGGTTTCCTAATCAAGAGTTGATGCTTAACGACTCAAGGGATGTGCATGATAACCTTGACAGACTAGAGTTGGGTTAACATGCTTTGAGGGTTATATCGTTGAAATCAATGCTCTCAATCTTTTATCTTTTCACACAATTAGATATTAACTCTTTTGTTTAGTTTAAAAACATGCAGGGATGTGCATGATAACCTTGATGGACTAGAGTTGGGTTAACATGCTTTGAGGTTTCCTAATCAAGAGTTGATGTTTAACGACAGAAGGGATGTGCATGATAACCTTGATGGCTAGAGTTGGGTTAACATGCTTCGAGGTTTCCTAATCAAAAGTTGATGCTTAACGACCCAAGGGATATGCATGATAACCTTGATGGACTAGAGTTGGGTTAACATGCTTTGAGGATTCCTAATCAAGAGTTGAAGCATAACGACCCAAGGAATGTGCATGATAACCTTGATGGACTAGAGTTGGGTTAACATGCATTGAGGTTTCCTAGTCTAGAGTTGATGCTTAACGACCCAAGGGATGTGCATGATAACCTTGATGGACTAGATTTGGGTTAACATGCTTTGAGGTTTCCTAATCAAGAGTTGATGCTTAACGACCCAAGGGATGTGCATGATAACCTTGATGGACTAGAGTTGGGTTAACATGCTTTGAGGTTTCCTAATCAAGAGTTGATGCTTAACGACCCAAGGGATGTGCATGATAAACTTTATGGACTAGAGTTGGGTTAACATGCTTTGAGGTTTCCTAATCAAGAGTTGATGCTTAACGACCCAAGGGATGTGCATGATAACCTTTATGGACTAGAGTTGGGTTAACATGCTTTGAGGTTTCCTAATCAAGAGTTGATGCTTAACGACCCAAGGGATGTGCATGATAACCTTCATGGACTAGAGTTGGGTTAACATGCTTTGAGGTTTCCTAATCAAGAGTTGATGCTTAACGACCCAAGGGATGTGCATGATAACCTTGAAGGACTAGAGTTGGGTTAACATGCATTGAGGGTTATATCATTGAAATCAATGCTCTCAATCTTTTATCTTTTCACACAATTGGATATTAACTTTTTTGTTTAGTTTAAAAACATGCCGGGATGTGCATGATAACCTTGATGGACTAGAGTTGGGTTAACATGCTTTGAGGTTTCCTAATCAAGAGTTGATGTTTAACGACCGAAGGGATGTGCGTGATAACCTTGATGGACTAGAGTTGGGTTAACATGCTTTGAGGTTTCCTAATCAAGAGTTGATGCTTAACGACCAAAGGGATGTGCATGATAACCTTGATGGACTTGAGTTGGGTTAACATGCTTTGAGGTTTCCTAGTCTAGAGTTGATGCTTAACGACCCAAGGGATGTGCATGATAACCTTGATGGACTAGAGTTGGGTTAACATGCTTTGAGGTTTCCTAATCAAGAGATGATGCTTAACGACCTAAGGGATGTGCATGATAACCTTGATGGACTAGAGTTGGGTTAACATGCTTTGAGGTTTCCTAATCAAGAGTTGATGCTTAACGACCCAAGGGATGTGCATGATAACCTTGAAGGACTAGAGTTGGGTTAACATGCATTGAGGGTTATATCGTTGAAATCAACGCTCTCAATCTTTTATCTTTTCACATAATTGGATATTAACTTTTTTGTTTAGCTTAAAAACATGCCGGGATGTGCATGATAACCTTGATGGACTAGAGTTGGGTTAA
Source organism: Lactuca saligna (assembly GCF_052625555.1). Taxonomy (NCBI): domain Eukaryota; kingdom Viridiplantae; phylum Streptophyta; class Magnoliopsida; order Asterales; family Asteraceae; genus Lactuca; species Lactuca saligna. Next base: position 178,574,406 of record NC_136422.1, on the reverse strand, counting down.
CATGCTTTGAGGTTTCCTAATCAAGAGTTGATGTTTAACGACCGAAGGGATGTGCGTGATAACCTTGATGGACTAGAGTTGGGTTAACATGCTTTGAGGTTTCCTAATCAAGAGTTGATGCTTAACGACCAAAGGGATGTGCATGATAACCTTGATGGAATTGAGTTGGGTTAACATGCTTTGAGGTTTCCTAGTCTAGAGTTGATGCTTAACGACCCAAGGGATGTGCATGATAACCTTGATGGACTAGAGTTGGGTTAACATGCTTTGAGGTTTCCTAATCAAGAGTTGATGCTTAACGTCCCAAGGGATGTGCATGATAACCTTGATGGACTAGAGTTGGGTTAACATGCTTTGAGGTTTCCTAATCAAGAGTTGATGCTTAACGACCCAAGGGATGTGCATGATAACCTTTATGGACTAGAGTTGGGTTAACATGCTTTGAGGTTTCCTAATCAAGAGTTGATACTTAACGACCCAAGGGATGTGCATGATAACCTTGATGGACTAGAGTTGGGTTAACATGCTTTGAGGTTTCCTAATCAAGAGTTGATGCTTAACGACCCAAGGGATGTGCATGATAACCTTGATGGACTAGAGTTGGGTTAACATGCTTTGAGGTTTCCTAATCAAGAGTTGATGCTTAACGACCCAAGGGATGTGCATGATAACCTTGATGGACTAGAGTTGGGTTAACATGCATTGAGGGTTATATCGTTGAAATCAATGCTCTCAATCTTTTATCTTTTCACACAATTGGATATTAACTTTTTTGTTTAGTTTAAAAACATGCCGGGATGTGCATGATAACCTTGATGGACTAGAGTTGGGTTAACATGCTTTGAGGTTTCCTAATCAAGAGTTGATGTTTAACGACCGAAGGGATGTGCGTGATAACCTTGATGGACTAGAGTTGGGTTAACATGCTTTGAGGTTTCCTAATCAAGAGTTGATGCTTAACGACCAAAGGGATGTGCATGATAACCTTGATGGACTTGAGTTGGGTTAACATGCTTTGAGGTTTCCTAGTCTAGAATTGATGCTTAACGACCCAAGGGATGTGCATGATAACCTTGATGGACTAGAGTTGGGTTAACATGCTTTGAGGTTTCCTAATCAAGAGTTGATGCTTAACGACCCAAGGGATGTGCATGATAACCTTTATGGACTAGAGTTGGGTTAACATGCTTTGAGGTTTCCTAATCAAGAGCTGATACTTAACGACCCAAGGGATGTGCATGATAACCTTGATGGCTAGAGTTGGGTTAACATGCTTCGAGGTTTCCTAATCAAGAGTTGATTCTTAACGACCCAAGGGATGTGCATGATAACCTTGATGGACTAGAGTTGGGTTAATATGCTTTGGGGTTTCCTAATCAAGAGTTGATGCTTAACGACCCAAGGGATGTGCATGATAACCTTGATGGACTAGAGTTGGGTTAACATGCTTTGAGGTTTCCTAATCAAGAGTTGATGTTTAACGACCCAAGGGATGTGCATGATAACCTTGAAGGACTAGAGTTGGGTTAACATGCATTGAGGGTTATAGCGTTGAAATCAATGCTCTCAATCTTTTATCTTTTCACACAATTGGATATTAACTTTTTTGTTTAGTTTAAAAACATGGCGGGATGTGCATGATAACCTTGATGGACTAGAGTTGGGTTAACATGCTTTGAGGTTTCCTAATCAAGAGTTGATGTTTAACGACCGAAGGGATGTGCGTGATAACCTTGATGGACTAGAGTTGTGTTAACATGCTTTGAGGTTTCCTAATCAAGAGTTGATGCTTAACGACCAAAGGGATGTGCATGATAACCTTGATGGACTTGAGTTGGGTTAACATGCTTTGAGGTTTCCTAGTCTAGAGTTGATGCTTAACGACCCAAGGGATGTGCATGATAACCTTGATGGACTAGAGTTGGGTTAACATGCTTTGAGGTTTCCTAATCAAGAGTTGATGCTTAACGTCCCAAGGGATGTGCATGATAACCTTGATGGACTAGAGTTGGGTTAGCATGCTTTGAGGTTTCCTAATCAAGAGTTGATGCTTAACGACCCAAGGGATGTGCATGGTAACCTTTATGGACTAGAGTTGGGTTAACATGCTTTGAGGTTTCCTAATCAAGAGTTGATACTTAACGACCCAAGGGATGTGCATGATAACCTTGATGGACTAGAGTTGGGTTAACATGCTTTGAGGTTTCCTAATCAAGAGTTGATGCTTAACGACCCAAGGGATGTGCATGATAACCTTGATGGACTAGAGTTGGGTTAACATGCTTTGAGGTTTCCTAATCAAGAGTTGATGCTTAACGACTCAAGGGATGTGCATGATAACCTTGACAGACTAGAGTTGGGTTAACATGCTTTGAGGGTTATATCGTTGAAATCAATGCTCTCAATCTTTTATCTTTTCACTCAATTGGATATTAACTTTTTTGTTTAGTTTAAAAAGATGCAGGGATGTGCATGATAACCTTGATGGACTAGAGTTGGGTTAACATGCTTTGAGGTTTCCTAATCAAGAGTTGATGTTTAACGACAGAAGGGATGTGCATGATAACCTTGATGGCTAGAGTTGGGTTAACATGCTTCGAGGTTTCCTAATCAAGATTTGATGCTTAACGACCCAAGGGATGTGCATGATAACCTTGATGGACTAGAGTTGGGTTAACATGCTTTGAGGCTTCTTAATCAAGAGTTGATGCATAACGACCCAAGGAATGTGCATGATAACCTTGATGGACTAGAGTTGGGTTAACATGCTTTGAGGTTTCCTAGTCTAGAGTTGATGCTTAACGACCCAAGGGATGTGCATGATAACCTTGATGGACTAGAGTTGGGTTAACATGCTTTGAGGTTTCCTAATCAAGAGTTGATGCTTAACGACCCAAGGGATGTGCATGATAACCTTGATGGACTAGAGTTGGGTTAACATGCTTTGAGGTTTCCTAATCAAGAGTTGATGCTTAACGACCCAAGGGATGTGCATGATAAACTTTATGGACTAGAGTTGGGTTAACAAGCTTTGAGGTTTCCTAATCAAGAGTTGATGCTTAACGACCCAAGGGATGTGCATGATAACCTTTATGGACTAGAGTTGGGTTAACATGCTTTGAGGTTTCCTAATCAAGAGTTGATGCTTAACGACCCAAGGGATGCGCATGATAACCTTGATGGACTAGAGTTGGGTTAACATGCTTTGAGGTTTCCTAGTCAAGAGTTGATGCTTAACGACCCAAGGGATGTGCATGATAACCTTGAAGGACTAGAGTTGGGTTAACATGCATTGAGGGTTATATCGTTGAAATCAATGCTCTCAATCTTTTATCTTTTCACACAATTGGATATTAACTTTTTTGTTTAGTTTAAAAACATGCCGGGATGTGCATGATAACCTTGATGGACTAGAGTTGGGTTAACATGCTTTGAGGTTTCCTAATCAAGAGTTGATGTTTAACGACCGAAGGGATGTGCGTGATAACCTTGATGGACTAGAGTTGGGTTAACATGCTTTGAGGTTTCCTAATCAAGAGTTGATGCTTAACGACCAAAGGGATGTGCATGATAACCTTGATGGACTTGAGTTGGGTTAACATGCTTTGAGGTTTCCTAGTCTAGAGTTGATGCTTAACGGCCCAAGGGATGTGCATGATAACCTTGATGGACTAGAGTTGGGTTAACATGCTTTGAGGTTTCCTAATCAAGGGTTGATGCTTAACGACCCAAGGGATGTGCATGATAACCTTGATGGACTAGAGTTGGGTTAACATGCTTTGAGGTTTCCTAATCAAGAGTTGATGCTTAACGACCCAAGGGATGTGCATGATAACCTTTATGGACTAGAGTTGGGTTAACATACTTTGAGGTTTCCTAATCAAGATTGATACTTAACGACCCAAGGGATGTGCATGATAACCTTGATGGACTAGAGTTGGGTTAACATGCTTTGAGGTTTCCTAATCAAGAGTTGATGCTTAACGACCCAAGGGATGTGCATGATAACCTTGATGGACTAGAGTTGGGTTAACATGCTTTGAGGTTTCCTAATCAAGAGTTGATGCTTAACGACTCAAGGGATGTGCATGATAACCTTGACAGACTAGAGTTGGGCTTACAAGGTTTGAGGGTTATATCGTTGAAATGAATGCTCTCAATCTTTTATCTTTTCACACAATTGGATATTAACTTTTTTGTTTAGTTTAAAAACATGCAGGGATGTGCATGATAACCTTGATGGACGAGAGTTGGGTTAACATGCTTTGAGGTTACCTAATCAAGAGTTGATGTTTAACGACAGAAGGGATGTGCATGATAACCTTGACGGCTAGAGTTGGGTTAACATGCTTCGAGGTTTCCTAATCAAGAGTTGATGCTTAACGACCCAAGGGATGTGCATGATAACCTTGATTGACTAGAGTTGGGTTAAGATGCTTTGAGGTTTCCTAATCAAGAGTTGATGCATAACGACCCAAGGAATGTGCATGATAACCTTGATGGACTAGAGTTGGGTTAACATGCTTTGAGGTTTCCTAGTCTAGAGTTGATGCTTAACGACCCAAGGGATGTGCATGATAACCTTGATGGACTAGAGTTGGGTTAACATGCTTTGAGGTTTCCTAATCAACAGTTGATGCTTAACGACCCAAGGGATGTGCATGATAACCTTGATGGACTAGAGTTGGGTTAACATGCTTTGAGGTTTCCTAATCAAGAGTTGATGCTTAACGACCCAAGGGATGTGCATGATAACCTTTATGGACTAGAGTTGGGTTAAAATGCTTTGAGGTTTCCTAATCAAGAGTTGATGCTTAACGACCCAAGGGACGTGCATGATAACCTTTATGGACTAGAGTTGGGTTAACATGCTTTGAGGTTTCCTAATCAAGAGTTGATGCTTAACGACCCAAGGGATGTGCATGATAACCTTGATGGACTAGAGTTGGGTTAACATGCTTTGAGGTTTCCTAATCAAGAGGTGATGCTTAACGACCCAAGGGATGTGCATGATAACCTTGAAGGACTATAGTTGGGTTAACATGCATTGAGGGTTATATCATTGAAATCAATGCTCTTAATCTTTTATCCTTTCACACAATTGGATATTAACTTTTTTGTTTAGTTTCAAAACATGCCGGGATTTGCATGATAACCTTGATGGACTAGAGTTGGGTTAACATGCTTTGAGGTTTCCTAATCAAGAGTTGATGTTTAACGACCGAAGGGATGTGCGTGATAACCTTGATGGACTAGAGTTGGGTTAACATGCTTTGAGGTTTCCTAATCAAGAGTTGATGCTTAACGACCAAAGGGATGTGCATGATAACCTTGATGGACTTGAGTTGGGTTAACATGCTTTGAGGTTTCCTAGTCTAGAGTTGATGCTTAACGACCCAAGGGATGTGCATGATAACCTTGATGGACTAGAGTTGGGTTAACATGCTTTGAGGTTTCCTAATAAAGAGTTGATGCTTAACGACCCAGGGGATGTGCATGATAACCTTGATGGACTAGAGTTAGGTTAACATGCTTTGAGGTTTCCTAATCAAGAGTTGATGCTTAACGACCCAAGGGATGTGCATGATAACCTTTATGGACTAGAGTTGGGTTAACATGCTTTGAGGTTTCCTAATCAAGAGTTGATACTTAACGACCCAAGGGATGTGCATGATAACCTTGATGGACTAGAGTTGGGTTAACATGCTTTGAGGTTTCCTAATAAAGAGTTGATGCTTAACGACCCAAGGGATGTGCATGATAACCTTGATGGACTAGAGTTGGGTTAACATGCTTTGAGGTTTCCTAATCAAGAGTTGATGCTTAACGACTCAAGGGATGTGCATGATAACCTTGACAGACTAGAGTTGGGTTAACATGCTTTGAGGGTTATATCGTTGAAATCAATGCTCTCAATCTTTTATCTTTTCACACAATTGGATATTAACTTTTTTGTTTAGTTTAAAAACATGCAGGGATGTGCATGATAACCTCGATGGACTAGAGTTGGGTTAACATGCTTTGAGGTTTCCTAATCAAGAGTTGATGTTTAACGACAGAAGGGATGTGCATGATAACCTTGATGGCTAGAGTTGGGTTAACATGCTTCGAGGTTTCCTAATCAAGGGTTGATGCTTAACGACCCAAGGGATGTGCCTGATTACCTTGATGGACTAGAGTTGGGTTAACATGCTTTGAGGTTTCCTAGTCAAGAGTTGATGCATAACGACCCAAGGAATGTGCATGATAACCTTGATGGACTAGAGTTGGGTTAACATGCTTTGAGGTTTCCTAGTCTAGAGTTGATGCTTAACGACCCAAGGGATGTGCATGATAACCTTGATGGACTAGAGTTGGGTTAACATGCTTTGAGGTTTCCTAATCAAGAGTTGATGCTTAACGACCCAAGGGATGTGCATGATAACCTTGATGGACTAGAGTTGGGTTAACATGCTTTGAGGTTTCCTAATCAAGAGTTGATGCTTAACGACTCAAGGGATGTGCATGATAACCTTGACAGACTAGAGTTGGGCTTACAAGCTTTGAGGGTTATATCGTTGAAATGAATGCTCTCAATCTTTTATCTTTTCACACAATTGGATATTAACTTTTTTGTTTAGTTTAAAAACATGCAGGGATGTGCATGATAACCTTGATGGACTAGAGTTGGGTTAACATGCTTTGAGGTTACCTAATCAAGAGTTGATGTTTAACGACAGAAGGGATGTGCATGATAACCTTGACGGCTAGAGTTGGGTTAACATGCTTCGAGGTTTCCTAATCAAGAGTTGATGCTTAACGACCCAAGGGATGTGCATGATAACCTTGATTGACTAGATTTGGGTTAACATGCTTTGAGGTTTCCTAATCAAGAGTTCATGCATAACGACCCAAGGAATGTGCATGATAACCTTGATGGACTAGAGTTGGGTTAACATGCTTTGAGGTTTCCTAGTCTAGAGTTGATGCTTAACGACCCAAGGGATGTGCATGATAACCTTGATGGACTAGAGTTGGGTTAACATGCTTTGAGGTTTCCTAATCAAGAGTTGATGCTTAACGACCCAAGGGATGTGCATGATAACCTTGATGGACTAGAGTTGGGTTAACATGCTTTGAGGTTTCCTAATCAAGAGTTGATGCTTAACGACTCAAGGGATGTGCATGATAACCTTGACAGACTAGAGTTGGGCTTACAAGCTTTGAGGGTTATATCGTTGAAATGAATGCTCTCAATCTTTTATCTTTTCACACAATTGGATATTAACTTTTTTGTTTAGTTTAAAAACATGCAGGGATGTGCATGATAACCTTGATGGACTAGAGTTGGGTTAACATGCTTTGAGGTTACCTAATCAAGAGTTGATGTTTAACGACAGAAGGGATGTGCATGATAACCTTGACGGCTAGAGTTGGGTTAACATGCTTCGAGGTTTCCTAATCAAGAGTTGATGCTTAACGACCCAAGGGATGTGCATGATAACCTTGATTGACTAGATTTGGGTTAACATGCTTTGAGGTTTCCTAATCAAGAGTTCATGCATAACGACCCAAGGAATGTGCATGATAACCTTGATGGACTAGAGTTGGGTTAACATGCTTTGAGGTTTCCTAGTCTAGAGTTGATGCTTAACGACCCAAGGGATGTGCATGATAACCTTGATGGACTAGAGTTGGGTTAACATGCTTTGAGGTTTCCTAATCAAGAGTTGATGCTTAACGACCCAAGGGATGTGCATGATAACCTTGATGGACTAGAGTTGGGTTAACATGCTTTGAGGTTTCCTAATCAAGAGTTGATGCTTAACGACTCAAGGGATGTGCATGATAACCTTGACAGACTAGAGTTGGGCTTACAAGCTTTGAGGGTTATATCGTTGAAATGAATGCTCTCAATCTTTTATCTTTTCACACAATTGGATATTAACTTTTTTGTTTAGTTTAAAAACATGCAGGGATGTGCATGATAACCTTGATGGACTAGAGTTGGGTTAACATGCTTTGAGGTTACCTAATCAAGAGTTGATGTTTAACGACAGAAGGGATGTGCATGATAACCTTGACGGCTAGAGTTGGGTTAACATGCTTCGAGGTTTCCTAATCAAGAGTTGATGCTTAACGACCCAAGGGATGTGCATGATAACCTTGATTGACTAGATTTGGGTTAACATGCTTTGAGGTTTCCTAATCAAGAGTTCATGCATAACGACCCAAGGAATGTGCATGATAACCTTGATGGACTAGAGTTGGGTTAACATGCTTTGAGGTTTCCTAGTCTAGAGTTGATGCTTAACGACCCAAGGGATGTGCATGATAACCTTGATGGACTAGAGTTGGGTTAACATGCTTTGAGGTTTCCTAATCAACAGTTGATGCTTAACGACCCAAGGGATGTGCATGATAACCTTGATGGACTAGAGTTGGGTTAACATGCTTTGAGGTTTCCTAATCAAGAGTTGATGCTTAACGACCCAAGGGATGTGCATGATAACCTTTATGGACTAGAGTTGGGTTAAAATGCTTTGAGGTTTCCTAATCAAGAGTTGATGCTTAACGACCCAAGGGACGTGCATGATAACCTTTATGGACTAGAGTTGGGTTAACATGCATTGAGGTTTCCTAATCAAGAGTTGATGCTTAACGACCCAAGGGATGTGCATGATAACCTTGATGGACTAGAGTTGGGTTAACATGCTTTGAGGTTTCCTAATCAAGAGTTGATGCTTAACGACCCAAGGGATGTGCATGATAACCTTGAAGGACTAGAGTTGGGTTAACATGCACTGAGGGTTATATCATTGAAATCAATGCTCTTAATCTTTTATCCTTTCACACAATTGGATATTAACTTTTTTGTTTAGTTTCAAAACATGCCGGGATGTGCATGATAACCTTGATGGACTTGAGTTGGGTTAACATGCTTTGAGGTTTCCTAATCAAGAGTTGATGTTTAACGACCGAAGGGATGTGCGTGATAACCTTGATGGACTAGAGTTGGGTTAACATGCTTTGAGGTTTCCTAATCAAGAGTTGATGCTTAACGACCAAAGGGATGTGCATGATAACCTTGATGGACTTGAGTTGGGTTAACATGCTTTGAGGTTTCCTAGTCTAGAGTTGATGCTTAACGACCCAAGGGATGTGCATGATAACCTTGATGGACTAGAGTTGGGTTAACATGCTTTGAGGTTTCCTAATAAAGAGTTGATGCTTAACGACCCAGGGGATGTGCATGATAACCTTGATGGACTAGAGTTAGGTTAACATGCTTTGAGGTTTCCTAATCAAGAGTTGATGCTTAACGACCCAAGGGATGTGCATGATAACCTTTATGGACTAGAGTTGGGTTAACATGCTTTGAGGTTTCCTAATCAAGAGTTGATACTTAACGACCCCAGGGATGTGCATGATAACCTTGATGGACTAGAGTTGGGTTAACATGCTTTGAGGTTTCCTAATCAAGAGTTGATGCTTAACGACCCAAGGGATGTGCATGATAACCTTGATGGACTAGAGTTGGGTTAACATGCTTTGAGGTTTCCTAATCAAGAGTTGATGCTTAACGACTCAAGGGATGTGCATGATAACCTTGACAGACTAGAGTTGGGTTAACATGCTTTGAGGGTTATATCGTTGAAATCAATGCTCTCAATCTTTTATCTTTTCACACAATTGGATATTAACTTTTTTGTTTAGTTTAAAAACATGCAGGGATGTGCATGATAACCTCGATGGACTAGAGTTGGGTTAACATGCTTTGAGGTTTCCTAATCAAGAGTTGATGTTTAACGACAGAAGGGATGTGCATGATAACCTTGATGGCTAGAGTTGGGTTAACATGCTTCGAGGTTTCCTAATCAAGGGTTGATGCTTAACGACCCAAGGGATGTGCCTGATTACCTTGATGGACTAGAGTTGGGTTAACATGCTTTGAGGTTTCCTAGTCAAGAGTTGATGCATAACGACCCAAGGAATGTGCATGATAACCTTGATGGACTAGAGTTGGGTTAACATGCTTTGAGGTTTCCTAGTCTAGAGTTGATGCTTAACGACCCAAGGGATGTGCATGATAACCTTGATGGACTAGAGTTGGGTTAACATGCTTTGAGGTTTCCTAATCAAGAGTTGATGCTTAACGACCCAAGGGATGTGCATGATAACCTTGATGGACTAGAGTTGGGTTAACATGCTTTGAGGTTTCCTAATCAAGAGTTGATGCTTAACGACCCAAGGGATGTGCATGATAACCTTTATGGACTAGAGTTGGGTTAACATGCTTTGAGGTTTCCTAATCAAGAGTTGATGCTTAACGACCTAAGGGATGTGCATGATAACCTTTATGGACTAGAGTTGGGTTAACATGCTTTGAGGTTTCCTAATCAAGAGTTGATGCTTAACGACCCAAGGGATGTGCATGATAACCTTGATGGACTAGAGTTGGGTTAACATGCTTTGAGGTTTCCTAATCAAGAGTTGATGCTTAACGACCCAAGGGATGTGCATGATAACCTTGAAGGACTAGAGTTGGGTTAACATGCATTGAGGGTTATATCGATGAAATCAATGCTCTCAATCTTTTATCCTTTCACACAATTGGATATTAACTTTTTTGTTTAGTTTAAAAACATGCCGGGATGTGCATGATAACCTTGATGGACTAGAGTTGGGTTAACATGCTTTGAGGTTTCCTAATCAAGAGTTGATGTTTAACGACCGAAGAGATGTGCGTGATAACCTTGATGGACTAGAGTTGGGTTAACATGCTTTGAGGTTTCCTAATCAAGATTTGATGCTTAACGACCAAAGGGATGTGCATGATAACCTTGATGGACTTGAGTTGGGTTAACATGCTTTGAGGTTTCCTAGTCTAGAGTTGATGCTTAACGACCCAAGGGATGTGCATGATAACCTTGATGGACTAGACTTGGGTTAACATGCTTTGAGGTTTCCTAATCAAGAGTTGATGCTTAACGACCCAAGGGATGTGCATGATAACCTTGATGGACTAGAGTTGGGTTAACATGCTTTGAGGTTTCCTAAACAAGAGTTGATGCTTAACGACCCAAGGGATGTGCATGATAACCTTTATGGACTAGAGTTGGGTTAACATGCTTTGAGGTTTCCTAATCAAGAGTTGATACTTAACGACCCAAGGGATGTGCATGATAACCTTGATGGACTAGAGTTGGGTTAACATGCTTTGAGGTTTCCTAATCAAGAGTTGATGCATAACGACCCAAGGGATGTGCATGATAACCTTGATGGACTAGAGTTGGGTTAACATGCTTTGAGGTTTCCTAATCAAAAGTTGATGCTTAACGACTCAAGGGATGTGCATGATAACCTTGACAGACTAGAGTTGGGTTAACATGCTTTGAGGGTTATATCGTTGAAATCAATGCTCTCAATCTTTTATCTTTTCACACAATTGGATATTAACTTTTTTGTTTAGTTTAAAAACATGCAGGGATGTGCATGATAACCTTGATGGACTAGAGTTGGGTTAACATGCTTTGAGGTTTCCTAATCAAGAGTTGATGTTTAACGACAGAAGGGATGTGCATGATAACCTTGATGGCTAGAGTTGGGTTAACATGCTTCGAGGTTTCCTAATCAAGAGTTGATGCTTAACGACCCAAGGGATGTGCATGATAACCTTGATGGACAAGAGTTGGGTTAACATGCTTTGAGGTTTCCTAATCAAGAGTTGATGCATAACGACCCAAGGAATGTGCATGATAACCTTGATGGACTAGAGTTGGTTTAACATGCTTTGAGGTTTCCTAGTCTAGAGTTGATGCTTAACGACCCAAGGGATGTGCATGATAACCTTGATGGACTAGAGTTGGGTTAACATGCTTTGAGGTTTCCTAATCAAGAGTTGATGCTTAACGACCCAAGGGATGTGCATGATAACCTTGATGGACTAGAGTTGGGTTAACATGCTTTGAGGTTTCCTAATCAAGAGTTGATGCTTAACGACCCAAGGGATGTGCATGATAACCTTTATGGACTAGAGTTGGGTTAACATGCTTTGAGGTTTCCTAATCAAGAGTTGATACTTAACGACCCAAGGGATGTGCATGATAACCTTGATGGACTAGAGTTGGGTTAACATGCTTTGAGGCTTCCTAATCAAGAGTTGATGCTTAACGACCCAAGGGATGTGCATGATAACCTTGATGGACTAGAGTTGGGTTAACATGCTTTGAGGTTTCCTAATCAAGAGTTGATGCTTAACGACTCAAGGGATGTGCATGATAACCTTGACAGACTAGAGTTGGGTTAACATGCTTTGAGGGTTATATCGTTGAAATCAATGCTCTCAATCTTTTATCTTTTCACACAATTGGATATTAACTTTTTTGTTTAGTTTAAAAACATGCCGGGATGTGCATGATAACCTTGATGGACTAGAGTTGGGTTAACATGCTTTGAGGTTTCCTAATCAAGAGTTGATGTTTAACGACAGAAGGGATGTGCATGATAACCTTATTGGCTAGAGTTGGGTTAACATGCTTCGAGGTTTCCTAATCAAGAGTTGATGCTTAACGACCCAAGGGATGTGCATGATAACCTTGATGGACTAGAGTTGGGTTAACATGCTTTGAGGTTTCCTAATCAAGAGTTGATGCATAACGACCCAAGGAATGTGCATGATAACCTTGATGGACTAGAGTTAGGTTAACATGCTTTGAGGGTTATATCGTTGAAATCAATGCTCTCAATCTTTTATCTTTTCACACAATTGGATATTAACTTTTTTGTTTAGTTTAAAAACATGCAGGGATGTGCATGATAACCTTGATGGAATAGAGTTGGGTTAACATGCTTTGAGGTTTCCTAATCAAGAGTTGATGTTTAACGACCGAGGGGATGTGCATGATAACACTGATGGACTAGAGTAGGGTTAACATGCTTTGAGGTTTCCTAATCAAGAGTTGATGCTTAACGACCCAAGGGATGTGCATGATAACCTTGATGGACTAGAGTTGGGTTAACATGCTTTGAGGTTTCCTAATCTAGAGTTGATGCTTAACGACCAAGGGATGTGGATGATAACCTTGATGGACTAGAGTTGGGTTAACATGCTTTGAGGTTTCCTAATCAAGAGTTGATGCTTAACGACCCAAGGGATCTGCATGATAACCTTGATGGACTAGAGTTGGGTTAACATGCTTTGAGGTTTCCTAATCAAGAGTTGATGTTTAACGACCCAAGGGACGTGCATGATAACCTTGATGGCTAGAGTTGGGTTAACATCCTTCGAGGTTTCCTAATCAAGAGTTTATGCTTAACGACCCAAGGGATGTGCATGATAACCTTGATGGACTAGAGTTGGGTTAACATGCTTTGAGGTTTCCTAATCAAGAGTTGATGCATAACGACCCAAGGAATGTGCATGATAACCTTGATGGACTAGAGTTGGGTTAACATGCTTTGAGGGTTATATCGTTGAAATCAATGCTCTCAATCTTTTATCTTTTCACACAATTGGATATTAACTTTTGTTGTTTAGTTTAAAAACATGCAGGGATGTGCATGATAACCTTGATGGAATAGAGTTGGATTAACATGCTTTGAGGTTTCCTAATCAAGAGTTGATGTTTAACGACCGAGGGGATGTGCATGATAACATTGATGGACTAGAGTAGGGTTAACATGCTTTGAGGTTTCCTAATCAAGAGTTGATGCTTAACGACCCAAGGGATGTGCACGATAACCTTGATGGACTAGAGTTGGGTTAACATGCTTTGAGGTTTCCTAATCTAGAGTTGATGCTTAACGACCAAGGGATGTGGATGATAACCTTGATGGACTAGAGTTGGGTTAACATGCTTTGAGGTTTCCTAATCAAGAGTTGATGCTTAACGACCCAAGGGATGTGCATGATAACGTTGATGGACTAGAGTTGGGTTAACATGCTTTGAGGTTTCCTAATCAAGAGTTGAAGCTTAACGACCCAAGGGATGTGCATGATAACCTTGATGGACTAGAGTTGGGTTAACATGCTTTGAGGTTTCCTAATCAAGAGTTGATGCATAACGACCCAAGGGATGTGCATGATAACCTTGATGAACTAGAGTTGGGTTAACACGCTTTGAGGTTTCCAAATCAAGAGTTGATGCTTAACGACCCAAGGGATGTGCAGGATAACCTTGATGGATTAGAGTTGGGATGTGCATGATAACCTTGATGGACTAGAGTTTATCAAAAGTTTATGCTTAACGACCCAAGGGATGTGCATGATAACCTTGATGGACTAGAGTTGGGTTAACATGCTTTAAGGTTTCCTAATCAAGAGTTGATGCTTAACGACCTAAGGGATGTGCATGATAACCTTGATAGACTAGAGTTGGGTTAACATGCTTTGAGGACTAATCTTTGAAATGAATGCTCTCAATCTTTTATCTTTTCACACAATTGGATATTAACTTTTTTGTTTAGTTTAAAAACATGAAGGGATGTGCATGATAACCTTGATGGACTAGAGCTGGGTTAACATGCTTTGAGGTTTCCTAATCAAGAGTTGATGCTTAACGACCCAAGGGATGTGCATAATAACCTTGATGGACTAGAGTTGGGTTAACATGCTTTGAGGTTTCCAAATCAAGAGTTGATGCTTAACGACCCAAGGGATGTGCATGATAACCTTGATGGACCTTGATGGACTAGATTTGGGTTAACATGCTTTGAGGTTTCCTAATCAAGAGTTGATGCTTAACGACCCAAGGGATGTGCATGATAACGTTGATGGACTAGAGTTGGGTTAACATGCTTTGAGGTTTATATCGTTGAAATCAATGCTCTCAAACTTTTATATTTTCACACAATTGGATATTAACATTTTTGTTTAGTTTAAAAACATCCAGAGATGTGCATGATAACCTTGATGGACTAGAGTTGGGTTAACATGCTTTGAGGTTTCCTAATCAAGAGTTGATGCTTAACGACCTAAGGGATGTGCATGATAACCTTGATGGAACTTGATGGACTAGAGTTGGGTTAACATGCTTTGAGGTTTCCTAATCAAGAGTTGATGCTTAACGACCTAAGGGATGTGCAAGATAACCTTGATGGACTAGAGTTGGGTTAACCTGCTTTGAGGTTTCCTAATCAAGAGTTGATGCTTAACGACCCAAGGGATGTGCATGTTAACCTTGATGGACCTTGATGGACTAGAATTGGGTTAACATGCTATGAGGTTTCCTTGGGGCGTTAAGCATCAAGTCTTGATTAGGAAACCTCAAAGCATGTTAACCCAACTCTAGTCCATCAAGGTTATGAAGAGTTTATGCTTAACGACCCAAGGGATGTGCATAATAACTTTGATGGACTAGTGTTGGTTTAACATGCTTTGAGGTTTCCTAATCAAGAGTTGCTGGTTAACGACCCAAGGGATGTGCATGATAACCTTGATGGACTAGAGTTGGGTTAACATGCTTTGAGGTTTATATCGTTGAAATCAATACTCTCAATCTTTTATCTTTTCACACAATTGGATATTAACTTTTTTTGTTTACTTTAAAAACATGCAAGGATGTGCGTGATAACCTTGATGGACTAGAGTTGGGTTAACATGCTTTGAGGTTTCCTAATCAAGAGTTGATGCTTAACGACCCAAGGGATGTGCATGATAACCTTGATGGACTTGAGTTGGGTTAACGTGCTTTGAGGGTTATATACTTGAAATCAATGCTCTCAATCATTTATCTTTTCACACAATTGGATATTAACTTTTTTGTTTAGTTTAAAAACATCCTCGGATGTGCATGATAACCTTGATTGACTAGAGTTGGGTTAACATGCTTTGAGGTTTCTTAATCAAGAGTTGATGCTTAACGACCTAAGGGATGTGCATGATAACCTTGATGGAACTTGATGGACTAGAGTTGGGTTAACATGCTTTGAGGTTTCCTAATCAAGAGTTGATGCTTAACGACCCAAGGGATGTGCATGATAACCTTGATGGACTAGAGTTGGGTTAACCTGCTTTGAGGTTTCCTAATCAAGAGTTGATGCTTAACGACCCAAGGGATGTGCATGTTAACCTTGATGGACCTTGATGGACTAGAATTGGGTTAACATGCTTTGAGGTTTCCTTGGGGCGTTAAGCATCAAGTCTTGATTAGGAAACCTCAAAGCATGTTAACCCAACTCTAGTCCATCAAGGTTATGAAGAGTTTATGCTTAACGACCCAAGGGATGTGCATAATAACTTTGATGGACTAGAGTTGGGTTAACATGCTTTGAGGTTTCCTAATCAAGAGTTGATGCTTAACGACCCAAGGGATGTGCATGATAACCTTGATGGACTAGAGTTGGGTTAATATGCTTTGAGGTTTCCTAATAAAGAGTTGATGCTTAACGACCCAAGGGATGTGCATGATAACCTGGATAGACTAGAGTTGGGTTAACATGCTTTGAGGGTTAATCGTTGAAATCAATGCTCTCAATCTTTTATCTTTTCACACAATTGGATATTAACTTTTTTGTTTAGTTTAAAAACATGCAGGGATGTGCATGATAACCTTGATGGACTAGAGTTGGGTTAACATGCTTTGAGGTTTCCTAATCAAGAGTTGATGCTTATCGACCCAAGGGATGTGCATGATAACCATGATGGACTATATTTGGGTTAACATGCTTTGAGGTTTCCTAATCAAGAGTTGATGCTTAACGACCCAAGGGATGTGCATGATAACTTTGATGGACTAGAGTTGGGTTAACATGCTTTGAGGTTTCCTTGGGGCGTTAAGCATCAACTCTTGATTAGGAAACCTCAAAGCATGGTAACCCAACTCTAGTCCATCAAGGTTATCAAAAGTTTATGCTTAACGACCCAAGGGATGTGCATGATAACCTTGATGGACTAGAGTTGGGTTAACATGCTTTGAGGTTTCCTAATCAAGAGTTGATGCTTAACGACCTAAGGGATGTGCATGATAACCTTGATAGACTAGAGTTGGGTTAACATGCTTTCAGGATTAATCGTTGAAATGAATGCTCTCAATCTTTTATCTTTTCACACAATTGGATATTAACCTTTTTGTTTAGTTTAAAAACATGCAGGGATGTGCATGATAACCTTGATGGACTAGAGTTGGGTTAACATGCTTTGAGGTTTCCTAATCAAGAGTTGATGCTTAACGACCCAATGGATGTGCATGATAACCTTGATGGACTAGGTTTGGGTTAACATGCTTTGAGGGTTATATCGTTGAAATCAATGATCTGAATCTTTTATCTTTTCACACAATTGGATATTAACTTTTTTGTTTAGTTTAAAAACATGCAGGCGAAAATGCTTCGGCTCTGGATAAAAAATGTTGTGCCAGACAAGAAGCCAACATAGGGTTTAGGGTTTAGGGTTATATCGTTGAAATCAACGCTCCCAATATTTTATGTTTTCACACAGATGAATATTAACTTTTTTGTTTTGTATAAAAACATGCAGGGATGTGCATGATAACCTTGATGGACTAGAGTTGGGTTAACATGCTTTCAGGTTTCCTAATCAAGAGTTGATGCTTAACGACCCAAGGGATGTACATGATAACCTTGATGGACTAGAGTTGGGTTAACATGCTTTGAGGGTTATATCGTTGAAATCAATGCTCTCAATCTTTTATCTTTTCACACAATTGGATATTAACTTTTTTGTTTAGTTTAAAAACATCTAGGGATGTGCATGATAACCTGGATGGACTAGAGTTGGGTTAACATGCTTTGAGGTTTCCTAATCAAGAGTTGATGCTTAACGACCTAAAGGATGTGCATGATAACCTTGATGGAACTTGATGGACTAGAGTTGGGTTAACATGCTTTGAGGTTTCCTAATCCAGAGTTGATGGTTAACAACCCAAGGGATGTGCATGATAACCTTGATGGACTAGAGTAGGGTTAACATGCTTTGAGGTTTCCTAATAAAGAGTTGATGCTTAACGACCCAAGGGATGTGCATGATAACCTTGATGGACTAGAGTTGGGTTAACATGCTTTGAGGTTTCCTAATCAAGAGTTGATGCTTAACGACCCAAGGGATGTGCATGATAACCTTGATGGACTAGAGTTGGGTTAACATGCTTTGAGGGTTCCAAATCAAGAGTTGATGCTTAACGACCCAAGGGATGTGCATGATAACCTTGATGGACCTTGATGGACTAGATTTGGGTTAACATGCTTTGAGGTTTCCTAATCAAGAGTTGATGCTTAACGACCCAAGGGATGTGCATGATAACGTTGATGGACTAGAGTTGGGTTAACATGCTTTGAGGTTTATATCGTTGAAATCAATGCTCTCAAACTTTTATATTTTCACACAATTGGATATTAACATTTTTGTTTAGTTTAAAAACATCCAGAGATGTACATGATAACCTTGATGGACTAGAGTTGGGTTAACATGCTTTGAGGTTTCCTAATCAAGAGTTGATGCTTAACGACCTAAGGGATGTGCATGATAACCTTGATGGAACTTGATGGACTAGAGTTGGGTTAACATGCTTTGAGGTTTCCTAATCAAGAGTTGATGCTTAACGACCCAAGGGATGTGCATGATAACCTTGATGGACTAGAGTTGGGTTAACCTGCTTTGAGGTTTCCTAATCAAGAGTTGATGCTTAACGACCCAAGGGATGTGCATGTTAACCTTGATGGACCTTGATGGACTAGAATTGGGTTAACATGCTATGAGGTTTCCTTGGGGCGTTAAGCATCAAGTCTTGATTAGGAAACCTCAAAGCATGTTAACCCAACTCTAGTCCATCAAGGTTATGAAGAGTTTATGCTTAACGACCCATTGGATGTGCATAATAACTTTGATGGACTAGAGTTGGTTTAACATGCTTTGAGGTTTCCTAATCAAGAGCTGATGGTTAACGACCCAAGGGATGTGCATGATAACCTTGATGGACTAGAGTTGGGTTAACATGCTTTGAGGTTTATATCGTTGAAATCAATACTCTCAATCTTTTATCTTTTCACACAATTGGATATTAACTTTTTTTGTTTACTTTCAAAACATGCAAGGATGTGCATGATAACCTTGATGGACTAGAGTTGGGTTAACATGCTTTGAGGTTTCCTAATCAAGAGTTGATGCTTAACGACCCAAGGGATGTGCATGATAACCTTGATGGACTAGAGTTGGGTTAACGTGCTTTGAGGGTTATATAGTTGAAATCAATGCTCTCAATCTTTTATCTTTTCACACAATTGGATATTAACTTTTTTGTTTAGTTTAAAAACATCCTCGGATGTGCATGATAAACTTGATGGACTAGAGTTGGGTTAACATGCTTTGAGGTTTCCTAATCAAGAGTTGATGCTTAACGAACTAAGGGATGTGCATGATAACCTTGATGGAACTTGATGGACTAGAGTTGGTTAACATGCTTTGAGGTTTCCTAATCAAGAGTTGATGCTTAACGACCCAAGGGATGTGCATGATAACCTTGATGGACTAGAGTTGGGTTAACCTGCTTTGAGGTTTCCTAATCAAGAGTTGATGCTTAACGACCCAAGGGATGTGCATGTTAACCTTGATGGACCTTGATGGACTAGAATTGGGTTAACATGCTTTGAGGTTTCCTTGGGGCATTAAGCATCAAGTCTTGATTAGGAAACCTCAAAGCATGTTAACCCAACTCTAGTCCATCAAGGTTATGAAGAGTTTATGCTTAACGACCCAAGGGATGTGCATAATAACTTTGATGGACTAGAGTTGGGTTAACATGCTTTGAGGTTTCCTAATCAAGAGTTGATGCTTAACGACCCAAGGGATGTGCATGATAACCTTGATGGACTAGAGTTGGGTTAATATGCTTTGAGGTTTCCTAATCAAGAGTTGATGCTTAACGACCCAAGGGATGTGCATGATAACCTGGATAGACTAGAGTTGGGTTAACATGCTTTGAGGGTTAATCGTTGAAATCAATGCTCTCAATCTTTTATCTTTTCACACAATTGGATATTAACTTTTTTGTTTAGTTTAAAAACATACAGGGATGTGCATGATAACCTTGATGGACTAGAGTTGGGTTAACATGCTTTGAGGTTTCCTAATCAAGAGTTGATGCTTATCGACCCAAGGGATGTGCATGATAACCTTGATGGACTATATTTGGGTTAACATGCTTTGAGGTTTCCTAATCAAGAGTTGATGCTTAACGACCCAAGGGATGTGCATGATAACTTTGATGGACTAGAGTTGGGTTAACATGCTTTGAGGTTTCCTTGGGGCGTTAAGCATCAACTCTTGATTAGGAAACCTCAAAGCATGGTAACCCAACTCTAGTCCATCAAGGTTATCAAAAGTTTATGCTTAACGACCCAAGGGATGTGCATGATAACCTTGATGGACTAGAGTTGGGTTAACATGCTTTGAGGTTTCCTAATCAAGAGTTGATGCTTAACGACCTAAGGGATGTGCATGATAACCTTGATAGACTAGAGTTGGGTTAACATGCTTTGAGGATTAATCGTTGAAATGAATGCTCTCAATCTTTTATCTTTTCACACAATTGGATATTAACCTTTTTGTTTAGTTTAAAAACATGCAGGGATGTGCATGATAACCTTGATGGACTAGAGCTGGGTTAACATGCTTTGAGGTTTCCTAATCAAGAGTCGATGCTTAACGACCCAAGGTATGTGCATGGTAACCTTGATGGACTAGAGTTGGGTTAACATGCTTTGAGGTTTCCTAATCAAGAGTTGATGCTTAACGACCCAATGGATGTGCATGATAACCTTGATGGACTAGGTTTGGGTTAACATGCTTTGAGGGTTATATCGTTGAAATCAATGATCTGAATCTTTTATCTTTTCACACAATTGGATATTAACTTTTTTGTTTAGTTTAAAAACATGCAGGCGAAAATGCTTCGGCTCTGGATAAAAAATGTTGTGCCAGACAAGAAGCCAACATAGGGTTTAGGGTTTAGGGTTATATCGTTGAAATCAACGCTCCCAATATTTTATGTTTTCACACAGATGAATATTAACTTTTTTGTTTTGTATAAAAACATGCAGGGATGTGCATGATAACCTTGATGGACTAGAGTTGGGTTAACATGCTTTCAGGTTTCCTAATCAAGAGTTGATGCTTAACGACCCAAGGGATGTACATGATAACCTTGATGGACTAGAGTTGGGTTAACATGCTTTGAGGGTTATATCGTTGAAATCAATGCTCTCAATCTTTTATCTTTTCACACAATTGGATATTAACTTTTTTGTTTAGTTTAAAAACATCTAGGGATGTGCATGATAACCTGGATGGACTAGAGTTGGGTTAACATGCTTTGAGGTTTCCTAATCAAGTGTTGATGCTTAACGACCTAAGGGATGTGCATGATAACCTTGATGGAACTTGATGGACTAGAGTTGGGTTAACATGCTTTGAGGTTTCCTAATCCAGAGTTGATGGTTAACAACCCAAGGGATGTGCATGATAACCTTGATGGACTAGAGTAGGGTTAACATGCTTTGAGGTTTCCTAATAAAGAGTTGATGCTTAACGACCCAAGGGATGTGCATGATAACCTTGATGCACTAGAGTTGGGTTAACATGCTTTGAGGTTTCCTAATCAAGAGTTGATGCTTAACGACCCAAGGGATGTGCATGATAACCTTGATGGACTAGAGTTGGGTTAACATGCTTTGAGGTTTCCAAATCAAGAGTTGATGCTTAACGACCCAAGGGATGTGCATGATAACCTTGATGGACCTTGATGGACTAGATTTGGGTTAACATGCTTTGAGGTTTCCTAATCAAGAGTTGATGCTTAACGACCCAAGGGATGTGCATGATAACCTTGATGGACCTTGATGGACTAGATTTGGGTTAACATGCTTTGAGGTTTCCTAATCAAGAGTTGATGCTTAACGACCCAAGGGATGTGCATGATAACGTTGATGGACTAGAGTTGGGTTAACATGATTTGAGGTTTATATCGTTGAAATCAATGCTCTCAAACTTTTATATTTTCACACAATTGGATATTAACATTTTTGTTTAGTTTAAAAACATCCGGAGATGTACATGATAACCTTGATGGACTAGAGTTGGGTTAACATGCTTTGAGGTTTCCTAATCAAGAGTTGATGCTTAACGACCTAAGGGATGTGCATGATAACCTTGATGGAACTTGATGGACTAGAGTTGGGTTAACATGCTTTGAGGTTTCCTAATCAAGAGTTGATGCTTAACGACCCAAGGGATGTGCATGATAACCTTGATGGACTAGAGTTGGGTTAACCTGCTTTGAGGTTTCCTAATCAAGAGTTGATGCTTAACGACCCAAGGGATGTGCATGTTAACCTTGATGGACCTTGATGGACTAGAATTGGGTTAACATGCTATGAGGTTTCCTTGGGGCGTTAAGCATCAAGTCTTGATTAGGAAACCTCAAAGCATGTTAACCCAACTCTAGTCCATCAAGGTTATGAAGAGTTTATGCTTAACGACCCAAGGGATGTGCATAATAACTTTGATGGACTAGAGTTGGTTTAACATGCTTTGAGGTTTCCTAATCAAGAGTTGATGGTTAACGACCCAAGGGATGTGCATGATAACCTTGATGGACTAGAGTTGGGTTAACATGCTTTGAGGTTTATATCGTTGAAATCAATACTCTCAATCTTTTATCTTTTCACACAATTGGATATTAACTTTTTTTGTTTACTTTAAAAACATGCAAGGATGTGCATGATAACCTTGATGGACTAGAGTTGGGTTAACATGCTTTGAGGTTTCCTAATCAAGAGTTGATGCTTAACGACCCAAGGGATGTGCATGATAACCTTGATGGACTAGAGTTGGGTTAACGTGCTTTGAGGGTTATATAGTTGAAATCAATGCTCTCAATCTTTTATCTTTTCACACAATTGGATATTAACTTTTTTGTTTAGTTTAAAAACATCCTGGGATGTGCATGATAACCTTGATGGACTAGAGTTGGGTTAACATGCTTTGAGGTTTCCTAATCAAGAGTTGATGCTTAACGACCTAAGGGATGTGCATGATAACCTTGATGGAACTTGATGGACTAGAGTTGGGTTAACATGCTTTGAGGTTTCCTAATCAAGAGTTGATGCTTAACGACCCAAGGGATGTGCATGATAACCTTGATGGACTAGAGTTGGGTTAACATGCTTTGAGGTTTCCTAATCAAGAGTTGATGCTTAACGACCCAAGGGATGTGCATGTTAACCTTGATGGACCTTGATGGACTAGAATTGGGTTAACATGCTTTGAGGTTTCCTTGGGGCGTTAAGCATCAAGTCTTGATTAGGAAACCTCAAAGCATGTTAACCCAACTCTAGTCCACCAAGGTTATGAAGAGTTTATGCTTAACGACCCAAGGGATGTGCATAATAACTTTGATGGACTAGAGTTGGGTTAACATGCTTTGAGGTTTCCTAATCAAGAGTTGATGCTTAACGACCCAAGGGATGTGCATGATAACCTTGATGGACTAGAGTTGGGTTAATATGCTTTGAGGTTTCCTAATCAAGAGTTGATGCTTAACGACCCAAGGGATGTGCATGATAACCTGGATAGACTAGAGTTGGGTTAACATGCTTTGAGGGTTAATCGTTGAAATCAATGCTCTCAATCTTTTATCTTTTCACACAATTGGATATTAACTTTTTTGTTTAGTTTAAAAACATGCAGGGATGTGCATGATAACCTTGATGGACTAGAGTTGGGTTAACATGCTTTGAGGTTTCCTAATCAAGAGTTGATGCTTATCGACCCAAGGGATGTGCATGATAACCTTGATGGACTATATTTGGGTTAACATGCTTTGAGGTTTCCTAATCAAGAGTTGATGCTTAACGACCCAAGGGATGTGCATGATAACTTTGATGGAATAGAGTTGGGTTAACATGCTTTGAGGTTTCCTTGGGGCGTTAAGCATCAACTCTTGATTAGGAAACCTCAAAGCATGGTAACCCAACTCTAGTCCATCAAGGTTATCAAAAGTTTATGCTTAACGACCCAAGGGATGTGCATGATAACCTTGATGGACTAGAGTTGGGTTAACATGCTTTGAGGTTTCCTAATCAAGAGTCGATGCTTAACGACCCAAGGGATGTGCATGGTAACCTTGATGGACTAGAGTTGGGTTAACATGCTTTGAGGTTTCCTAATCAAGAGTTGATGCTTAACGACCCAATGGATGTGCATGATAACCTTGATGGACTAGGTTTGGGTTAACATGCTTTGAGGGTTATATCGTTGAAATCAATGATCTGAATCTTTTATCTTTTCACACAATTGGATATTAACTTTTTTGTTTAGTTTAAAAACATGCAGGCGAAAATGCTTCGGCTCTGGATAAAAAATGTTGTGCCAGACAAGAAGCCAACATAGGGTTTAGGGTTTAGGGTTATATCGTTGAAATCAACGCTCCCAATATTTTATGTTTTCACACAGATGAATATTAACTTTTTTGTTTTGTATAAAAACATGCAGGGATGTGCATGATAACCTTGATGGACTAGAGTTGGGTTAACATGCTTTCAGGTTTCCTAATCAAGAGTTGATGCTTAACGACCCAAGGGATGTACATGATAACCTTGATGGACTAGAGTTGGGTTAACATGCTTTGAGGGTTATATCGTTGAAATCAATGCTCTCAATCTTTTATCTTTTCACACAATTGGATATTAACTTTTTTGTTTAGTTTAAAAACATCTAGGGATGTGCATGATAACCTGGATGGACTAGAGTTGGGTTAACATGCTTTGAGGTTTCCTAATCAAGAGTTGATGCTTAACGACCTAAGGGATGTGCATGATAACCTTGATGGAACTTGATGGACTAAAGTTGGGTTAACATGCTTTGAGGTTTCCTAATCCAGAGTTGATGGTTAACAACCCAAGGGATGTGCATGATAACCTTGATGGACTAGAGTAGGGTTAACATGCTTTGAGGTTTCCTAATAAAGAGTTGATGCTTAACGACCCAAGGGATGTGCATGATAACCTTGATGCACCAGAGTTGGGTTAACATGCTTTGAGGTTTCCTAATCAAGAGTTGATGCTTAACGACCCAAGGGATGTGCATGATAACCTTGATGGACTAGAGTTGGGTTAACATGCTTTGAGGTTTCCAAATCAAGAGTTGATGCTTAACGACCCAAGGGATGTGCATGATAACCTTGATGGACCTTGATGGACTAGATTTGGGTTAACATGCTTTGAGGTTTCCTAATCAGGAGTTGATGCTTAACGACCCAAGGGATGTGCATGATAACTTTGATGGACTAGAGTTGGGTTAACATGCTTTGAGGTTTCTTTGGGGCGTTAAGCATCAACTCTTGATTAGGAAACCTCAAAGCATGTTAACCCAACTCTAGTCCATCAAGGTTATCAAAAGGTTATGCTTAACGACCCAAGGGATGTGCATGATAACCTTGATGGACTAGAGTTGGGTTAATATGCTTTGAGGTTTTCTAATCAAGAGTTGATGCTTAACGACCCAAGGGATGTGCATGATAACCTTGATAGACTAGAGTTGGGTTAACATGCTTTGAGGGTTAATCGTTGAAATCAATGCTCTCAATCTTTTATCTTTTCACACAATTGGATATTAACTTTTTTGTTTAGTTTAAAAACATGCAGGGATGTGCATGATAACCTTGATGCACTAGAGTTGGGTTAACATGCTTTGAGGTTTCCTAATCAACAGTTGATGCTTATTGACCCAAGGGATGTGCATGATACCCTTGATGGACTAGAGTTGGGTTAACATGCTTTGAGGTTTCCTAATAAAGAGTTGATGCTTAACGACCCAACGGATGTGCATGATAACCTTGATGGACTAGAGTTGGGTTAACATGCTTTGAGGTTTCCAAATCAAGAGTTGATGCTTAACGACCCAAGGGATGTGCATGATAACCTTGATGGACCTTGATGGACTAGAGTTGGGTTAACATGCTTTGAGGTTTCCAAATCAAGAGTTGACGCTTAACAACCCAAGGGATGTGCATGATAACCTTGATGGACTAGAGTTGGGTTAACATGCTTTGAGGTTTATATCGTAGAAATCAATGCTCTCAAACTTTTATCTTTTCACTCAATTGGATATTAACTTTTTTGTTTAGTTTAAAAACATCCAGGGATGTGCATGATAACCTTGATGGACTAGAGTTGGGTTAACATGCTTTGAGGTTTCCTATCGACACAAGGGATGTGCATGATAACCTTGATGGACCTTGATGGACTAGAGTTGGGTTAACATCCTTTGAGGTTTCTTAATCAAGAGTTGATGCTTAACGACCCAAGGGATGTGCATGATAACCTTGAGGGACTAGAGTTAGGTTAACATGCTTTGAGGTTTCCTAATCAAGAGTTCACGCTTAACGACCCAAGGGATGTGCATGATAACCTTGATGGACTAGAGTTGGGTTAACATGCTTTGAGGGTTATATCGTTGAAATCAATGCTCTCAATCTTTTATCTTTTCGCACAATTGGATATTAACTTTTTTGTTTCGTTTAAAAACATGCAGGGATGTGCATGATAACCTTGATGGACTAGAGTTGGGTTAACATGCTTTGAGGTTTCCTAATCAAGAGTTGATGCTTAACGACCCAAGGGATGTGCATGATAACCTTGATGGACTAGAGTTGGGTTAAAATGCTTTGAGGGTTATATCGTTGAAACCAATGCTCTCAATCTCTTATCTTTTCACACAATTGGATATTAACTTTTTTGTTTAGTTTAAAAACATGCAGGCGAAAATGCTTTGGCTCTGGATAAAAAATGTTGTGCCAGACAAGAAGCCAACATAGGGTTTAGGGTTTAGGGTTTAGGGTTATATCGTTGAAATCATTGCTCCCAATATTTTATGTTTTCAGACGATTGAATATTAACTTTTTTGTTTTGTTTAAAAACATGCAGGGATGTGCATGATAACCTTGATGGACTAGAGTTGGGTTAATATGCTTTGAGGTTTCCTAATCTAGAGTTGATGCTTAACGACCCAAGGGATGTGCATGATAACCTTGATGGACTAGAGTTGGGTTAACATGCTTTGAGGGTTATATCGTTGAAATCAATGCTCTCAATATTTTATCTTTTCACACAATTAGATATTAACTTTTTTGTTTTGTTTAAAAACATCCAGGGATGTGCATAATAACCTTGATGGACTAGAGTTGTGTTAACATGTTTTGAGGTTTCCTAATCAAGAGTTGATGCTTAACGTCCCAAGGGATGTGCATGATAACCTTGATGCACTAGAGTTGGGTTAACATGCTTTGAGATTTCCTAATCAAGAGTTGATGCTTAACGACCCAAGGGATGTGCTTGAAAACCTTGATGGACTAGATTTGGGTTAACATGCTTTAAGGTTTCTAATCAAGAGTTGATGCTTAACGACCCAAGGGATGTGCATGATAACCTTGATGGACCTTGATGGACTAGAGTTGGGTTAACATGCTTTGAGGTTTCTTAATCAAGAGTTGATGCTTAACGACCCAAGGGATGTGCATGATAACCTTGAGGGACTAGAGTTGGGTTAACATGCTTTGAGGTGTCCTAATCAAGAGTTGATGCTTAACGACCCAAGGGATGTGCATGATAACCTTGATGGACTAGAGTTGGGTTAACATGCTTTGAGGGTTATATCGTTGAAATCAATGCTCTCAATCTTTTATCTTTTCACACAATTGGATATTAAGTTTTTTGTTTAGTTTAAAAACATGCAGGGATGTGCATGATATCCTTGATGGATTAGAGTTGGGTTAAAATGCTTTGAGGTTTCCTAATCAAGAGTTGATGCTTAACGACCCAAGGGATGTGCATGATAACCTTGATGGACTAGAGTTGGGTTAACATGCTTTGAGGGTTATCGTTGAAATCAATGCTCTCAATCTCTTATCTTTTCACAC
Source organism: Lactuca saligna (assembly GCF_052625555.1). Classification (NCBI taxonomy): domain Eukaryota; kingdom Viridiplantae; phylum Streptophyta; class Magnoliopsida; order Asterales; family Asteraceae; genus Lactuca; species Lactuca saligna. The sequence continues at coordinate 178,546,495 of NC_136422.1, read as the reverse complement.
AATTGGATATTAACTTTTTTGTTTAGTTTAAAAACATGCAGGGATTTGCATGATAACCATGATGGACTAGAGTTGGGTTAACATGGTTTGAGGTTTCCTAATCAAGATTTGATGCTTAATGACCCAAGGGATGTGCATGATAACCTTGATGGACTAGAGTTGGGTTAACATGCTTTGAGGTTTCCAAATCAAGAGTTGATGCTTAACGACCCAAGGGATGTGCATGATAACCTTGATGGACTAGAGTTGGGTTAACATGCTTTGAGGTTTCCTAATCAAGAGTTGATGCTTAACGACCCAAGGGATGTGCATGATAACCCTGATGGACTAGAGTTGGGTTAACATGCTTTGAGGGTTATATCGTTGAAATCAATGCTCTCAATCTTTTATCTTTTCACACAATTGGATATTAAGTTTTTTGTTTAGTTTAAAAACATGCAGGGATGTGCATGATATCCTTGATGGATTAGAGTTGGGTTAAAATGCTTTGAGGTTTCCTAATCAAGAGTTGATGCTTAACGACCCAAGGGATGTGCATGATAACCTTGATGGACTAGAGTTGGGTTAACATGCTTTGAGGGTTATCGTTGAAATCAATGCTCTCAATCTCTTATCTTTTCACACAATTGGATATTAACTTTTTTGTTTAGTTTAAAAACATGCAGGGATTTGCATGATAACCATGATGGACTAGAGTTGGGTTAACATGGTTTGAGGTTTCCTAATCAAGATTTGATGCTTAATGACCCAAGGGATGTGCATGATAACCTTGATGGACTAGAGTTGGGTTAACATGCTTTGAGGTTTCCTAATCAAGAGTTGATGCTTAACGACCCAAGGGATGTGCATGATAACCTTGATGGACTAGAGTTGGGTTAACATGCTTTGAGGTTTCCTAATCAAGAGTTGATGCTTAACGACCCAAGGGATGTGCATGATAACCCTGATGGACTAGAGTTGGGTTAACATGGTTTGAGGGTTATATCGTTCACATCAATGCTCCCAATATTTTATCTTTTCACACAATTGGATATTAACTTTTTTGTTTAGTTTCAAAACATGCAGGGATGTGCATGATAACCTTGATGGACTAGAGTTCGGTTAACATGCTTTGAGGTTTCCTAATCAAGAGTTTATGCTTAACGACCCAAGGGAGGTGCATGATAACCTTGATGGACTAGAGTTGGGTTAACATGCTTTGAGGTTTCCTTGGGGGGTTAAGCATCAACTCCTGATTAGGAAACCTCAAAGCATGTTAAGCCAACTCTAGTCCATCAAGGTTATCAAAAGTTTATGCTTAACGACCCAAGGGATGTGCATGATAACCTTGATGGACTAGAGTTGGGTTAACATGCTTTGAGGTTTCCTAATCAAGAGTTGATGCTTAACGACCCAAGGGATGTGCATGATAATCTCGATGGACTAGAGTTGGGTTAACATGCTTTGAGGGTTATATCGTTGAAATCAATGCTCTCAATCTTTTATCTTTTCACACAATTGGATATTAACTTTTTTGTTTAGCTTAAAAACATGCTGGGATGTGCATGATAACCTTGATGGACTTGAGTTGGGTTAACAGGCTTTGAGGTTTTCTAATCAAGAGTTGATGCTTAACGACCCAAGGGATGTGCATGATAACCTTGATGGACTAGAGTTGGGTTAACATGCTTTGAGGATTCCTAATCAAGAGTTGATGCTTAACGACCCAAGGGATGTGCATGATAACCATGATATACTAGAGTTGGGTTAACATGCTTTGAGGGATATATCATTGAAATCAATGCTCTCAATCTTTTATCTTTTCACACAATTGGATATTTACTTTTTTGTTTAGTATAAAAACATGCAGGCGAAAATGCTTCGGCTCTGGATAAAAAATGTTGTGCCAGACAAGAACCCAACATAGGGTTTAGGGTTTAGGCTTTAGGGTTATATCGTTGAAATCATTGCTCCCAATATTTTATGTTTTCACACAATTGAATATTAAATTTTTTGTTTTACTTAAAAACATGCAGGGATGTGCATGATAACCTTGATGGACTAGAGTTGGGTTAACATGCTTTCAGGTTTCCTAATCAAGAGTTGATGCTTAACGACCCAAGGGATGTGCATGAGTTCCTTGATGGACTAGAGTTGGGTTAACATGCTCTGAGGTTTATATCGTTGAAATCAATGCTATCAATCTTTTATCTTTTCACATAATTAGATATTAACTTTTTTGTTTAGTTTAAAAACATCCAGGGATGTGCATGATAACCTTGATGGACTAGAGTTGGATTAACATGCTTTGAGGTTTCCTATTCAAGAGTTGATGCTTAACGTCCCAAGGGATGTGCATGATAACCTTGATGGAGTAGAGTTGGGTTAGCATGCTTTGAGGTTTCCTAATCAAGAGTTGATGCTTAACGACCCAAGGGATGTGCATGATAACCTTGATGGACTAGAATTGGGTTAACATGCTTTAAGGTTTCGTAATCAAGAGTTGATGCTTAACGACCTAAGGGATGTGCATGATAACCTTGATGGACCTTGACGGACTGGAGTTGGGTTAACATGCTTTGAGGTTTCCTAATCAGGAGTTGATGCTTAACGACCCAAGGGATGTGCATGATAACTTTGATGGACTAGAGTTGGGTTAACATGCTTTGAGGTTTCTTTGGGGCGTTAAGCATCAACTCTTGATTAGGAAACCTCAAAGCATGTTAACCCAACTCTAGTCCATCAAGGTTATCAAAAGGTTATGCTTAACGACCCAAGGGATGTGCATGATAACCTTGATGGACTAGAGTTGGGTTAATATGCTTTGAGGTTTCCAAATCAAGAGTTAATGCTTAACGACCCAAGGGATGTGCATGATAACCTTGATAGACTAGAGTTGGGTTAACATGCTTTGAGGGTTAATCGTTGAAATCAATGCTCTCAATCTTTTATCTTTTCACACAATTGGATATTAACTTTTTTGTTTAGTTTAAAAACATGCAGGGATGTGCATGATAACCTTGATGCACTAGAGTTGGGTTAACATGCTTTGAGGTTTCCTAATCAAGAGTTGATACTTATCGACCCAAGGGATGTGCATGATAACCTTGATGGACTAGAGTTGGGTTAACATGCTTTGAGGTTTCCTAGTCAAGAGTTGATGCTTAACGACCCAAGGGATGTGCATGATAACCTTGATGGACTAGAGTTGGGTTAACATGCTTTGAGGGTTATATCGTTGAAATCAATGCTCTCAATCTTTTATCTTTTCACACAATTGGATATTAAATTTTTTGTTTAGTTTAAAAACATCCTCGGATGTGCATGATAACTTTGATGGACTAGAGTTGGGTTAACACGCTTTGAGGTTTCCTAATCAAGAGTTGATGCTTAACGACCCAAAGGATGTGCATGATAACCTTGATGGAACTTGATGGACTAGAGTTGGGTTAACATGCTTTGAGGTTTCCTCATCAAAAGTTGATGCTTAATGACCCAAGGGATGTGCATGATAACCTTGATGGACTAGACTTGGGTTAACATGCTTTGAGGATTCCTAATCAAGAGTTGATGCTTAACGACCCAAGGGATGTGCATGATAACCTTGATGGACCTTGATGGACTAGAATTGGGTTAACATGCTTTGAGGTTTCCTAATCAAGAGTTGATGCTTAACGACCCAAGGGATGTGCATGATAACTTTGATGGACTAGAGTTGGGTTAACATGCTTTGAGGTTTCTTTGGGACGTTAAGCATCAACTCTTGATTAGGAAACCTCAGAGCATGTTAACCCAACTCTAGTCCATCAAGGTTATCAAAAGGTTATGCTTAACGACCCAAGGGATGTGCATGATAACCTTGAGGGACTAGAGTTGGGTTAACATGCTTTGTGGTTTCCTAATCAAGAGTTGATGCTTAACGACCCAAGGGATGTGCATGATAACCTTGATGGACTAGATTTGGGTTAACATGCTTTGAGGGTTAATCGTTGAAATCAATGCTCTCAATCTTTTATCTTTTCACACAATTGGATATTAACTTTTTTGTTTAGTTTAAAAACATGCAGGGATGTGCATGATAACCTTGATGGACTAGAGTTGGGTTAACATGCTTTGAGGTTTCCTAATCAAGAGTTAATGCTTATCGACCCAAGGGATGTGCATGATAACCTTGATGGACTAGATTTGGGTTAACATGCTTTGAGGTTTCCTAATCAAGAGTTCATGCTTAACGACCCAAGGGATGTGCATGATAACTTTGATGGACTAGAGTCGGGTTAACATGCTTTTAGGTATCCTTGGGGCGTTAATCATCAACTCTTGATTAGGAAACCTCAAAGCATGGTAACCCAACTCTAGTCCATCAAGATTATCAAAAGTTTATGCTTAACGACCCAAGGGATGTGCATGATAACCTTGATGGACTAGAGTTGGGTTAACATGCTTTGAGGTTTCCTAATCAAGAGTTGATGCTTAACGACCTAAGGGATGTGCATGATAACCTTGATAGACTACAGTTGGGTTAACATGCTTTGAGGATTAATCGTTGAAATGAATGCTCTCAATCTTTTATCTTTTCACACAATTGGATATTAACTTTTTTGTTTAGTTTAAAAACATGCAGGGATGTGCATGATAACCTTGATGGACTAGAGCTGGGTTAACATGCTTTGAGGTTTCCTAATCAAGAGTCGATGCTTAACGACCCAAGGGATGTGCATGATAACCTTGATGGACTAGAGTTGGGTTAACATGCTTTGAGGTTTCCTAATCAAGAGTTGATGCTTAACGACCCAATGGATGTGCATGATAACCTTGATGGACTAGAGTTGGGTTAACATGCTTTGAGTGTTATATCGTTGAAATCAATGATCTCAATCTTTTATCTTTTCACACAATTGGATATTAACTTTTTTGTTTAGTTTAAAAACATGCAGGCGAAAATGCTTCGGCTCTGGATAAAAAATGTTGTGCCAGACAAGAAGCCATCATAGGGTTTAGGGTTTAGGGTTTAGGGTTATATCGTTGAAATCAACGCTCCCAATATTTTATGTTTTCACACAGATGAATATTAACTTTTTTGTTTTGTATAAAAACATGCAGCGATGTGCATGATAACCTTGATGGACTAGAGTTGGGTTAACATGCTTTGAGGTTTCCTAATCAAGAGTTGACGCTTAACGACCCAAGGGATGTGCATGATAACCTTGATGGACTAGAGTTGGATTAACATGCTTTGAGGGTTATATCATTGAAATCAATGCTCTCAATCTTTTATCTTTTCACACAATTGGATATTAACTTTTTTGTTTAGTTTAAAAACATCTAGGGATGTGCATGATAACCTGGATGGACTAGAGTTGTGTTAACATGCTTTGAGGTTTCCGAATAAAGAGTTGATGCTTAACGACCTAAGGGATGTGCATGATAACCTTGATGGAACTTGATGGACTAGAGTTGGGTTAACATGCTTTGAGGTTTCCTAATCCAGAGTTGATGCTTAACAACCCAAGGGATGTGCAAGATAACCTTGATGGACTAGAGTTGGGTTAACATGCTTTGAGGTTTCCTAATAAATAGTTGATGCTTAACGACCCAAGGGATGTGCATGATAACCTTGATGGACTAGTGTTGGGTTAACATGCTTTGAGGTTTCCTAATCAAGAGTTGATGCTTAACGACCCAAGGGATGTGCATGATAACCTTGATGGACTAGAGTTGGGTTAACATGCTTTGAGGGTTATATCGTTGAAATCAATGCTCTCAATCTCTTATCTTTTCACACAATTGGATATTAACTTTTTTGTTTAGTTTAAAAACATGCAGGCGAAAATGCTTCGGCTCTGGATAAAAAATGTTGTGCCAGACAAGAAGCGAACATAGGGTTTAGGGTTTAGGGTTTAGGGTTATATCGTTGAAATCATTGATCCCAATATTTTATGTTTTCAGACAATTGAATATTAACTTTTTTGTTTTTTTTTTAAAAAACATGCAGGGATGTGCATGATAACCTTGATAGACTAGAGTTGGGTTAATATGCTTTGAGGCTTCCTAATCTAGAGTTGATGCTTAACGACCCAAGGGATGTGCATGATAACCTTGATGGACTAGAGTTGGGTTAACATGCTTTGAGGGTTATATCGTTGAAATCAATGCTCTCAATATTTTATCTTTTCACACAATTAGATATTAACTTTTTTGTTTAGTTTAAAAACATCCAGGGATGTGCATAATAACCTTGATGGACTAGAGTTGTGTTAACATGTTTTGAGGTTTCCTAATCAAGAGTTGATGCTTAACGTCCCAAGGTATGTGCATGATAACCTTGATGCACTAGAGTTGGGTTAACATGCTTTGAGATTTCCTAATCAAGAGTTGATGCTTAACGACCCAAGGGATGTGCATGATAACCTTGATGGACTAGATTTGGGTTAACATGCTTTGAGGTTTCTAATCATGAGTTGATGCATAACGACCCAAGGGATGTGCATGATAACCTTGATGTACCTTGATGGACTAGAGTTGGGTTAACATGCTTTGAGGTTTCTTAATCAAGAGTTGATGCTTAACGACCCAAGGGATGTGCATGATAACCTTGAGGGACTAGAGTTGGGTTAACATGCTTTGTGGTTTCCTAATCAAGAGTTGATGCTTAACGACCCAAGGGATGTGCATGATAACCTTGATGGACTAGAGTTGGGTTAACATGCTTTGAGGGTTATATCGTTGAAATCAATGCTCTCAATCTTTTATCTTTTCACACAATTGGATATTAAGTTTTTTGTTTAGTTTAAAAACATGCAGGGATGTGCATGATAACCTTGATGGACTAGAGTTGGGTTAAAATGCTTTGAGGTTTCCTAATCAAGAGTTGATGCTTAACGACCCAAGGGATGTGCATGATAACCTTGATGGACTAGAGTTGGGTTAACATGCTTTGAGGGTTATATCGTTGAAATCAATGCTCTCAATCTCTTATCTTTTCACAGAATTGGATATTAACTTTTTTGTATAGTTTAAAAACATGCAGGGATTTGCATGATAACCATGATGGACTAGAGTTGGGTTAACATGGTTTGAGGTTTCCTTATCAAGATTTGATGCTTAATGACCCAAGGGATGTGCACGATAACCTTGATGGACTAGAGTTGGGTTAACATGCTTTGAGGTTTCCTAATCAAGAGTTGATGCTTAACGACCCAAGGGATGTGCATGATAACCTTGATGGACTAGAGTTGGGTTAACATGCTTTGAGGTTTCCTAATCAAGAGTTAATGCTTAACGACCCAAGAGATGTGCATGATAACCTTGATGGACCTTGATGGACTAGAGTTGGGTTAACATGCTTTGAGGTTTCCTAATCAAGAGTTGATGCTTAACGACCCAAGGGATGTGCATGATAACCCTGATGGACTAGAGTTGGGTTAACATGCTTTGAGGGTTATATCGTTCAAATCAATGCTCCCAATATTTTATCTTTTCACAAAATTGGATATTAACTTTTTTGTTTAGTTTCAAAACATGCAGGGATGCGCATGATAACCTTGATGGACTAGAGTTCGGTTAACATGCTTTGAGGTTTCCTAATCAAAAGTTTATGCTTAACGACCCAAGGGAGGTGCATGATAACCTTGATGGACTAGAGTTGGGTTAACATTCTTTGAGGTTTCCTTGGGGGGGTTAAGCATCAACTCTTGATTTGGAAACCTCAAAGCATGTTAACCCACCTCTAGTCCATCAAGGTTATCAAAAGTTTATGCTTAACGACCCAAGGGATGTGCATGATAACCTTGATGGACTAGAGTTGGGTTAACATGCTTTGAGGTTTCCTAATCAAGAGTTGATGCTTAACGACCCAAGGGATGTGCATGATAATCTCGATGGACTGGAGTTGGGTTAACATGCTTTGAGGGTTATATCGTTGAAATCAATGCTCTCAATCTTTTATCTTTTCACACAATTGGATATTAACTTTTTTGTTTAGTTTAAAAACATGTTGGGATGTGCATGATAACCTTGATGGACTTGAGTTGGGTTAACAGGCTTTGAGGTTTTCTAATCAAGAGTTGATGCTTAACGACCCAAGGGATGTGCATGATAACCTTGATGGACTAGAGTTGCGTTAACATGCTTTGAGTATTCCTAATCAAGAGTTGATGGTTAACGACCCAAGGGATGTGCATGATAACCATGATGGACTAGAGTTGGGTTAACATGATTTGAGGGATATATCGTTGAAATCAATGCTCTTAGTCTTTTATCTTTTCACACAATTGGATATTAACTTTTTTGTTTAGTTTAAAAACATGCAGGCGAAAATGCTTCGGCTCTGGATAAAAAATGTTGTGCCAGGCAAGAAGCCAACATAGGGTTTAGGGTTTAGGCTTTAGGGTTATATCGTTGAAATCATTGCTCCCAATATTTTATGTTTTCACACAATTGAATATTAAATTTTTTGTTTTACTTAAAAACATGCAGGGATGTGCATGATAACCTTGATGGACTAGAGTTGGGTTAACATGCTTTCAGGTTTCCTAATCAAGAGTTGATGCTTAACGACCCAAGGGATGTGCATGAGTTCCTTGATGGAGTAGAGTTGGGTTAACATGCTTTGAGGTTTATTTCGTTGAAATCAATGCAATCAATCTTTTATCTTTTCACATAATTAGATATTAACTTTTTTGTTTAGTTTAAAAACATCCAGGGATGTGCATGATAACCTTGATGGACTAGAGTTGGGTTAACATGCTTTGAGGTTTCCTATTCAAGAGTTGATGCTTAACGTCCCAAGGGATGTGCATGATAACCTTGATGGACTAGAGTTGGGTTAACATGCTTTGAGGTTTCCTAATCAAGAGTTGATGCTTAACGACCCAAGGGATGTGCATGATAACCTTGATGGACTAGAGTTGGGTTAACATGCTTTGAGGTTTCTAATCAAGAGTTGATGCTTAACGACCCAAGGGATGTGCATGATAACCTTGATGGACCTTGATGGACTAGAGTTGGGTTAACATGCTTTGAGGTTTCCTAATCAAGAGTTGATGCTTAACGACCCAAGGGATGTGCATGATAACCTTGATGGAACTTGATGGACTAGAGTTGGGTTAACATGCTTTGAGGTTTCCTAATCAAGAGTTGATGCTTAATGACCCAAGGGATGTGCATGATAACCTTGATGGACTAGACTTGGGTTAACATGCTTTGAGGATTCCTAATAAAGAGTTGATGCTTAACGACCCAAGGGATGTGCATGATAACCTTGATGGACCTTGATGGACTAGAATTGGGTTAACATGCTTTGAGGTTTCCTAATCAAGAGTTGATGCTTAACGACCCAAGGGATGTGCATGATAAGTTTGATGGACTAGAGTTGGGTTAACATGCTTTGAGGTTTCTTTGGGGCGTTAAGCATCAACTCTTGATTAGGAAACCTCAGAGCATGTTAACCCAACTCTAGTCCATCAAGGTTATCAAAAGGTTATGCTTAACGACCCAAGGGATGTGCATGATAACCTTGATGGACTAGAGTTGGGTTAATATGCTTTGAGGTTTCCTAATCAAGAGTTCATGCTTAACGACCCAAGGGATGTGCATGATAACCTGGATAGACTAGAGTTGGGTTAACATGCTTTGAGGGTTAATCGTTGAAATCAATGCTCTCAATCTTTTATCTTTTCACACAATTGGATATTAACTTTTTTGTTTAGTTTAAAAACATGCAGGGATGTGCATGATAACCTTGATGGACTAGAGTTGGGTTAACATGCTTTGAGGTTTCCTAATCAAGATTTGATGCTTATCGACCCAAGGGATGTGCATGATAACCTTGATGGACTAGATTTAGGTTAACATGCTTTGAGGTTTCCTAATTAAGAGTTCATGCTTAACGAATCAAGGGATGTGCATGATAACTTTGATGGACTAGAGTCGGGTTAACATGCTTCGAGGTATCCTTGGGGCGTTAAGCACCAACTCTTGATCCAACTCTAGTCCATCAAGGTCATCAAAAGTTTATGCTTAACGACCCAAGGGATGTGCATGATAACCTTGATGGACTAGAGTTGGGTTAACATGCTTTGAGGTTTCCTAATCAAGAGTTGATGCTTAACGACCTAAGGGATGTGCATGATAACCTTGATAGACTAGAGTTGGGTTAACATGCTTTGAGGATTAATCGTTGAAATGGATGCTCTCAATCTTTTATCTTTTCACACAATTGGATATTAACTTTTTTGTTTAGTTTAAAAACATGCAGGGATGTGCATGATAACCTTGATGGACTAGAGTTGGGTTAACATGCTTTGAGGTTTCCTAATCAAGAGTCGATGCTTAACGACCCAAGGGATGTGCATGATAACCTTGATGGACTAGAGTTGGGTTAACATGCTTTGAGGTTTCCTGATCAAGAGTTGATGCTTAATGACCCAATGGATGTGCATGATAACCTTGATGGACTAGAGTTGGGTTAACATGATTTGAGGGTTATATCGTTGAAATCAATGATCTCAATCTTTTATCTTTTCACACAATTGGATATTAACTTTTTTGTTTAGTTTAAAAACATGCAGGCGAAAATGCTTCGGCTCTGGATAAAAAATGTTGTGCCAGACAAGAAGCCAACATAGGGTTCAGGGTTTAGGGTTTAGGGTTATATCGTTGAAATCAACGCTCCCAATATTTTATGTTTTCACACAGATTAATATTAACTTTTTTGTTTTGTATAAAAACATGCAGGGATGTGCATGATAACCTTGATGGACTAGAGTTGGGTTAACATGCTTTGAGGTTTCCTAATCAAGAGTTGACACTTAACGACCCAAGGGATGTGCATGATAACCTTGATGGACTAGAGTTGGGTTAACATGCTTTGAGGTTTCCTAATCAAGAGTTGACACTTAACGACCCAAGGGATGTGCATGATAACCTTGATGGACTAGAGTTGGGTTAACATGCTTTGAGGTTTCCAAATCAAGAGTTGATGCTTAATGACCCAAGGGATGTGCATGATAACCTTGATGGACCTTGATGGACTAGAGTTGGGTTAACATGCTTTGAGGTTTCCTAATCAAGAGTTGATGCTTAACGACCCAAGGGATGTGCATGATAACCTTAATGGACTAGAGTTGCGTTAACATGCTTTGAGGTTTATATCGTTGAAATCAATGCTCTCAAACTTTTATATTTTCACACAATTGGATATTAACTTTTTTGTTTAGTTTAAAAACATCCAGGGATGTGCATGATAACCTAGATGGACTAGAGTTGGGTTAACATGCTTTGAGGTTTCCTAATCAAGCGTAGATGCTTAACGACCTAAGGGATGTGCATGATAACCTTGATGGAACTTGATGGACTAGAATTAGGTAAACATGCTTTGAGCTTTCCTAATCAAGAGTTGATGCTTAACGACCGAAGGGATGTGCATGATAACCTTGATGGACTAGAGTTGGGTTAACCTGCTTTGAGGTTTCCTAATCAAGAGTTGATGCTTAACGACCCAAGGGATGTGCATGTTAACCTTGATGGACCTTGATGGACTAGAATTGGGTTAACATGCTTTGAGGTTTCCTTGGGGCGTTAAGCATCAAGTCTTGATTAGGAAACCTCAAAGCATGTTAACCCAACTCTAGTCCATCAAGGTTATGAAGAGTTTATGCTTAACGACCCAAGGGACGTGCATAATAATTTTGATGGACTAGAGTTGGGTTAACATACTTTGAGGTTTCCTAATCAAGAGTTGATGGTTAACGACCCAAGGGATGTGCATGATAACCTTGATGGACTAGAGTTGGGTTAACATGCTTTGAGGGTTATATCGTTGAAATCAATGCTCTCAATCTTTTATCTTTTCACACAATTGGATATTAACTTTTTTTGTTTAGTTTAAAAACATCCTCGAATGTGCATGATAAACTTGATGGACTAGAGTTGGGTTAACATGCTTTGAGGTTTACTAATAAAGAGTTGATGCTTAACGACCTAAGGGATGTGCATGATAACCTTGATGGAACTTGATGGACTAGAGTTGGGTTAACATGCCTTGAGGTTTCCTAATCAGGAGTTGATGCTTAACGACCCAAGGGATGTGCATGATAACTTTGATGGACTAGAGTTGGGTTAACATGCTTTGAGGTTTCTTTGGGGCGTTAAGCGTCAACTCTTGATTAGGAAACCTCAAAGCATGTTAACCCAACTCTAGTCCATCAAGGTTATCAAAAGGTTATGCTTAACGACCCAAGGGATGTGCATGATAACCTTGATGGACTAGAGTTGGGTTAATATGCTTTGAGGTTTCCTAATCAAGAGTTGATGCTTAACGACCCAAGGGACGTGCATGATAACCTTGATGGACCTTGATGGACTAGAGTTGGGTTAACATGCTTTGAGGTTTCCTAATCAGGAGTTGATGCTTAACGACCCAAGGGATGTGCATGATAACTTTGATGGACTAGAGTTGGGTTAACATGCTTTGAGGTTTCTTTGGGGCGTTAAGCGTCAACTCTTGATTAGGAAACCTCAAAGCATGTTAACCCAACTCTAGTCCATCAAGGTTATCAAAAGGTTATGCTTAACGACCCAAGGGATGTGCATGATAACCTTGATGGACTAGAGTTGGGTTAATATGCTTTGAGGTTTCCTAATCAAGAGTTGATGCTTAACGACCCAAGGGACGTGCATGATAACCTTGATAGACTAGAGTTGGGTTAACATGCTTTGAGGGTTAATCGTTGAAATCAATGCTCTCAATCTTTTATCTTTTCACACAATTGGATATTAACTTTTTTGTTTAGTTTAAAAACATCCAGAGATGTGCATGATAACCTTGATGGATTAGAGTTGGGTTAACATGCTTTGAGGTTTCCTAACGACATAAGGGATACGCATGATAACCTTGATGGACCTTGATGGACTAGAGTTGGGTTAACATCCTTTGAGGTTTCTTAATCAAGAGTTGATGCTTAACGACCCAAGGGATGTGCATGATAACCTTGAGGGACTAGAGTTAGGTTAACATGCTTTGAGGTTTCCTAATCAAGAGTTCATGCTTAACGACCCAAGGGATGTGCATGATAACCTTGATGGACTAGAGTTGGGTTAACATGCTTTGAGGGTTATATCGTTGAAATCAATGCTCTCAATCTTTTATCTTTTCACACAATTGGATATTAACTTTTTTGTTTAGTTTAAAAACATGCAGGGATGTGCATGATAACCTTGATGGACTAGAGTTGGGTTAACATGCTTTGAGGTTTCCTAATCAAGAGTTGATGCTTAACGACCCAAGGGATGTGCATGATAACCTTGATGGACTAGAGGTGGGTTAACATGCTTTGAGGGTTATATCGTTGAAATCGATGCTCTCAATCTCTTATCTTTTCACACAATTGGATATTAACTTTTTTGTTTAGCTTAAAAACATGCAGTCGAAAATGCTTCGGCTCTGGATAAAAAATGTTGTGCCAGACAAGAAGCCAACATAGGGTTTAGGGTTTAGGGTTTAGGGTTTAGGGTTATATCGTTGAAATCATTGCTCCCAATATTTTATGTTTTCAGACAATTGAATATTAACTTTTTTGTTTTGTTTAAAAACATGCAAGGATGTGCATGATAACCTTGATGGACTAGAGTTGGGTTAACATGCTTTGAGGTTTCCTAATCAAGAGTTGATGCTTAATGACCCAAGGGATGTGCATGATAACCTTGATGGACTAGAGTTGGGTTAACATGCTTTGAGGGTTATATCGTTGAAATCAATGCTCTCAATCTTTTATCTTTTCACACAATTGGATATTAACTTTTTTGTTTAGTTTAAAAACATGCAGGGATGTGCATGATAACCTTGATGGACTAGAGTTGGGTTAACATGCTTTGAGGTTTCCTAATCAAGAGTTGATGCTTAACGACCCAAGGGATGCGCATGATAACCTTGATGGACTAGAGTTGGGTTAACATGCTTTGAGGGTTATATCGTTGAAATCAATGCTCTCAATCTCTTATCTTTTCACACAATTGGATATTAACTTTTTTGTTTAGTTTAAATACATGCAGGCGAAAATGCTTCGGCTCTGGATAAAAAATGTTGTGCCAGACAAGAAGCCAACATAGGGTTTAGGGTTTAGGGTTTAGGGTCATATCGTTGAAATCATTGCTCCCAATATTTTATGTTTTCAGACAATTGAATATTAACTTTTTTGTTTTGTTTAAAAACATGCAGGGATGTGCATGATAACCTTGATGGACTAGAGTTGGGTTAACATGCTTTGAGGTTTCCTAATCAAGAGTTGATGCTTAACGACCCAAGGGATGTGCATGATAACCTTGATGGACTAGAGTTGGGTTAACATGCTTTGAGGGTTATATCGTTGAAATCAATGCTCTCAATCTTTTATCTTTTCACACAATTAGATATTAACTTTTTTGTTTAGTTTAAAAACATCCAGGGATGTACATAATAACCTTGATGGACTAGAGTTGTGTTAACATGTTTTGAGGTTTCCTAATCAAGATTTGATGCTTAACGTCCCAAGGGATGTGCATGATAACCTTGATGCACTAGAGTTAGGTTAACATGCTTTGAGATTTCCTAATCAAGAGTTGACGCTTAACGACCCAAGGGATGTGCATGATAACCTTGATGGAGTAGATTTGGGTTAACATGCTTTGAGGTTTCTAATCAAGAGTTGATGCTTAACGACCCAAGGGATGTACATGATAACCTTGATGGACCTTGATGGACTAGAGTTGGGTTAACATGCTTTGAGGTTTCTTAATCAAGAGTTGATGCTTAACGACCCAAGGGATGTGCATGATAACCTTGAGGGACTAGAGTTGGGTTAACATGCTTTGAGGTTTCCTAATGGAGAGTTGATGCTTAACGACCCAAGGGATGTGCATGATAACCTTGATGGACTAGAGTTGGGTTAACATGCTTTGAGGGTTATATCGTTGAAATCAATGCTCTCAATCTTTTATCTTTTCACACAATTGGATATTAACTTTTTTTTTTAGTTTACAAACATGCAGGGAAGTGCATGATAACCTTGATGGACTAGAGTTGGGTTAACATGCTTTGAGGTTTCCTAATCAAGAGTTGATGCTTAACGACCCAAGGGATGTGGATGATAACCTTGATGGACTAGAGTTGGGTTAACATGCTTTGAGGGTTATATCGTTGAAATCAATGCTCTCAATCTCTTATCTTTTCACACAATTGGATATTAACTTTTTTGTTTAGTTTAAAAACGTGCAGGGATTTGCATGATAACCATGATGGACTAGAGTTGGGTTAACGTGGTTTGAGGTTTCCTAATCAAGATTTGATGCTTAATGACCCAAGGGATGTGCACGATAACGTTGATGGACTAGAGTTGGGTTAACATGCTTTGAGGTTTCCTAAACAAGAGTTGATGCTTAACGACCCAAGGGATGTGCATGATAACGTTGATGGACTAGAGTTGGGTTAACATGCTCTAAGGTTTCCTAATCAAGAGTTGATGTTTAACGACAGAAGGGATGTGCATGATAACCTTGATGGCTAGAGTTGGGTTAACATGCTTCGAGGTTTCCAAATCAAGAGTTGATGCTTAACGACCCAAGGAATGTGCATGATAACCTTGATGGACTAGAGTTGGGTTAACATGCTTTGAGGTTTCCTAATCAAGAGTTGATGCATAACGACCCAAGGAATGTGCATGATAACCTTGATGGACTAGAGTTGGGTTGACATGCTTTGAGGTTTCCTAGTCTAGAGTTGATGCTTAACGACCCAAGGGATGTGCATGATAACCTTGATGGACTAGAGTTGGGTTAACATGCTTTGAGGTTTCCTAATCAAGAGTTGATGCTTAACGACCCAAGGGATGTGCATGATAACCTTGATGGACCTTGATGGACTAGAGTTGGGTTAACATGCTTTGAGGTTTCCTAATCAAGAGTTGATGCTTAACGACCCAAGGGATGTGCATGATAACCCTGATGGACTAGAGTTGGGTTAACATGCTTTGAGGGTTATATCGTTGAAATCAACGCACCCAATATTTTATCTTTTCACACAATTGGATATTAACTTTTTTGTTTAGTTTCAAAACATGCAGGGATGTGCATGATAACCTTGATGGACTAGAGTTCGGTTAACATGCTTTGCGGTTTCCTAATCAAGAGTTTATGCTTAACGACCCAAGGGAGGTGCATGATAACCTTGATGGACTAGAGTTGGGTTAACATGCTTTGAGGTTTCCTTGGGGGGGTTAAGCATCAACTCTTGGTTAGGAAACCTCAATGCATGTTAACCCAACTCTAGTCCATCAAGGTTATCAAAAGTTTATGCTTAACGACCCAAGGGATGTGCATGATAACCTTGATGGACTAGAGTTGGGTTAACATGCTTTGAGGTTTCCTAATCAAGAGTTGATGCTTAACGACCCAAGGGATGTGCATGATAATCTCGATGGACTAGAGTTGGGTTAACATGCTTTGAGGGTTATATCGTTGAAATCAATGCTCTCAATCTTTTATCTTTTCACACAATTGGATATTAACTTTTTTGTTTAGTTTAAAAACATCCAGAGATGTACATGATAACCTTGATGGACTAGAGTTGGGTTAACATGCTTTGAGGTTTCTTAATCAAGAGTTGATGCTTAACAACCCAAGGGATGTGCATGATAACCTTGAGGGACTAGAGTTGGGTTAACATGCTTTGAGGTTTCCTAATCAAGAGTTGATGCTTAATGACCCAAGGGATGTGCATGATAACCTTGATGGACTAGAGTTGGGTTAACATGCTTTGAGGGTTATATCATTGAAATCAATGCTCTCAATCTTTTATCTTTTCACACAATTGGATATTAACTTTTTTTTTCGTTTACAAACATGCAGGGAAGTGCATGATAACCTTGATGGACTAGAGTTGGGTTAACATGCTTTGAGGTTTCCTAATCAAGAGTTGATGCTTAACGACCCAAGGGATGTGGATGATAACCTTGATGGACTAGAGTTGGGTTAACATGCTTTGAGGGTTATATCGTTGAAATCAATGCTCTCAATCTCTTATCTTTTCACACAATTGGATATTAACTTTTTTGTTTAGTTTAAAAACATGCAGGGATTTGCATGATAACCATGATGGACTAGAGTTGGGTTAACGTGGTTTGAGGTTTCCTAATCAAGATTTGATGCTTAATGACCCAAGGGATGTGCACGATAACCTTGATGGACTAGAGTTGGGTTAACATGCTTTGAGGTTCCCTAATCAAGAGTTGATGCTTAACGACCCAAGGGATGTGCATGATAACGTTGATGGACTAGAGTTGGGTTAACATGCTCTGAGGTTTCCTAATCAAGAGTTGATGTTTAACGACAGAAGGGATGTGCATGATAACCTTGATGGCTAGAGTTGGGTTAACATGCTTCGAGGTTTCCTAATCAAGAGTTGATGCTTAACGACCCAAGGAATGTGCATGATAACCTTGATGGACTAGAGTTGGGTTAACATGCTTTGAGGTTTCCTAATCAAGAGTTGATGCATAACGACCCAAGGAATGTGCATGATAACCTTGATGGACTAGAGTTGGGTTAACATGCTTTGAGGTTTCCTAGTCTAGAGTTGATGCTTAACGACCCAAGGGATGTGCATGATAACCTTGATGGACTAGAGTTGGGTTAATATGCTTTGAGGTTTCCTAATCAAGAGTTGATGCTTAACGACCCAAGGGATGTGCATGATAACCTTGATGGACCTTGATGGACTAGAGTTGGGTTAACATGCTTTGAGGTTTCCTAATCAAGAGTTGATGCTTAACGACCCAAGGGATGTGCATGATAACCCTGATGGACTAGAGTTGGGTTAACATGCTTTGAGGGTTATATCGTTGAAATCAATGCACCCAATATTTTATCTTTTCACACAATTGGATATTAACTTTTTTGTTTAGTTTCAAAACATGCAGGGATGTGCATGATAACCTTGATGGACTAGAGTTCGGTTAACATGCTTTGCGGTTTCCTAATCAAGAGTTTATGCTTAACGACCCAAGGGAGGTGCATGATAACCTTGATGGAATAGAGTTGGGTTAACATGCTTTGAGGTTTCCTTGGGGGGGTTAAGCATCAACTCTTGGTTAGGAAACCTCAAAGCATGTTAACCCAACTCTAGTCCATCAAGGTTATCAAAAGTTTATGCTTAACGACCCAAGGGATGTGCATGATAACCTTGATGGACTAGAGTTGGGTTAACATGCTTTGAGGTTTCCTAATCAACAGTTGATGCTTAACGACCCAAGGGATGTGCATGATAATCTCGATGGACTAGAGTTGGGTTAACATGCTTTGAGGGTTATATCGTTGAAATCAATGCTCTCAATCTTTTATCTTTTCACACAATTGGATATTAACTTTTTTGTTCAGTTTAAAAACATGCTGGGATGTGCATGATAACCTTGATGGACTTGAGTTGGGTTAACAGGCTTTGAGGTTTCCTAATCAAGAGTTGATGCTTAACGACCCAAGGGATGTGCATGATAACCTTGATGGACTAGAGTTGGGTTAACATGCTTTGAGGATTCCTAATCAAGAGTTGATGCTTAACGACCCAAGGGATGTGCATGATAACCATGATGGACTAGAGTTGGGTTAACATGCTTTGAGGGATATATCGTTGAAATCAATGCTCTCAATCTTTTATCTTTTCACACAATTCGATATTAACTTTTTTGTTTAGTTTAAAAACATGCAGGCGAAAATGCTTCGGCTCTGGAAAAAAAATGTTGTGCCAGACAAGAAGCCAACATAGGGTTTAGGGTTTAGGGTTTAGGGTTATATCGTTGAAATCATTGCTCCCAATATTTTATGTTTTCACACAATTGAATATTAAATTTTTTTTTTACTTAAAAACATGCAGGGATGTGCATGATAACCTGGATGGACTAGAGTTGGGTTAACATGCTTTCAGGTTTCCTAATCAAGAGTTGATGCTTAACGACCCAAGGGATGTGCATGATATCCTTGATGGACTAGAGTTGGGTTAACATGCTTTGAGGGTTATATTGTTGAAATCAATGCTCTCAATCTTTTAGCTTTTCACATAATTAGATATTAACTTTTTTGTTTAGTTTAAAAACAACCAGGGATGTGCATGATAACCTTGATGGACTAGAATTGGGTTAACATGCTTTGAGGTTTCCTAATCAAGAGTTGATGCTTAACGTCCCAAGGGATGTGCATGATAACCTTGATGGACTAGAGTTGGGTTAACATGCTTTGAGGTTTCCTAATGAAGAGTTGATGCTTAACGACCCAAGGGATGTGCATGATAACCTTGATGGACTAGAGTTGGGTTAACACGCTTTGAGGTTTCTAATCAAGAGTTGATGCTTAACGAACCAAGGGATGTGCATGATAACCTTGATGGACCTTGGTGGACTAGAGTTGGGTTAACATGCTTTGAGGTTTCCTAATCAAGAGTTGATGCTTAACGACCCAAGGGATGTGCATGATAACATTGACGGACTAGAGTTGGGTTAACATGCTTTGAGGTTTCCTAATCAAGAGTTGATGCTTAACGACCCAAGGGATGTGCATGATAACCTTGATGGACTAGAGTTGGGTTAACATGCTTTGAGGTTTCCTAATCAAGAGTTGATGCTTAACGACCCAAGGGATGTGCATGATAACCTTGATGGACCTTGATGGACTAGAGTTGGGTTAACATGCTTTGAGGTTTCCTAATCAAGAGTTGATGCTTAACGACCCAAGGGATGTGCATGATAACCCTGATGGACTAGAGTTGGGTTAACATGCTTTGAGGGTTATATCGTTGAAATCAATGCTCCCAATATTTTATCTTTTCACACAATTGGATATTAACTTTTTTGTTTAGTTTCAAAACATGCAGGGATGTGCATGATAACATTGATGGACTAGATTTGGGTTAACATGCTTTGAGGTTTCCTAATCAAGAGTTTATGCTTAATGACCCAAGGGAGGTGCATGATAACATTGATGGACTAGAGTTGGGTTAACATGCTTTGAGGTTTCCTTGGGGGGGGGGGGGGGGTTAAGCATCAACTCTTGATTAGGAAACGTCAAAGCATGTTAACCCAACTCTAGTCCATCAAGGTTATCAAAAGATTATGCTTAACGACCCAAGGGATGTGCATGATAATCTTGATGGACTATAGTTGAGTTAACATGCTTTGAGGTTTCCTAATCAAGAGTTGATGCTTAACGACCCAAGGGATGTGCATGATAATCTCGATGGACTAGAGTTGGGTTAAGATGCTTTGAGGGTTATATCATTGAAATCAATGCTCTCAATCTTTTATCTTTTCACACAATTGGATATTAACTTTTTTGTTTAGTTTAAAAACATGCTGGGATGTGCATGATAACCTTGATGGACTTGAGTTGGGTTAACAGGGTTTGAGGTTTTCTAATCAAGAGTTGATGCTTAACAACCCAAGGGATGTGCATGATAACCTTGATGGACTAGAGTTGGGTTAACATGCCTTGAGGGTTCCTAATCAAGAGTTGATGCTTAACGACCCAAGGGATGTGCATGATAACCATGATGGACTAGAGTTGGGTTAACATGCTTTGAGGGATATATCGTTGAAATCAATGCTCTCAATCTTTTATCTTTTCACACAATAGGATATTAACATTTTTGTTTAGATTAAAAACATGCAGGCTTCGGCTCTGGATAAAAAATGTTGTGCCAGACAAGAAGCCAACATAGGGTTTAGGGTTTAGGGTTTAGGGTTATATCGTTGAAATCATTGCTCCCAATATTTTATGTTTTCACACAATTGAATATTAATTTTTTTGTTTTGCTTAAAAACATGCAGGGATGTGCATGATAACCTTGATGGACTAGAGTTGGGTTAACATGCTTTCAGGTTTCCTAATCAAGAGTTTATGCTTAACGACCCAAGGGATGTGCATGATATCCTTGATGGACTAGAGTTGGGTTAACATGCTTTGAGGGTTATATCATTGAAATCAATGCTCTCAATCTTTTATCTTTTCGCATAATTAGATATTAACATTTTTGTTTAGTTTAAAAACATCCAGGGATGTGCATGATAACCTTGATGGACTAGAGTTGGGTTAACATGCTTTGAGGTTTCCTAATCAAGAGTTGATGCTTAACGTCCCAAGGGATGTGCATGATAACCTTGATGGACTAGAGTTGGGTTAACATGCATTGAGGTTTCCTAATCAAGAGTTGATGCTTAACGACCCAAGGGATGTGCATGATAACCTTGATGGACTAGAGTTGGGTTAACATGCTTTGAGGTTTCTAATCAAGAGTTGATGCTTAACGACCCAAGGGATGTGCATGATAACCTTGATGGACCTTGATGGACTAAAGTTGGGTTAACATGCTTTGAGGTTTCCTAATCAAGAGTTGATGCTTCACGACCCAAGGGATGTGCATGATAACATTGACGGACTAGAGTTTGGTTAACATGCTTTGAGGTTTCCTAATCAAGAGTTGATGCTTAACGACCAAGGGATGTGCATGATAACCTTGATGGACTAGAGTTGGGTTAACATGCTTTGAGGTTTCGTAATCAAGAGTTGATGCTTAACGACCCAAGGGATGTGCATGATAACCTTGATGGACCTTGATGGACTAGAGTTGGGTTAACATGCTTTGAGGTTTCCTAATCAAGAGTTGATGCTTAACGACCCAAGGGATGTGCATGATAACCCTGATGGACTAGAGTTGGGTTAACATGCTTTGAGGGTTATATCGTTGAAATCAATGCTCCCAATATTTTATCTTTTCACACAATTGGATATTAACTTTTTTGTTTAGTTTCAAAACATGCAGGGATGTGCATGATAACATTGATGGACTAGATTTGGGTTAACATGCTTTGAGGTTTCCTAATCAAGAGTTTATGCTTAACGACCCAAGGGAGGTGCATGATAACCTTGATGGACTAGAGTTGGGTTAACATGCTTTGAGGTTTCCTTGGGGGGGTTAAGCATCAACTCTTTATTAGGAAACGTCAAAGCATGTTAACCCAACTCTAGTCCATCAAGGTTATCAAAAGTTTATGCTTAACGACCCAAGGGATGTGCATGATAATCTTGATGGACTATAGTTGGGTTAACATGCTTTGAGGTTTCCTAATCAAGAGTTGATGCTTAACGACCAAGGGATGTGCATGATAACCTTGATGGACTAGAGTTGGGTTAACATGCTTTGAGGTTTCCTAATCAAGAGTTGATGCTTAACGACCCAAGGGATGTGCATGATAACCTTGATGGACCTTGATGGACTAGAGTTGGGTTAACATGCTTTGAGTTTTCCTAATCAAGAGTTGATGCTTAACGACCCAAGGGATGTGCATGATAACCCTGATGGACTAGAGTTGGGTTAACATGCTTTGAGGGTTATATCGTTGAAATCAATGCTCCCAATATTTTATCTTTTCACACAATTGGATATTAACTTTTTTGTTTAGTTTCAAAACATGCAGGGATGTGCACGATAACATTGATGGACTAGATTTGGGTTAACATGCTTTGAGGTTTCCTAATCAAGAGTTTATGCTTAACGACCCAAGGGAGGTGCATGATAACCTTGATGGACTAGAGTTGGGTTAACATGCTTTGAGGTTTCCTTGGGGGGGTTAAGCATCAACTCTTTATTAGGAAACGTCAAAGCATGTTAACCCAACTCTAGTCCATCAAGGTTATCAAAAGTTTATGCTTAACGACCCAAGGGATGTGCATGATAATCTTGATGGACTATAGTTGGGTTAACATGCTTTGAGGTTTCCTAATCAAGAGTTGATGCTTAACGACCCAAGGGATGTGCATGATAATCTCGATGGACTAGAGTTGGGTTAACATGCTTTGAGGGTTATATTGTTGAAATCAATGCTCTCAATCTTTTATCTTTTCACACAATTGGATATTAACTTTTTTGTTTAGTTTAAAAACATGCTGGGATGTGCATGATAACCTTGATGGACTTGAGTTGGGTTAACAGGCTTTGAGGTTTTCTAATCAAGAGTTGATGCTTAACGACCCAAGGGATGTGCATGATAACCTTGATGGACTAGAGTTGGGTTAACATGCTTTGAGGATTCCTAATCAAGAGTTGATGCTTAACGACCCAAGGGATGTGCATGATAACCATGATGGACTAGAGTTGGGTTAACATGCTTTGAGGGATATATCGTTGAAATCAATGCTCTCAATCTTTTATCTTTTCACACAATTGGATATTTACTTTTTTGTTTAGATTAAAAACATGCAGGCTTCGGCTCTGGATAAAAAATGTTGTGCCAGACAAGAAGCCAACATAGGGTTTAGGGTTTAGGGTTTAGGGTTATATCGTTGAAATCATTGCTCACAATATTTTATGTTTTCACACAATTGAATATTAAATTTTTTGTTTTGCTTAAAAACATGCAGGGATGTGCATGATAACCTTGATGGACTAGAGTTGGGTTAACATGCTTTCAGGTTTCCTAATCAAGAGTTGATGCTTAACGACCCAAGGGATGTGCATGATATCCTTGATGGACTAGAGTTGGGTTAACATGCTTTGAGGGTTATATCGTTGAAATCAATGCTCTCAATCTTTTATCTTTTCGCATAATTAGATATTAACATTTTTGTTTAGTTTAAAAACATCCAGTGATGTGCATGATAACCTTGATGGACTAGAGTTGGGTTAACATGCTTTGAGGTTTCCTAATCAAGAGTTGATGCTTAACGTCCCAAGGGATGTGCATGATAACCTTGATGGACTAGAGTTGGGTTAACATGCATTGAGGTTTCCTAATCAAGAGTTGATGCTTAACGACCTAAGGGATGTGCATGATAACCTTGATGGACTAGAGTTGGGTTAACATGCTTTGAGGTTTCTAATCAAGAGTTCATGCTTAACGACCCAAGGGATGTGCATGATAACCTTGATGGACCTTGATGGACTAGAGTTGGGTTAACATGCTTTGAGGTTTCCTAATCAAGAGTTGATGCTTAACGACCCAAGGGATGTGCATGATAACATTGACGGACTAGAGTTGGGTTAACATTCTTTGAGGTTTCCTAATCAAGAGTTGATGCTTGACGACCAAGGGATATGCATGATAACCTTGATGGACTAGAGTTGGGTTAACATGCTTTGAGGTTTCCTAATCAAGAGTTGATGCTTAACGACCCAAGGGATGTGCATGATAACCTTGATGGACCTTGATGGACTAGAGTTGGGTTAACATGCTTTGAGGTTTCCTAATCAAGAGTTGATGCTTAACGACCCAAGGGATGTGCATGATAAGCCTGATGGACTAGAGTTGGGTTAACATGCTTTGAGGGTTATATCGTTGAAATCAATGCTCCCAATATTTTATCTTTTCACAAAATTGGATATTAACTTTTTTGTTTAGTTTCAAAACATGCAGGGATGTGCATGATAACATTGATGGACTAGAGTTGGGTTAACATGCTTTGAGGTTTCCTAATCAAGAGTTTAT
Organism: Lactuca saligna; assembly: GCF_052625555.1. Lineage (NCBI taxonomy): Eukaryota > Viridiplantae > Streptophyta > Magnoliopsida > Asterales > Asteraceae > Lactuca > Lactuca saligna. The sequence continues at coordinate 178,522,016 of NC_136422.1, read as the reverse complement.
GCTTAACGACCCAAGGGAGGTGCATGATAACCTTGAAGGACTAGAGTTGGGTTAACATGCTTTGAGGTTTCCTTGGGGGGGTTAAGCATCAACTCTTGATTAGGAAACCTCAAAGCATGTTAACCCAAATCTAGTCCATCAAGGTTATCAAAAGTTTATGCTTAACGACCCAAGGGATGTGCATGATAACCTTGATGGACTAGAGTTGGGTTAACATGCTTTGAGGTTTCCTAATCAAGAGTTGATGCTTAACGACCCAAGGGATGTGCATGATAATCTCGATTGAGTAGAGTTGGGTTAACATGCTTTGAGGGTTATATCGTTGAAATCAATGCTCTCAATCTTTTATCTTTTCACACAATTGGATATTAACTTTTTTGTTTAGTTTAAAAACATGCTGGGATGTGCATGATAACCTTGATGGACTTGAGTTGGGTTAACAGGCTTTGAGGTTTTCTAATCAAGAGTTGATGCTTAATGACCCAAGGGATGTGCATGATAACCTTGATGGACTAGAGTTGGGTTAACATGCTTTGAGGATTCCTAATCAAGAGTTGATGCTTAACGACCCAAGGGATGTGCATGATAACCATGATGGACTAGAGTTGGGTTAACATGCTTTGAGGGATATATCGTTGAAATCAATGCTCTCAATCTTTTATCTTTTCACACAATTGGATATTAACTTTTTTGTTTAGTTTAAAAACATGCAGGCGAATATGCTTCGGCTCTGGATAAAAAATGTTGTGCCAGACAAGAAGCCAACATAGGGTTTAGGGTTATATCGTTGAAATCATTGCTCCCAATATTTTATGTTTTCACACAGTTGAATATTAAATTTTTTGTTTTGCTTAAAAACATGCAGGGATGTGCATGATAACCTTGATAGACTAGAGTTGGGTTAACATGCTTTCCGGTTTCCTAATCAAGAGTTGATGCTTAACGACCCAAGGGATGTGCATGATATCCTAATGGACTAGAGTTGGGTTAATATGCTTTGAGGGTTATATCGTTGAAATCAATGCTCTCAATCTTTTATCTTTTCACACAATTAGATATTACCTTTTTTGTTTAGTTTAAAAACATCCAGGGATGTGCATGATAACCTTGATGGACTAGAGTTGGGTTAACATGCTTTAAAGTTTCCTAATCAAGAGTTGATGCTTAACGACCCAAGGGATGTGCATGATAACCTTGATGGACTAGAGTTGGGTTAACATGCTTTGAGGGTTATATCGTTGAAATTAATGCTCTCAATCTCTTATCTTTTCACACAATTGGATATTAACTTTTTTGTTTAGTTTAAAAACATGCAGGGATTTGCATGATAACCATGATGGACTAGAGTTGGGTTAACGTGGTTTGAGGTTTCCTAATCAAGATTTGATGCTTAATGACCCAAGGGATGTGCACGATAACCTTGATGGACTAGAGTTGGGTTAACATGCTTTGAGGTTTCCTAATCAAGAGTTGATGCTTAACGACCCAAGGGATGTGCATGATAACCTTGATGGACTAGAGTTGGGTTAACAGGCTTTGAGGTTTCCTAATCAAGAGTTGATGCTTAACGACCCAAGGGATGTGCATGATAACCTTGATGGACCTTGATGGACTAGAGTTGGGTTAACATGCTTTGAGGTTTCCTAATCAAGAGTTGATGCTTAACGACCCAAGGGATGTGCATGATAACCCTGATGGACTAGAGTTGGGTTAACATGCTTTGAGGGTTATATCGTTGAAATCAATGCACCCAATATTTTATCTTTTCACACAATTGGATATTAACATTTTTGTTTAGTTTCAAAACATGCAGGGATGTGCACGATAACCTTGATGGACTAGAGTTCGGTTAACATGCTTTGAGGTTTCCTAATCAAGAGTTTATGCTTAACGACCCAAGGGAGGTGCATGATAACCTTGATGGACTAGAGTTGGGTTAACATGCTTTGAGGTTTCCTTGGGGGGGTTAAGCATCAACTCTTGATTAGGAAACGTCAAAGCATGTTAACCCAACTCTAGTCCATCAAGGTTATCAAAAGTTTATGCTTAACGACCCAAGGGATGTGCATGATAATCTTGATGGACTATAGTTGGGTTAACATGCTTTGAGGTTTCCTAATCAAGATTTGATGCTTAACGACCTAAGGGATGTGCATGATAATCTCGATGGACTAGAGTTGGGTTAACATGCTTTGAGGGTTATATCGTTGAAATCAATGCTCTCAATCTTTTATCTTTTCACACAATTAGATATTACCTTTTTTGTTTAGTTTAAAAACATCCAGGGATGTGCATGATAACCTTGATGGACTAGAGTTGGGTTAACATGCTTTAAGGTTTCCTAATCAAGAGTTGATGCTTAACGACCCAAGGGATGTGCATGATAACCTTGATGGACTAGAGTTGGGTTAACATGCTTTGAGGGTTATATCGTTGAAATTAATGCTCTCAATCTCTTATCTTTTCACACAATTGGATATTAACTTTTTTGTTTAGTTTAAAAACATGCAGGGATTTGCATGATAACCATGATGGACTAGAGTTGGGTTAACGTGGTTTGAGGTTTCCTAATCAAGATTTGATGCTTAATGACCCAAGGGATGTGCACGATAACCTTGATGGACTAGAGTTGGGTTAACATGCTTTGAGGTTTCCTAATCAAGAGTTGATGCTTAACGACCCAAGGGATGTGCATGATAACCTTGATGGACTAGAGTTGGGTTAACATGCTTTGAGGTTTCCTAATCAAGAGTTGATGCTTAACGACCCAAGGGATGTGCATGATAACCTTGATGGACCTTGATGGACTAGAGTTGGGTTAACATGCTTTGAGGTTTCCTAATCAAGAGTTGATGCTTAACGACCCAAGGGATGTGCATGATAACCCTGATGGACTAGAGTTGGGTTAACATGCTTTGAGGGTTATATCGTTGAAATCAATGCACCCAATATTTTATCTTTTCACACAATTGGATATTAAAATTTTTGTTTAGTTTCAAAACATGCAGGGATGTGCACGATAACCTTGATGGACTAGAGTTCGGTTAACATGCTTTGAGGTTTCCAAATCAAGAGTTTATGCTTAACGACCCAAGGGAGGTGCATGATAACCTTGATGGACTAGAGTTGGGTTAACATGCTTTGAGGTTTCCTTGGGGGGGTTAAGCATCAACTATTGATTAGGAAACGTCAAAGCATGTTAACCCAACTCTAGTCCATCAAGGTTATCAAAAGTTTATGCTTAACGACCCAAGGGATGTGCATGATAATCTTGATGGACTATAGTTGGGTTAACATGCTTTGAGGTTTCCTAATCAAGATTTGATGCTTAACGACCTAAGGGATGTGCATGATAATCTCGATGGACTAGAGTTGGGTTAACATGCTTTGAGGGTTATATCGTTGAAATCAATGCTCTCAATCTTTTATCTTTTCACACAATTGGATATTAACTTTTTTGTTTAGTTTAAAAACATGTTGGGATGTGCATGATAACCTTGATGGACTTGAGTTGGGTTAACAGGCTTTGAGGTTTTCTAATCAAGAGTTGATGCTTAACGACCCAAGGGATGTGCATGATAACGTTGATGGACTAGAGTTGGGTTAACATGCTTTGAGGATTCCTAATCAAGAGTTGATGCTTAACGACCCAAGGGATGTGCATGATAACCATGATGGACTAGAGTTGGGTTAACATGCTTTGAGGGATATATCGTTGAAATCAATGCTCTCAATCTTTTATCTTTTCACACAATTGGATATTAACTTTTTTGTTTAGATTAAAAACATGTAGGCTTCGGCTCTGGATAAAAAATGTTGTGCCAGACAAGAAGCCAACATAGGGTTTAGGGTTATATCGTTGAAATCATTGCTCCCAATATTTTATGTTTTCACACAATTGAATATTAAATTTTTTGTTTTGCTTAAAAACATGCAGGGATGTGCATGATAACCTTGATGGACTAGAGTTGGGTTAACATGCTTTAAGGTTTCCTAATCAAGAGTTGATGCTTAACGACCCAAGGGATGTGCATGATATCCTTGATGGACTAGAGTTGGGTTAACATGCTTTGAGGGTTATATCGTTGAAATCAATGCTCTCAATCTTTTATCTTTTCACATAATTAGATATTAACTTTTTTGTTTAGTTTAAAAACAACCAGGGATGTGCATGATAACCTTGATGGACTAGAGTTGGGTTAACATGCTTTGAGGTTTCCTAATCAAGAGTTGATGCTTAACGTCCCAAGGGATGTGCATGATAACCTTGATGGACTAGAGTTGGGTTAACATACTTTGAGGTTTCCTAATCAAGAGTTGATGCTTAACGACCCAAGGGATGTGCATGATAACCTTGATGGACTAGAGTTGGGTTAACACGCTTTGAGGTTTCTAATCAAGAGTTGATGCTTAACGACCCAAGGGATGTGCATGATAACCTTGATGGACCTTGGTGGACTAGAGTTGGGTTAACATGCTTTGAGGATTCCTAATCAAGAGTTGATGGTTAACGACCCAAGGGATGTGCATGATAACATTGACAGACTAGAGTTGGGTTAACATGCTTTGAGGTTTCCTAATCAAGAGTTGATGCTTAACGACCCAAGGGATGTGCATGATAACCTTGATGGACTAGAGTTGGGTTAACATGCTTTGAGGTTTCCTAATCACGAGTTGATGCTTAATGACCCAAGGGATGTGCATAATAACCTTGATGGACCTTGATGGACTAGAGTTGGGTTAGCATTCATTGAGGTTTCCTAATCAAGAGTTGATGCTTAACGACCCAAGGGATGTGCATGATAACCCTGATGGACTAGAGTTGAGTTTACATGCTTTGAGGGTTATATCGTTGAAATAAATGCTCCCAATATTTTATCTTTTCACACAATTGGATATTAACTTTTTTGTTTAGTTTCAAAACATGCAGGGATGTGCATGATAACATTGATGGACTAGATTTGGGTTAACATGCTTTGAGGTTTCCTAATCAAGAGTTTATGCTTAACGACCCAAGGGAGGTGCATGATAACCTTGATGGACTAAAGTTGGGTTAACATGCTTTGAGGTTTCCTTGGGGGGGGGGGGGGGGGGGGGGGGGTTAAGCATCAACTCTTGATTAGGAAACGTCAAAGCATGTTAACCCAACTCTAGTCCATCAAGGTTATCAAAAGTTTATGCTTAACGACCCAAGGGATGTGCATGATAATCTTGATGGACTATAGCTGGGTTAACATGCTTTGAGGTTTCCTAATCAAGAGTTGATGCTTAACGACCCAAGGGATGTGCATGATAATCTCGATGGACTAGAGTTGGGTTAACATGCTTTGAGGGTTATATCGTTGAAATCAATGCTCTCAATCTTTTATCTTTTCACACAATTGGATATTAACTTTTTTGTGTAGTTTAAAAGCATGCTGGGATGTGCATGATAACCTTGATGGACTTGAGTTGGGTTAATAGGCTTTGAGGTTTTCTAATCAAGAGTTGATGCTTAACGACCCAAGGGATGTGCATGATAACCTTGATGGACTAGAGTTGGGTTAACATGCTTTGAGGATTCCTAATCAAGAGTTGATGCTTAACGACCCAAGGGATGTGCATGATAACCATGATGGACTAGAGTTGGGTTAACATGCTTTGAGGGATATATCGTTGAAATCAATGCTCTCAATCTTTTATCTTTACACACAATTGGATATTAACTTTTTTGTTTAGATTAAAAACATGCAGGCTTCGGCTCTGGATAAAAAATGTTGTGCCAGACAAGAAGCCAACATAGGGTTTAGGGTTTAGGGTTTAGGGTTATATCGTTGAAATCATTGCTCCCAATATTTTATGTTTTCACACAATTGAATATTAAATTTTTTGTTTTGCTTAAAAACATGCAGGGATGTGCATGATAACCTTGATGGACTAGAGTTGGGTTAACATGTTTTCAGGTTTCCTAATCAAGAGTTGATGCTTAACGACCCAAGGGATGTGCATGATTTCCTTGATGGACTAGAGTTGGGTTAACATGCTTTGAGGGTTATATCGTTGAAATCAATGCTCTCAATCTTTTATCTTTTCGCATAATTAGATATTAACATTTTTGTTTAGTTTAAAAACATCCAGGGATGTGCATGATAACCTTGATGGACTAGAGTTGGGTTAACATGCTTTGAGGTTTCCTAATCAAGAGTTGATGCTTAACGTCCCAAGGGATGTGCATGATAACCTTGATGGACTAGAGTTGGGTTAACATACTTTGAGGTTTCCTAATCAATAGTTGATGCTTAACGACCCAAGGGATGTGCATGATAACCTTGATGGACTAGAGTTGGGTTAACACGCTTTGAGGTTTCTAATCAAGAGTTGATGCTTAACGACCCAAGGGATGTGCATGATAACCTTGATGGACCTTGGTGGACTAGAGTTGGGTTAACATGCTTTGAGGATTCCTAATCAAGAGTTGATGGTTAACGACCCAAGGGATGTGCATGATAACATTGACGGACTAGAGTTGGGTTAACATGCTTTGAGGTTTCCTAATCAAGAGTTGATGCTTAACGACCCAAGGGATGTGCATGATAACCTTGATGGACTAGAGTTGGGTTAACATGCTTTGAGGTTTCCTAATCACGAGTTGATGCTTAATGACCCAAGGGATGTGCATAATAACCTTGATGGACCTTGATGGACTAGAGTTGGGTTAGCATTCATTGAGGTTTCCTAATCAAGAGTTGATGCTTAACGACCCAAGGGATGTGCATGATAACCCTGATGGACTAGAGTTGAGTTTACATGCTTTGAGGGTTATATCGTTGAAATAAATGCTCCCAATATTTTATCTTTTCACACAATTGGATATTAACTTTTTTGTTTAGTTTCAAAACATGCAGGGATGTGCATGATAACATTGATGGACTAGATTTGGGTTAACATGCTTTGAGGTTTCCTAATCAAGAGTTTATGCTTAACGACCCAAGGGAGGTGCATGATAACCTTGATGGACTAAAGTTGGGTTAACATGCTTTGAGGTTTCCTTGGGGGGGGGGGGGGGGGGGGGTTAAGCATCAACTCTTGATTAGGAAACGTCAAAGCATGTTAACCCAACTCTAGTCCATCAAGGTTATCAAAAGTTTATGCTTAACGACCCAAGGGATGTGCATGATAATCTTGATGGACTATAGCTGGGTTAACATGCTTTAAGGTTTCCTAATCAAGAGTTGATGCTTAACGACCCAAGGGATGTGCATGATAATCTCGATGGACTAGAGTTGGGTTAACATGCTTTGAGGGTTATATCGTTGAAATCAATGCTCTCAATCTTTTATCTTTTCACACAATTGGATATTAACTTTTTTGTGTAGTTTAAAAGCATGCTGGGATGTGCATGATAACCTTGATGGACTTGAGTTGGGTTAATAGGCTTTGAGGTTTTCTAATCAAGAGTTGATGCTTAACGACCCAAGGGATGTGCATGATAACCTTGATGGACTAGAGTTGGGTTAACATGCTTTGAGGATTCCTAATCAAGAGTTGATGCTTAACGACCCAAGGGATGTGCATGATAACCATGATGGACTAGAGTTGGGTTAACATGCTTTGAGGGATATATCGTTGAAATCAATGCTCTCAATCTTTTATCTTTACACACAATTGGATATTAACTTTTTTGTTTAGATTAAAAACATGCAGGCTTCGGCTCTGGATAAAAAATGTTGTGCCAGACAAGAAGCCAACATAGGGTTTAGGGTTTAGGGTTTAGGGTTATATCGTTGAAATCATTGCTCCCAATATTTTATGTTTTCACACAATTGAATATTAAATTTTTTGTTTTGCTTAAAAACATGCAGGGATGTGCATGATAACCTTGATGGACTAGAGTTGGGTTAACATGCTTTCAGGTTTCCTAATCAAGAGTTGATGCTTAACGACCCAAGGGATGTGCATGATTTCCTTGATGGACTAGAGTTGGGTTAACATGCTTTGAGGGTTATATCGTTGAAATCAATGCTCTCAATCTTTTATCTTTTCGCATAATTAGATATTAACATTTTTGTTTAGTTTAAAAACATCCAGGGATGTGCATGATAACCTTGATGGACTAGAGTTGGGTTAACATGCTTTGAGGTTTCCTAATCAAGAGTTGATGCTTAACATCCCAAGGGATGTGCATGATAACCTTGATGGACTAGAGTTGGGTTAACATGCATTGAGGTTTCCTAATCAAGAGTTGATGCTTAACGACCCAAGGGATGTGCAGGATAACCTTGATGGACTAGAGTTGGGTTAACATGCTTTGAGGTTTCTAATCAAGAGTTGATGCTTAACGACCCAAGGGATGTGCATGATAACCTTGATGGACCTTGATGGACTAGATTTGGGTTAACATGCTTTGAGGTTTCCTAATCAAGAGTTGATGCTTAACGACCCAAGGGATGTGCATGATAACCCTGATGGACTAGAGTTGGGTTAACATGCTTTGAGGGTTATATCGTTGAAATAAATGCTCCCAATATTTTATCTTTTCACACAATTGGATATTAACTTTTTTGTTTAGTTTCAAAACATGCAGGGATGTGCATGATAACATTGATGGACTAGATTTGGGTTAACATGCTTTGAGGTTTCCTAATCAAGAGTTTATGCTTAACGACCCAAGGGAGGTGCATGATAACCTTGATGGACTAGAGTTGGGTTAACATGCTTTGAGGTTTCCTTGGGGGGGGGGGGGTTAAGCATCAACTCTTGATTAGGAAACGTCAAAGCATGTTAACCCAACTCTAGTCCATCAAGGTTATCAAAAGTTTATGCTTAACGACCCAAGGGATGTGCATGATAATCTTGATGGACTATAGCTGGGTTAACATGCTTTGAGGTTTCCTAATCAAGAGTTGATGCTTAACGACCCAAGGGATGTGCATGATAATCTCGATGGACTAGAGTTGGGTTAACATGCTTTGAGGGTTATATCGTTGAAATCAATGCTCTCAATCTTTTATCTTTTCACACAATTGGATATTAACTTTTTTGTTTAGTTTAAAAACATGCTGGGATGTGCATGATAACCTTGATGGACTTGAGTTGGGTTAACAGGCTTTGAGGTTTTCTAATCAAGAGTTGATGCTTAACGACCCAAGGGATGTGCATGATAACCTTGATGGACTAGAGTTGGGTTAACATGCTTTGAGGATTCCTAATCAAGAGTTGATGCTTAACGACCCAAGGGATGTGCATGATAACCATGATGGACTAGAGTTGGGTTAACATGCTTTGAGGGATATATCGTTGAAATCAATGCTCTCAATCTTTTATCTTTTCACACAATTGGATATTAACTTTTTTGTTTAGATTAAAAACATGTAGGCTTCGGCTCTGGATAAAAAATGTTGTGCCAGACAAGAAGCCAACATAGGGTTTAGGGTTTAGGGTTTAGGGTTATATCGTTGAAATCATTGCTCCCAATATTTTATGTTGTCACACAATTGAATATTAAATTTTTTGTTTTGCTTAAAAACATGCAGGGATGTGCATGATAACCTTGATGGACTAGAGTTGGGTTAACATGCTTTCAGGTTTCCTAATCAAGAGTTGATGCTTAACGACCCAAGGGATGTGCATGATATCCTTGATGGACTAGAGTTGGGTTAACATGCTTTGAGGGTTATATCGTTGAAATCAATGCTCTCAATCTTTTTTCTTTTCGCATAATTAGATATTAACATTTTTGTTTAGTTTAAAAACATCCAGGGATGTGAATGATAACCTTGATGGACTAGAGTTGGGTTAACATGCTTTGAGGTTTCCTAATCAAGAGTTGATGCTTAACGTCCCAAGGGATGTGCATGATAACATTGACGGACTAGAGTTGGGTTAACATGCTTTGAGGTTTCCTAATCAAGAGTTGATGCTTAACGACCAAGGGATGTGCATGATAACCTTGATGGACTAGAGTTGGGTTAACATGCTTTGAGGTTTCCTAATCAAGAGTTGATGCTTAACGACCCAAGGGATGTGCATGATAACCTTGATGGACCTTGATGGACTAGAGTTGGGTTAACATGCTTTGAGGTTTCCTAATCAAGAGTTGATGCTTAACGACCCAAGGGATGTGCATGATAACCCTGATGGACTAGAGTTGGGTTAACATGCTTTGAGGGTTACATCGTTGAAATCAATGCTCCCAATATTTTATCTTTTCACACAATTGGATATTAACTTTTTTGTTTAGTTTCAAAACGTGCAGGGATGAGCATGATAACATTGATGGACTAGATTTGGGTTAACATGCTTTGAGGTTTCCTAATCAAGAGTTTATGCTTAATGACCCAAGGGAGGTGCATGATAACCTTGATGGACTAGAGTTGGGTTAACATGCGTTGAGGTTTCCTTGGGGGGGTTAAGCATCAACTCTTGATTAGGAAACGTCAAAGCATGTTAACCCAACTCTAGTCCATCAAGGTTATCAAAAGTTTATGCTTAACGACCCAAGGGATGTGCATGATAATCTTTATGGACTATAGTTGGGTTAACATGCTTTGAGGTTTCCTAATCAAGATTTGATGCTTAACGACCCAAGGGATGTGCATGATAATCTCGATGGACTAGAGTTGGGTTAACATGCTTTGAGGGTTATATCGTTGAAATCAATGCTCTCAATCTTTTATCTTTTCACACAATTGGATATTAACTTTTTTGTTTAGTTTAAAAACATGCTGGGATGTGCATGATAACCTTGATGGACTTGAGTTGGGTTAACAGGCTTTGAGGTTTTCTAATCAAGAGTTGATGCTTAACGACCCAAGGGATGTGCATGATAACCTTGATGGACTAGAGTTGGGTTAACATGCTTTGAGGATTCCTAATCAAGAGTTGATGCTTAACGACCCAAGGGATGTGCATGATAACCATGATGGACTAGAGTTGGGTTAACATGCTTTGAGGGATATATATCGTTGAAATCAATGCTCTCAATCTTTTATCTTTTCACACAATTGGATATTAACTTTTTTGTTTAGATTAAAAACATGTAGGCTTCGGCTCTGGATAAAAAATGTTGTGCCAGACAAGAAGCCAACATAGGGTTTAGGGTTTAGGGTTTAGGGTTATATCGTTGAAATCATTGCTCCCAATATTTTATGTTTTCACACAATTGAATATTAAATTTTTGTTTTGCTTAAAAACATGCAGGGATGTGCATGATAACCTTGATGGACTAGAGTTGGGTTAACATGCTTTCAGGTGTCCTAATCAAGAGTTGATGCTTAACGACCCAAGGGATGTGCATGATATCCTTGATGGACTAGAGTTCGGTTAACATGCTTTGAGGGTTATATCGTTGAAATCAATGCTCTCAATCTTTTATCTTTTCGCATAATTAGATATTAACATTTTTGTTTAGTTTAAAAACATCCAGGGATGTGCATGATAACCTTGATGGACTAGAGTTGGGTTAACATGCTTTGAGGTTTCCTAATCAAGAGTTGATGCTTAACGTCCCAAGGGATGTGCATGATAACCTTGATGGACTAGAGTTGGGTTAACATGCATTGAGGTTTCCTAATCAAGAGTTGATGCTTAACGACCCAAGGGATGTGCATGATAACCTTGATGGACTAGAGTTGGGTTAACATGCTTTGAGGTTTCTAATCAAGAGTTGATGCTTAACGACCCAAGGGATGTGCATGATAACCTTGATGGACCTTGATGGACTAGAGTTGGGTTAACATGCTTTGAGGTTTCCTAATCAAGAGTTGATGCTTAACGACCCAAGGGATGTGCATGATAACCCTGATGGACTAGAGTTGGGTTAACATGCTTTGAGGGTTATATCGTTGAAATCAATGCTCCCAATATTTTATCTTTTCACACAATTGGATATTAACTTTTTTGTTTAGTTTCAAAACATTCAGGGATGTGAATGATAACATTGATGGACTAGATTTGGGTTAACATGCTTTGAGGTTTCCTAATCAAGAGTTTATGCTTAACGACCCAAGGGAGGTGCATGATAACCTTGATGGACTAGAGTTGGGTTAACATGCTTTGAGGTTTCCTTGGGGGGGTTAAGCATCAACTCTTGATTAGGAAACATCAAAGCATGTTAACCCAACTCTAGTCCATCAAGGTTATCAAAAGTTTATGCTTAACGACCCAAGGGATGTGCATGATAATCTTGATGGACTATAGTTGGGTTAACATGCTTTGAGGTTTCCTAATCAAGAGTTGATGCTTAACGACCCAAGGGATGTGCATGATAATCTCGATGGACTAGAGTTGGGTTAACATGCTTTGAGGGTTATATCGTTGAAATCAATGCTCTCAATCTTTTATCTTTTCACACAATTGGATATTAACTTTTTTGTTTAGTTTAAAAACATGCTGGGATGTGCATGATAACGTTGATGGACTTGAGTTGGGTTAACAGGCTTTGAGGTTTTCTAATCAAGAATTGATGCTTAACGACCCAAGGGATGTGCATGATAACCTTGATGGAATAGAGTTGGGTTAACATGCTTTGAGGATTCCTAATCAAGAGTTGATGCTTAACGACCCAAGGGATGTGCATGATAACCATGATGGACTAGAGTTGGGTTAACATGCTTTGAGGGATATATCGTTGAAATCAATGCTCTCAATCTTTTATCTTTTCACACAATTGGATATTAACTTTTTTGTTTAGATTAAAAACATGCAGGCTTCGGCTCTGGATAAAAAATGTTGTGCCAGTCAAGAAGCCAACATAGGGTTTAGGGTTTAGGGTTTAGGGTTATATCGTTGAAATCATTGCTCCCAATATTTTATGTTTTCACACAATTGAATATTAAATTTTTTGTTTTGCTTAAAAACATGCAGGGATGTGCATGATAACCTTGATGGACTAGAGTTGGGTTAACATGCTTTCAGGTTTCCTAATCAAGAGTTGGTTCTTAACGACCCAAGGGATGTGCATGATATCCTTGATGGACTAGAGTTGGGTTAACATGCTTTGAGGGTTATATCGTTGAAATCAATGCTCTCAATCTTTTATCTTTTCGCATAATTAGATATTAACATTTTTGTTTAGTTTAAAAACATCCAGGGATGCGCATGATAACCTTGATGGACTAGAGGTGGGTTAACATGCTTTGAGGTTTCCTAATCAAGAGTTGATGCTTAACGTCCCAAGGGATGTGCATGATAACCTTGATGGACTAGAGTTGGGTTAACATGCATTGAGGTTTCCTAATCAAGAGTTGATGCTTAACGACCCAAGGGATGTGCATGATAACCTTGATGGACTAGAGTTGGGTTAACATGGTTTGAGGTTTCTAATCAAGAGTTGATGCTTAACGACCCAAGGGATGTGCATGATAACCTTGATGGACCTTGATGGACTAGAGTTGGGTTAACATGCTTTCAGGTTTCCTAATCAAGAGTTGATGCTTAACGACCCAAGGGATGTGCATGATAACATTGACGGACTAGAGTTGGGTTAACATGCTTTGAGGTTTCCTAATCAAGAGTTGATTCTTAATGACCCAAGGGATGTGCATGATAACCTTGATGGACTTGAGTTGGGTTAACATGCTTTGAGGGTTATATCGTTGAAATCAATGCTCTCAATCTTTTATCTTTTCACACAATTGGATATTAACTTTTTTGTTTAGTTTAAAAACATTCAGGGATGTGCATGATAACCTTGATGGACTAGAGTTGGGTTAACATGCTTTGGGGTTTCCTAATCAAGAGTTGATGCTTAACGACCCTAGGGATGTGCATGATAACCTTGATGGACTAGAGTTGGGTTAACATGCTTTGAGGATTCCTAATCAAGAGTTGATGCTTAACGACCCAAGGGGTGTGCATGATAACCATGATGGACTAGAGTTGGGTTAACATGCTTTGAGGGTTATATCGTTGAAATCAATGCTCTCAATCTTTTATCTTTTCACACAATTGGATATTAACTTTTTTGTTTAGTTTAAAAACATGCAGGCGAAAAAGCTTCGGCTCTGGATAAAAAATGTTGTGCCAGACAAGAAGCCAACATAGGGTTTAGGGTTTAGGGTTTAGGGTTATATCGTTGAAATCAATGCTCCCAATATTTTATGTTTTCACACAATTGAATATTAACTTTTTTGTTTTGTTTAAAAACATGCAGGGATGTGCATGAGAACCTTGATGGACTATAGTTGGGTTAACATGCTTTGAGGTTTCCTAATCAAGAGTTGATGCTTAATGACCCAAGTGATGTAAGTGATAGCCTTGATGGACTAGAGTTGGGTTAACATGCTTTGAGGTTTCCTAATCAAGAGTTGATGCTTAACGACCCAAGGGATGTGCATGATAACCTTGATGCACTAGGGGTGGGTTAACATGCTTTGAGGTTTCCTAATCAAGAGTCGATGCTTAACGACCCAAGGGATGTGTATGATAACCTTGATGGACTAGAGTTGGGTTAACATGCTTTGAGGTTTCCAAATCAAGAGTTGATGCTTAACGACCCAAGGGATGTGCATGATAACCTTGATAGACCTTGATGGACTAGAGTTGGGTTAACATGCTTTGAGGTTTCCTAGTCAAGAGTTGTTGCTTAACGACGCAAGGGATGTGCATAATAACCTTGATGGACTAGAGTTGGGTTAACATGCTTTGAGGGTTATATCGTTGAAATCAATGCTCTCAATCTTTTATCTTTTCACACAATTAGATATTAACTTTTTTGTTTAGTTTCAGAACATCCAGGGATGTGCATGATAACCTTGATGGACTAGAGTTGGGTTAACATGCTTTGAGGTTTCCTAATCCAGAGTTGATGCTTAACGTTCCAAGGGATGTGCATGATAACCTTGATGGACTACAGTTGGGTTAACATGCTTTGAGGTTTCCTAATCAAGAGCTGATGCTTAACGACCCAAGGGATGTGCATGATAACCTTGATGGACTAGAGTTGGGTTATCACGCTTTGAGGGTTATATCTTTGAAATCAATGCTCTCAATCTTTTATCTTTTCACACAATTAGATATTAACTTTTTTGTTTAGTTTAAAAACATGCAGGGATGTGCATGATAACCTTGATGGACTAGAGTTGGGTTAACATGCTTTGAGGTTTCCTAATCAAGAGTTGATTCTTAATGACCCAAGGGATGTGCATGATAACCTTGATGGACTAGAGTTGGGTTAACATGCTTTGAGGTTTCCTAATCAAGAGTTGATGCTTAACGACCAAAGGGATGTGCATGATAACCTTGATGGACTAGAGTTGGATTAACATGCTTTGAGGTTTATATCGTTGAAATCAATGCTCTCAATCTTTTATCATTTCACACAATTGGATATTAACTTTTTTGTTTAGTTTAAAAACATGCAGGCGAAAATGCTTCGGCTCTGGATAAAAAATGTTGTGCCAGACAAGAAGCCAACATAGGGTTTAGGGTTTAGGGTTTAGGGTTATATCGTTGAAATCAACGCCCCCAATATTTTATGTTTTCACACAATTGAATATTAACTTTTTTGTTTTGTATAAAAACATGCAGGGATGTGCATGATAACCTTGATGGACTAGAGTTGGGTTAACATGCTTTGAGGTTTCCTAATCAAGAGTTGATGCTTAACGACCCAAGGGATGTGCATGATAACCTTGATGGACTAGAGTTGGGTTAACATGCTTTGAGGTTTCCTAATCAAGAGTTGATGCTTAACGACCCAAGATGGACTAGAGTTGGGTTAACATGCTTTGAGGTTTCGTAATAAAGGGTTGATGCATAATGACCCAAGGGATGTGCATGATAACCTTGATGGAAGTTGATTGACTAGATTTGGGTTAACATGCTTTGAGGTTTCCTTATCAAGAGTTGATGCTTAACGACCCAAGGGATGTGCATGATAACCTTGATTGACTAGAGTTGGGTCAACATGCTTTAAGGTTTCCTAATCAAGAGTTGATGCTTAACGACCCAAGGGATGTGCATGATAACCTTGATGGACTAGAGTTGGGTTAACATGCTTTGAGATTTCCTAATCAAGAGTTGATGCTTAACGACCCAAGGGATGTGCATGATTACCTTGATGGACTAGAGTTGGGTTAACATGCTTTGAGGGTTATATCTTTGAAATCAATGCTCTCAATCTTTTATCTTTTCACACAATTGGATATTAATTTTTTTGTTTAGTTTAAAAACATCCAACGATGTGCATGATAACCTTGATGGACTAGAGTTGGGGTAACATGCTTTGAGGTTTCCTAATCAAGAGTTGATGCTTAACGACCCAAGGGATGTGCATGATAACCTTGATGGAACTTCATGGACTAGAGTTGGGTTAACATGCTTTGAAGTTTCCTAATCAAGAGTTGATGCTTAAGGACACAAGGGATGTGCATGATAACCTTGATGGACTAGAGTTGGGTTAACATGCTTTGAGGTTTCCTAATCAAGAGTTGATGCTTAACGACCAAAGGGATGTGCATGATAACCTTGATGGACTAGAGTTGGATTAACATGCTTTGAGGTTTATATCGTTGAAATCAATGCTCTCAATCTTTTATCATTTCACACAATTGGATATTAAATTTTTTGTTTAGTTTAAAAACATGCAGGCGAAAATGCTTCGGCTCTGGATAAAAAATGTTGTGCCAGACAAGAAGCCAACATAGGGTTTAGGGTTTAGGGTTTAGGGTTATATCGTTGAAATCAACGCTCCCAATATTTTATGTTTTCACACAATTGAATATTAACTTTTTTGTTTTGTATAAAAACATGCAGGGATGTGCATGATAACCTTGATGGACTAGAGTTGGGTTAACATGCTTTGAGGTTTCCTAATCAAGAGTTGATGCTTAACGACCCAAGGGATGTGCATGATAACCTTGATGGACTAGAGTTGGGTTAACATGCTTTGAGGTTTCCTAATCAAGGGTTGATGCTTAACGACCCAAGATGGACTAGAGTTGGGTTAACATGCTTTGAGGTTTCCTAATAAAGGGTTGATGCATAATGAACCAAGGGATGTGCATGATAACCTTGATGGAAGTTGATTGACTAGAGTTGGATTAACATGCCTTGAGGTTTCCTTATCAAGAGTTGATGCTTAACGACCCAAGGGATGTGCATGATAACCTTGATGGACTAGAGTTGGGTCAACATGCTTTAAGGTTTCCTAATCAAGAGTTGATGCTTAACGACCCAAGGGATGTGCATGATAACCTTGATGGACTAGAGTTGGGTTAACATGCTTTGAGATTTCCTAATCAGGAGTTGATGCTTAACGACCCAAGGGATGTGCATGATTACCTTGATGGACTAGAGTTGGGTTAACATGCTTTG
Organism: Lactuca saligna; assembly: GCF_052625555.1. NCBI lineage: Eukaryota > Viridiplantae > Streptophyta > Magnoliopsida > Asterales > Asteraceae > Lactuca > Lactuca saligna. The sequence goes on along the minus strand of NC_136422.1, from coordinate 178,504,721 downwards.
AGGGTTATATCTTTGAAATCAATGCTCTCAATCTTTTATCTTTTCACACAATTGGATATTAACTTTTTTGTTTAGTTTAAAAACATCCAACGATGTGCATGATAACCTTGATGGACTAGAGTTGGGGTAACATGCTTTGAGGTTTCCTAATCAAGAGTTGATGCTTAACGACCCAAGGGATGTGCATGATAACCTTGATGGAACTTCGTGGACTAGAGTTGGGTTAACATGCTTTGAAGTTTCCTAATCAAGAGTTGATGCTTAAGGACACAAGGGATGTGCATGATAACCTTGATGGACTAGAGTTGGGTTAACATGCTTTGTGGTTTCCTAATCAAGAGTTGATGCTTAACGACCCAAGGGATGTGCATGATAACCTTGATAGACCTTGATGGACCAGAGTTGGGTTAACATGCTTTGAGGTTTCCTAATCAAGAGTTGATGCTTAACGACCCAAGGGATGTGCATGATAACCTTGATGGACTAGAGTTCGGTTAACATGCTTTGAGGGTTATATCGTTGAAATCAATGCCCTCAATATTTTATCTTTTCCCAAAATTGGATATTAACTTTTTTGTTTAGTTTAAAAACATGCAGGGATGTGCATGATAACCTTGATAGACTAGAGTTGGGTTAACATGCTTTGAGGTTTCCTAATCAAGAGTTTATGCTTAACGACCCAAGGGATGTGGATGATAACCTTGATGGACTAGATTTGGGTTAACATGCTTTGAGGTTTCCTAATCAAGAGTTGATGCTTAACGACCCAAGGGATGTGCATGATAACCTTGATGGACTAGAGTTGGGTTAACATGCTTTGAGGGTTATATCGTTGAAATCAATGCTCTCAATCTTTTATCTTTTCACACAATTGGATATTAACTTTTTTTTTAGTTTAAAAACATCCGGGGATGTGCACGATAACCTTGTTGGACTAGAGTTGGGTTAATATGCTTTGAGGTTTCCTAATCAAGGGTTGATGCATAACGACCCAAGGGATGTGCATGATAACCTTAATGGAACTTGATGGACTAGAGTTGCGTTAACATGCTTTGAGGTTTCCTAATCAAGAGTTGATGCTTAACGACCCAAGGGATGTGCATGATAACCTTGATGTACTAAAGTTGGGTTAACATGCTTTGAGGTTTCCTAATCAAGAGTTGATGCTTAACGACCCAAGGGATGTGCATGATAACCTTGATGGACTAGAGTTGGGTTAACATGCTTTTAGATTTCCTAATCAAGAGTTGATGCTTAACGACCCAAGGCATGTGCATGATTACCTTGATGGACTAGAGTTAGGTTAACATGATTTGAGGGTTATATCTTTGAAATCAATGCTCTCAATCTTTTATCTCTTCACACAATTGGGTATTAACTTTTTTGTTTAGTTTAAAAACATGCAGGGATGTGCATGAGAACCTTTATGGACTAGACTTGGGTTAACATGCTTTGAGGTTTCCTAATCAAGAGTTTATGCTTAACTACCCAAGGGATGTGCATGATAACCTTGATGGACTAGAGTTGGGTTAACATGCTTTGAGGTTTCTTTGTGGCGTTAAGCATCAACTCTTGATTAGGAAACCTCAAAACATGTTAACCCAACTCTAGTCCATCAAGGTTATGAAGAGTTTATGCTTAACGACCCAAGGGATGTGCATGATAACCTTGATGGAATAGAGTTGGGTTAACATGCTTTGAGGTTTCCTAATCAAGAGTTGATGCTTAACGACCCAAGGGATGTGCATGATAACCCTTATGTACTAGAGTTTGGTTAACATGCTTTGAGGGTTTTATCGTTGAAATCAATGCTCTCAATATTTTATCTTTTCACACAATTGGTATTAACTTTTTTGTTTAGTTTAAAAACATCCAGGGATGTGCATGATAACCTAGATGGACTAGAGTTGGGTTAACATGCTTTGAGGTTTCCTAATCAAGAGTTGATGCTTAACGACCCAAGGGATATGCATGATAACCTTGATGGAACTTGATGGACTAGATTTGGGTTAACATGCTTTGAGGTTTCCTAATCAAGAGTTGATGCTTAAGGACACAAGGGATGTGCATGATTACCTTGATGGACTAGATTGGGTTAACATGCTTTGAGGTTTCCTAATCAAGAGTTGATGCTTAACGACCCAAGGGATGTGCATGATAACCTTGATGGACCTTGATGGACTAGAGTTGGGTTAACAAGCTTTGAGGTTTCCTAATCAAGAGTTGATGCTTAACGACCCAAGGGATGTGCATGATAACCTTGATGGACTAGAGTTGGGTTAACATGCTTTGAGGGTTATATCGTTGAAATCAATGCTCTCAATATTTTATCTTTTCACACAATTGGTATTAACTTTTTTGTTTAGTTTAAAAACATCCAGGGATGTGCATGATAACCTAGATGGACTAGAGTTGGGTTAACATGCTTTGAGGTTTCCTAATCAAGAGTTGATGCTTAACGACCCAAGGGATGTGCATGATAACCTTGATGGAACTTCATGGACTAGAGTTGGGTTAAGATGCTTTGAAGTTTCCTAATCAAGAGTTGATGCTTAAGGACACAAGGGATGTGCATGATAACCTTGATGGACTAGAGTTGGGTTAACATGCTTTGAGGTTTCCTAATCAAGAGTTGATGCTTAACGACCAAAGGGATGTGCATGATAACCTTGATGGACTAGAGTTGGATTAACATGCTTTGAGGTTTATATCGTTGAAATCAATGCTCTCAATCTTTTATCATTTCACACAATTGGATATTAACTTTTTTGTTTAGTTTAAAAACATGCAGGCGAAAATGCTTCGGCTCTGGATAAAAAATGTTGTGCCAGACAAGAAGCCAACATAGGGTTTAGGGTTTAGGGTTTAGGGTTATATCGTTGAAATCAACGCTCCCAATATTTTATGTTTTCACACAATTGAATATTAACTTTTTTGTTTTGTATAAAAACATGCAGGGATGTGCATGAGAACCTTGATGGACTATAGTTGGGTTAACATGCTTTGAGGTTTCCTAATCAAGAGTTGATGCTTAATGACCCAAGTGATGTAAGTGATAGCCTTGATGGACTAGAGTTGGGTTAACATGCTTTGAGGTTTCCTAATCAAGAGTTGATGCTTAACGACCCAAGGGATGTGCATGATAACCTTGATGCACTAGGGGTGGGTTAACATGCTTTGAGGTTTCCTAATCAAGAGTCGATGCTTAACGACCCAAGGGATGTGCATGATAACCTTGATGGACTAGAGTTGGGTTAACATGCTTTGAGGTTTCCAAATCAAGAGTTGATGCTTAACGACCCAAGGGATGTGCATGATAACCTTGATAGACCTTGATGGACTAGAGTTGGGTTAACATGCTTTGAGGTTTCCTAGTCAAGAGTTGTTGCTTAACGACGCAAGGGATGTGCATAATAACCTTGATGGACTAGAGTTGGGTTAACATGCTTTGAGGGTTATATCGTTGAAATCAATGCTCTCAATCTTTTATCTTTTCACACAATTAGATATTAACTTTTTTGTTTAGTTTCAGAACATCCAGGGATGTGCATGATAACCTTGATGGACTAGAGTTGGGTTAACATGCTTTGAGGTTTCCTAATCCAGAGTTGATGCTTAACGTTCCAAGGGATGTGCATGATAACCTTGATGGACTACAGTTGGGTTAACATGCTTTGAGGTTTCCTAATCAAGAGTTGATGCTTAACGACCCAAGGGATGTGCATGATAACCTTGATGGACTAGAGTTGGGTTATCACGCTTTGAGGGTTATATCTTTGAAATCAATGCTCTCAATCTTTTATCTTTTCACACAATTAGATATTAACTTTTTTGTTTAGTTTAAAAACATGCAGGGATGTGCATGATAACCTTGATGGACTAGAGTTGGGTTAACATGCTTTGAGGTTTCCTAATCAAGAGTTGATTCTTAATGACCCAAGGGATGTGCATGATAACCTTGATGGACTAGAGTTGGGTTAACATGCTTTGAGGTTTCCTAATCAAGAGTTGATGCTTAACGACCAAAGGGATGTGCATGATAACCTTGATGGACTAGAGTTGGATTAACATGCTTTGAGGTTTATATCGTTGAAATCAATGCTCTCAATCTTTTATCATTTCACACAATTGGATATTAACTTTTTTGTTTAGTTTAAAAACATGCAGGCGAAAATGCTTCGGCTCTGGATAAAAAATGTTGTGCCAGACAAGAAGCCAACATAGGGTTTAGGGTTTAGGGTTTAGGGTTATATCGTTGAAATCAACGCCCCCAATATTTTATGTTTTCACACAATTGAATATTAACTTTTTTGTTTTGTATAAAAACATGCAGGGATGTGCATGATAACCTTGATGGACTAGAGTTGGGTTAACATGCTTTGAGGTTTCCTAATCAAGAGTTGATGCTTAACGACCCAAGGGATGTGCATGATAACCTTGATGGACTAGAGTTGGGTTAACATGCTTTGAGGTTTCCTAATCAAGAGTTGATGCTTAACGACCCAAGATGGACTAGAGTTGGGTTAACATGCTTTGAGGTTTCGTAATAAAGGGTTGATGCATAATGACCCAAGGGATGTGCATGATAACCTTGATGGAAGTTGATTGACTAGATTTGGGTTAACATGCTTTGAGGTTTCCTTATCAAGAGTTGATGCTTAACGACCCAAGGGATGTGCATGATAACCTTGATTGACTAGAGTTGGGTCAACATGCTTTAAGGTTTCCTAATCAAGAGTTGATGCTTAACGACCCAAGGGATGTGCATGATAACCTTGATGGACTAGAGTTGGGTTAACATGCTTTGAGATTTCCTAATCAAGAGTTGATGCTTAACGACCCAAGGGATGTGCATGATTACCTTGATGGACTAGAGTTGGGTTAACATGCTTTGAGGGTTATATCTTTGAAATCAATGCTCTCAATCTTTTATCTTTTCACACAATTGGATATTAATTTTTTTGTTTAGTTTAAAAACATCCAACGATGTGCATGATAACCTTGATGGACTAGAGTTGGGGTAACATGCTTTGAGGTTTCCTAATCAAGAGTTGATGCTTAACGACCCAAGGGATGTGCATGATAACCTTGATGGAACTTCATGGACTAGAGTTGGGTTAACATGCTTTGAAGTTTCCTAATCAAGAGTTGATGCTTAAGGACACAAGGGATGTGCATGATAACCTTGATGGACTAGAGTTGGGTTAACATGCTTTGAGGTTTCCTAATCAAGAGTTGATGCTTAACGACCAAAGGGATGTGCATGATAACCTTGATGGACTAGAGTTGGATTAACATGCTTTGAGGTTTATATCGTTGAAATCAATGCTCTCAATCTTTTATCATTTCACACAATTGGATATTAAATTTTTTGTTTAGTTTAAAAACATGCAGGCGAAAATGCTTCGGCTCTGGATAAAAAATGTTGTGCCAGACAAGAAGCCAACATAGGGTTTAGGGTTTAGGGTTTAGGGTTATATCGTTGAAATCAACGCTCCCAATATTTTATGTTTTCACACAATTGAATATTAACTTTTTTGTTTTGTATAAAAACATGCAGGGATGTGCATGATAACCTTGATGGACTAGAGTTGGGTTAACATGCTTTGAGGTTTCCTAATCAAGAGTTGATGCTTAACGACCCAAGGGATGTGCATGATAACCTTGATGGACTAGAGTTGGGTTAACATGCTTTGAGGTTTCCTAATCAAGGGTTGATGCTTAACGACCCAAGATGGACTAGAGTTGGGTTAACATGCTTTGAGGTTTCCTAATAAAGGGTTGATGCATAATGAACCAAGGGATGTGCATGATAACCTTGATGGAAGTTGATTGACTAGAGTTGGATTAACATGCCTTGAGGTTTCCTTATCAAGAGTTGATGCTTAACGACCCAAGGGATGTGCATGATAACCTTGATGGACTAGAGTTGGGTCAACATGCTTTAAGGTTTCCTAATCAAGAGTTGATGCTTAACGACCCAAGGGATGTGCATGATAACCTTGATGGACTAGAGTTGGGTTAACATGCTTTGAGATTTCCTAATCAGGAGTTGATGCTTAACGACCCAAGGGATGTGCATGATTACCTTGATGGACTAGAGTTGGGTTAACATGCTTTGAGGGTTATATCTTTGAAATCAATGCTCTCAATCTTTTATCTTTTCACACAATTGGATATTAACTTTTTTGTTTAGTTTAAAAACATCCAACGATGTGCATGATAACCTTGATGGACTAGAGTTGGGGTAACATGCTTTGAGGTTTCCTAATCAAGAGTTGATGCTTAACGACCCAAGGGATGTGCATGATAACCTTGATGGAACTTCGTGGACTAGAGTTGGGTTAACATGCTTTGAAGTTTCCTAATCAAGAGTTGATGCTTAAGGACACAAGGGATGTGCATGATAACCTTGATGGACTAGAGTTGGGTTAACATGCTTTGTGGTTTCCTAATCAAGAGTTGATTCTTAACGACCCAAGGGATGTGCATGATAACCTTGATAGACCTTGATGGACCAGAGTTGGGTTAACATGCTTTGAGGTTTCCTAATCAAGAGTTGATGCTTAACGACCCAAGGGATGTGCATGATAACCTTGATGGACTAGAGTTCGGTTAACATGCTTTGAGGGTTATATCGTTGAAATCAATGCCCTCAATATTTTATCTTTTCCCAAAATTGGATATTAACTTTTTTGTTTAGTTTAAAAACATGCAGGGATGTGCATGATAACCTTGATAGACTAGAGTTGGGTTAACATGCTTTGAGGTTTCCTAATCAAGAGTTTATGCTTAACGACCCAAGGGATGTGGATGATAACCTTGATGGACTAGATTTGGGTTAACATGCTTTGAGGTTTCCTAATCAAGAGTTGATGCTTAACGACCCAAGGGATGTGCATGATAACCTTGATGGACTAGAGTTGGGTTAACATGCTTTGAGGGTTATATCGTTGAAATCAATGCTCTCAATCTTTTATCTTTTCACACAATTGGATATTAACTTTTTTTTTAGTTTAAAAACATCCGGGGATGTGCACGATAACCTTGTTGGACTAGAGTTGGGTTAATATGCTTTGAGGTTTCCTAATCAAGGGTTGATGCATAACGACCCAAGGGATGTGCATGATAACCTTAATGGAACTTGATGGACTAGAGTTGCGTTAACATGCTTTGAGGTTTCCTAATCAAGAGTTGATGCTTAACGACCCAAGGGATGTGCATGATAACCTTGATGTACTAAAGTTGGGTTAACATGCTTTGAGGTTTCCTAATCAAGAGTTGATGCTTAACGACCCAAGGGATGTGCATGATAACCTTGATGGACTAGAGTTGGGTTAACATGCTTTTAGATTTCCTAATCAAGAGTTGATGCTTAACGACCCAAGGCATGTGCATGATTACCTTGATGGACTAGAGTTAGGTTAACATGATTTGAGGGTTATATCTTTGAAATCAATGCTCTCAATCTTTTATCTCTTCACACAATTGGGTATTAACTTTTTTGTTTAGTTTAAAAACATGCAGGGATGTGCATGAGAACCTTTATGGACTAGACTTGGGTTAACATGCTTTGAGGTTTCCTAATCAAGAGTTTATGCTTAACTACCCAAGGGATGTGCATGATAACCTTGATGGACTAGAGTTGGGTTAACATGCTTTGAGGTTTCTTTGTGGCGTTAAGCATCAACTCTTGATTAGGAAACCTCAAAACATGTTAACCCAACTCTAGTCCATCAAGGTTATGAAGAGTTTATGCTTAACGACCCAAGGGATGTGCATGATAACCTTGATGGAATAGAGTTGGGTTAACATGCTTTGAGGTTTCCTAATCAAGAGTTGATGCTTAACGACCCAAGGGATGTGCATGATAACCCTTATGTACTAGAGTTTGGTTAACATGCTTTGAGGGTTTTATCGTTGAAATCAATGCTCTCAATATTTTATCTTTTCACACAATTGGTATTAACTTTTTTGTTTAGTTTAAAAACATCCAGGGATGTGCATGATAACCTAGATGGACTAGAGTTGGGTTAACATGCTTTGAGGTTTCCTAATCAAGAGTTGATGCTTAACGACCCAAGGGATATGCATGATAACCTTGATGGAACTTGATGGACTAGATTTGGGTTAACATGCTTTGAGGTTTCCTAATCAAGAGTTGATGCTTAAGGACACAAGGGATGTGCATGATTACCTTGATGGACTAGATTGGGTTAACATGCTTTGAGGTTTCCTAATCAAGAGTTGATGCTTAACGACCCAAGGGATGTGCATGATAACCTTGATGGACCTTGATGGACTAGAGTTGGGTTAACAAGCTTTGAGGTTTCCTAATCAAGAGTTGATGCTTAACGACCCAAGGGATGTGCATGATAACCTTGATGGACTAGAGTTGGGTTAACATGCTTTGAGGGTTATATCGTTGAAATCAATGCTCTCAATATTTTATCTTTTCACACAATTGGTATTAACTTTTTTGTTTAGTTTAAAAACATCCAGGGATGTGCATGATAACCTAGATGGACTAGAGTTGGGTTAACATGCTTTGAGGTTTCCTAATCAAGAGTTGATGCTTAACGACCCAAGGGATGTGCATGATAACCTTGATGGAACTTCATGGACTAGAGTTGGGTTAAGATGCTTTGAAGTTTCCTAATCAAGAGTTGATGCTTAAGGACACAAGGGATGTGCATGATAACCTTGATGGACTAGAGTTGGGTTAACATGCTTTGAGGTTTCCTAATCAAGAGTTGATGCTTAACGACCAAAGGGATGTGCATGATAACCTTGATGGACTAGAGTTGGATTAACATGCTTTGAGGTTTATATCGTTGAAATCAATGCTCTCAATCTTTTATCATTTCACACAATTGGATATTAACTTTTTTGTTTAGTTTAAAAACATGCAGGCGAAAATGCTTCGGCTCTGGATAAAAAATGTTGTGCCAGACAAGAAGCCAACATAGGGTTTAGGGTTTAGGGTTTAGGGTTATATCGTTGAAATCAACGCTACCAATATTTTATGTTTTCACACAATTGAATATTAACTTTTTTGTTTTGTATAAAAACATGCAGGGATGTGCATGATAACCTTGATGGACTAGAGTTGGGTTAACATGATTTGAGGTTTCCTAATCAAGAGTTGATGCTTAACGACCCAAGGGATGTGCATGATAACCTTGATGGACTAGAGTTGGGTTAACATGCTTTGAGGTTTCCTAATCAAGAGTTGATGCTTAACGACCCAAGATGGACTAGAGTTGGGTTAACATGCTTTGATGTTTCCTAATAAAGGGTTGATGCATAATGACCCAAGGGATGTGCATGATAACCTTGATGGAAGTTGATTGACTAGAGTTGGGTTAACATGCTTTGAGGTTTCCTTATCAAGAGTTGATGCTTAACGACCCAAGGGATGTGCATGATAACCTTGATGGACTAGAGTTGGGTCAACATGCTTTAAGGTTTCCTAACCAAGAGTTGATGCTTAACGACCCAAGGGATGTGCATGATAACCTTGATGGACTAGAGTTGGGTTAACATGCTTTGAGATTTCCTAATCAAGAGTCGATGCTTAACGACCCAAGGGATGTGCATGATTACATTGATGGACTAGAGTTGGGTTAACATGCTTTGAGGGTTATATCTTTGAAATCAATGCTCTCAATCTTTTATCTTTTCACACAATTGGATATTAACTTTTTTGTTTAGTTTAAAAACATCCAACGATGTGCATGATAACCTTGATGGACTAGAGTTGGGGTAACATGCTTTGAGGTTTCCTAATCAAGAGTTGATGCTTAACGACCCAAGGGATGTGCAAGATAACCTTGATGGACTAGAGTTGGGTTAACATGCTTTGAGGTTTCCTAATCAAGAGTTGATGCTTAACAACCCAAGATGGACTAGAGTTGGGTTAACATGCTTTGAGGTTTCCTAATAAAGGGTTGATGCATAATGACCCAAGGGATGTGCATGATAACCTTGATGGAAGTTGATTGACTAGAGTTGGGTTAACATGCTTTGAGGTTTCCTTATCAAGAGTTGATGCTTAACGACCCAAGGGATGTGCATGATAACCTTGATGGACTAGAGTTGGGTCAACATGCTTTAAGGTTTCCTAATCAAGAGTTGATGCTTAACGACCCAAGGGATGTGCATGATAACCTTGATGGACTAGAGTTGGGTTAACATGCTTTGAGATTTCCTAATCAAGAGTTGATGCTTAACGACCCAAGGGATGTGCATGATTACATTGATGGACTAGAGTTGGGTTAACATGCTTTGAGGGTTATATCTTTGAAATCAATGCTCTCAATCTTTTATCTTTTCACACAATTGGATATTAACTTTTTTGTTTAGTTTAAAAACATCCAACGATGTGCATGATAACCTTGATGGACTAGAGTTGGGGTAACATGCTTTGAGGTTTCCTAATCAAGAGTTGATGCTTAACGACCCAAGGGATGTGCATGATAACCTTGATGGAACTTCATGGACTAGAGTTGGGTTAACATCCTTTGATGGTTCCTAATCAAGAGTTGATGCTTATGGACACAAGGGATGTGAATGATAACCTTTATGGACTAGAGTTGGGTTAACATGCTTTGAGGTTTCCTAATCAAGAGTTGATGCTTAACGACCTAAGGGATGTGCAAGATAACCTTGATGGACTAGAGTTGGGTTAACATGCTTTGAGGTTTCCTAATCAAGAGTTGATGCTTAACGACCCAAGATGGACTAGAGTTGGGTTAACATGCTTTGAGGTTTCCTAATAAAGGGTTGATGCATAATGACCCAAGGGATGTGCATGATAACCTTGATGGAAGTTGATTGACTAGAGTTGGGTTAACATGCTTTGAGGTTTCCTTATCAAGAGTTGATGCTTAACGACCCAAGGGATGTGCATGATAACCTTGATAGACCTTGATGGACCAGAGTTGGGTTAACATGCTTTGAGGTTTCCTAATCAAGAGTTGATGCTTAACGACACAAGGGATGTGCATGATAACCTTGATGGACTAGAGTTCGGTTAACATGCTTTGAGGGTTAGATCGTTGAAATCAATGCTCTCAATCTTTTATCTTTTCCCAAAATTGGATATTAACTTTTTTGTTTAGTTTAAAAACATGCAGGGATGTGCATGATAACCTTGATGGACTAGAGTTGGGTTAACATGCTTTGAGGTTTCCTAATCAAGAGTTTATGCTTAACGACCAAAGGGATGTGGATGATAACCTTGGTGGACTAGATTTGGGTTAACATGCTTTGAGGTTTCCTAATCAAGAGTTGATGCTTAACGACCCAAGGGATGTGCATGATAACCTTGATGGACTAGAGTTGGGTTAACATGCTTTGAGGGTTATATCGTTGAAATCAATGCTCTCAATCTTTTATCTTTTCACACAATTGGATATTCACTTTTTTGTTTAGTTTAAAAACATCCGGGGATGTGCACGATAACCTTGTTGGACTAGAGTTGGGTTAATATGCTTTGAGGTTTCCTAATCAAGGGTTGATGCATAACGACCCAAGGGATGTGCATGATAAACTTGATGGAACTTGATGGACTAGAGTTGGGTTAACATGCTTTGAGGTTTCCTAATCAAGAGTTGATGCTTAACGACCCAAGGGATGTGCATGATAACCTTGATGTACTAGAGTTGGGTTAACATGCTTTGAGGTTTCCTAATCAAGAGTTGATGCTTAACGACCCAAGGGATGTGCATGATAACCTTGATGGACTAGAGTTGGGTTAACATGCTTTGAGATTTCCAAATCAAGAGTTGATGCTTAACGACCCAAGGGATGTGCATGATTACCTTGATGGACTAGAGTTAGGTTAACATGATTTGAGGGTTATATCTTTGAAATCAATGCTCTCAATCTTTTATCTCTTCACACAATTGGGTATTAACTTTTTTGTTTAGTTTAAAAACATGCAGGGATGTGCATGAGAACCTTTATGGACTAGAGTTGGGTTAACATGCTTTGAGGTTTCCTAATCAAGAGTTTATGCTTAACTACCCAAGGGATGTGCATGATAACCTTGATGGACTAGAGTTGGGTTAACATGCTTTGAGGTTTCTTTGTGGCGTTAAGCATCAACTCTTGATTAGGAAACCTCAAAACATGTTAACCCAACTCTAGTCCATCAAGGTTATCAAGAGTTTATGCTTAACGACCCAAGGGATGTGCATGATAACCTTGATGGAATAGAATTGGGTTAACATGCTTTGTGGTTTCCTAATCAAGAGTTGATGATTAACGATCCAAGGGATGTGCATGATAACCCTTATGGACTAGAGTTTGGTTAACATGCTTTGAGGGTTATATCGTTGAAATCAATGCTCTCAATATTTTATCTTTTCACACAATTGGTATTAACTTTTTTGTTTAGTTTTAAAACATCCAGGGATGTGCATGATACCCTTGATGGACTAGAGTTGGGTTAACATGCTTTGAGGTTTCCTAATCAAGAGTTGATGCTTAACGACCCAAGGGATATGCATGATAACCTTGATGGAACTTGATGGACTAGATTTGGGTTAACATGCTTTGAGGTTTCCTAATCAAGAGTTGATGCTTAAGGACACAAGGGATGTGCATGATTACCTTGATGGACTAGAGTTGGGTTAACATGCTTTGAGGTTTCCTTATCAAGAGTTGATGCTTAACGACCCAAGGGATGTGCATGATAACCTTGATGGACCTTGATGGACTAGAGTTGGGTTAACAAGCTTAGAGGTTTCCTAATCAAGAGTTGATGCTTAACGACCCAAGGGATGTGCATGATAACCTTTATGGACTAGAGTTGGGTTAACATGCTTTGAGGTTTCCTAATCAAGAGTTGATGCTTAACGACCCAAGGGATGTGCAAGATAACCTTGATGGACTAGAGTTGGGTTAACATGCTTTGAGGTTTCCTAATCAAGAGTTGATGCTTAACGACCCAAGATGGACTAGAGTTGGGTTAACATGCTTTGAGGTTTCCTAATAAAGGGTTGATGCATAATGACCCAAGGGATGTGCATGATAACCTTGATGGAAGTTGATTGACTAGAGTTGGGTTAACATGCTTTGAGGTTTCCTTATCAAGAGTTGATGCTTAACGACCCAAGGGATGTGCATGATAACCTTGATGGACCTTGATGGACTAGAGTTGGGTTAACAAGCTTAGAGGTTTCCTAATCAAGAGTTGATGCTTAACGACACAAGGGATGTGCATGATAACCTTTATGGACTAGAGTTGGGTTAACATGCTTTGAGGTTTCCTAATCAAGAGTTGATGCTTAACGACCCAAGGGATGTGCAAGATAACCTTGATGGACTAGAGTTGGGTTAACATGCTTTGAGGTTTCCTAATCAAGAGTTGATGCTTAACGACCCAAGATGGACTACAGTTGGGTTAACATGCTTTGAGGTTTCCTAATAAAGGGTTGATGCATAATGACCCAAGGGATGTGCATGATAACCTTGATGGAAGTTGATTGACTAGAGTTGGGGTAACATGCTTTGAGGTTTCCTTATCAAGAGTTGATGCTTAACGACCCAAGGGATGTGCATGATAACCTTGATAGACCTTGATGGACCAGAGTTGGGTTAACATGCTTTGAGGTTTCCTAATCAAGAGTTGATGCTTAACGACACAAGGGATGTGCATGATAACCTTGATGGACTAGAGTTCGGTTAACATGCTTTGAGGGTTAGATCGTTGAAATCAATGCTCTCAATCTTTTATCTTTTCCCAAAATTGGATATTAACTTTTTTGTTTAGTTTAAAAACATGCAGGGATGTGCATGATAACCTTGATGGACTAGAGTTGGGTTAACATGCTTTGAGGTTTCCTAATCAAGAGTTTATGCTTAACGACCAAAGGGATGTGGATGATAACCTTGGTGGACTAGATTTGGGTTAACATGCTTTGAGGTTTCCTAATCAAGAGTTGATGCTTAACGACCCAAGGGATGTGCATGATAACCTTGATGGACTAGAGTTGGGTTAACATGCTTTGAGGGTTATATCGTTGAAATCAATGCTCTCAATCTTTTATCTTTTCACACAATTGGATATTCACTTTTTTGTTTAGTTTAAAAACATCCGGGGATGTGCACGATAACCTTGTTGGACTAGAGTTGGGTTAATATGCTTTGAGGTTTCCTAATCAAGGGTTGATGCATAACGACCCAAGGGATGTGCATGATAAACTTGATGGAACTTGATGGACTAGAGTTGGGTTAACATGCTTTGAGGTTTCCTAATCAAGAGTTGATGCTTAACGACCCAAGGGATGTGCATGATAACCTTGATGTACTAGAGTTGGGTTAACATGCTTTGAGGTTTCCTAATCAAGAGTTGATGCTTAACGACCCAAGGGATGTGCATGATAACCTTGATGGACTAGAGTTGGGTTAACATGCTTTGAGATTTCCAAATCAAGAGTTGATGCTTAACGACCCAAGGGATGTGCATGATTACCTTGATGGACTAGAGTTAGGTTAACATGATTTGAGGGTTATATCTTTGAAATCAATGCTCTCAATCTTTTATCTCTTCACACAATTGGGTATTAAATTTTTTGTTTAGTTTAAAAACATGCAGGGATGTGCATGAGAACCTTTATGGACTAGAGTTGGGTTAACATGCTTTGAGGTTTCCTAATCAAGAGTTTATGCTTAACTACCCAAGGGATGTGCATGATAACCTTGATGGACTAGAGTTGGGTTAACATGCTTTGAGGTTTCTTTGTGGCGTTAAGCATCAACTCTTGATTAGGAAACCTCAAAACATGTTAACCCAACTCTAGTCCATCAAGGTTATCAAGAGTTTATGCTTAACGACCCAAGGGATGTGCATGATAACCTTGATGGAATAGAATTGGGTTAACATGCTTTGTGGTTTCCTAATCAAGAGTTGATGATTAACGATCCAAGGGATGTGCATGATAACCCTTATGGACTAGAGTTTGGTTAACATGCTTTGAGGGTTATATCGTTGAAATCAATGCTCTCAATATTTTATCTTTTCACACAATTGGTATTAACTTTTTTGTTTAGTTTTAAAACATCCAGGGATGTGCATGATACCCTTGATGGACTAGAGTTGGGTTAACATGCTTTGAGGTTTCCTAATCAAGAGTTGATGCTTAACGACCCAAGGGATATGCATGATAACCTTGATGGAACTTGATGGACTAGATTTGGGTTAACATGCTTTGAGGTTTCCTAATCAAGAGTTGATGCTTAAGGACACAAGGGATGTGCATGATTACCTTGATGGACTAGAGTTGGGTTAACATGCTTTGAGGTTTCCTTATCAAGAGTTGATGCTTAACGACCCAAGGGATGTGCATGATAACCTTGATGGACCTTGATGGACTAGAGTTGGGTTAACAAGCTTAGAGGTTTCCTAATCAAGAGTTGATGCTTAACGACCCAAGGGATGTGCATGATAACCTTGATGGACTAGAGTTGGGTTAACATGCTTTGAGGGTTATATCGTTGAAATCAATGCTCTCAATCTTTTATCTTTTCACACAATTGGATATTAACTTTTTTGGTTAGTTTAAAAACATGCACGGATGTGCATGATAACCTTGATGGACTAGAGTTGGGTTAACATTCTTTGAGGTTTCCTAATCAAGAGTTTATGCTTAACGACCCAAGGGATGTGCATGTTAACCTTGATGGACTAGAGTTGTGTTAACATGCTTTGACGTTTCCTAATAAAGAGTTGATGCTTAACGACCCAAGGAATGTGCATGATAACCTTGATGGACTAGAGTTGGGTTAACATGCTTTGAGGTTTCCTAATCAAGAGTTGATGCTTAACGACCCAAGGAATGTGCATGATAACCTTGATGGACTAGAGTTGGGTTAACATGCTTTGAGGTTTCCTAATGAAGAGTTGATGCTTAATGACCCAAGGAATGTGCATGATAACCTTGATGGACTAGAGTTGGGTTAACCTGCTTTGAGGTTTCCTAATCAAGATTCGATGCTTAACGACCCAAGGGATGTGCATGATAACCTTGATGGACTAGAGTTGGGTTAACATGCTTTGAGGTTTCCTAATCAAGAGTTGATGCATAACGACCTAAGGGATGTGCATGATAACCTTGATGGACTAGAGTTGGGTTAACATGCTTTGAGGGTTATATCGTTGAAATCAATGCTCTCAATCTTTTATCTTTTCACACAATTAGATATTAACTTTTTTGTTTAGTTTAAAAACATGTAGGGATGTGCATGATAACCTTGATGGAATAGAGTTGGGTTAACATGCTTTGAGGTTTCCTAATCAAGAGTTGATGTTAAACGACCGAAGGGATATGCATGATAACATTGATGGACAAGAGTAGGGTTAACATGCTTTGAGGTTTCCTAATCAAGAGTTGATGCTTAATGACCCAAGGGATGTGCATGATAACCTTGATGGACTGGAGTTGGGTTAGAATGCTTTGAGGTTTCCTAATCAAGAGTTGATGCTTAACGACCCAAGGGATGTGCATGATAACCTTGATGGACTAGAGTTGGGTTAACATGCTTTGAGGTTTCCTAATCAAGAGTTGATGCATAACGACCTAAGGGATGTGCATGATAACCTTGATGGACTAGAGTTGGGTTAACATGCTTTGAGGGTTATATCGTTGAAATCAATGCTCTCAATCTTTTATCTTTTCGCAATTGGATATTAACTTTTTTGTTTAGTTTAAAAACATGTAGGGATGTGCATGATAACCTTGATGGAATAGAGTTGGGTTAACATGCTTCGAGGTTTCCTAATCACGAGTTGACGTTTAACGACCGAAGGGATGTGCATGATAACATTGATGGACAAGAGTAGGGTTAACATGCTTTGAGGTTTCCTAATCATGAGTTGATGCTTAACGACCCAAGGGATGTGCATGATAACCTTGATGGACTAGAGTTGTGTTAACATGCTTTGAGGTTTCCAAATCTAGAGTTGATGCTTAACGACCCAAGGGATGTGCATGATAACCTTGCTGGACTAGAGTTGGGTTAACATGCTTTGAGGTTTCCTAATCAAGAGTTGATGCTTAACGACCCAAGGGATGTGCATGATAACCTTTATGGACTAGAGTTGGGTTAACATGCTTTGAGGTTTCCTAATCAAGAGTTGATGCTTAACGACCCAAGGGATGTGCATGATAACCTTGATGGGCTAGAGTTGGGTTAACATGCTTTGAGGTTTCCTAATCAAGAGTTGATGCTTAACGACCCAAGGTATGTGCATGATAACCTTGATGCACTAGAGTTGGGTTAACATGCTTTGAGGTTTCCTAATCAAGAGTTGATGCTTAACGACTCAAGGGATGTGCATGATAACCTTGACAGACTAGAGTTGGGTTAGCATGCTTTGAGGGTTATATCGTTGAAATCAATGCTCTCAATCTTTTATCTTTTCACACAATTGGATATTAACTTTGTTGTTTAGTTTAAAAACATGCATGGATGTGCATGATAACCTTGATGGACTAGAGTTGGGTTAACATGCTTTGAGGTTTCCTAATCAAGAGTTGATGCTTAACGACCGAAGGTATGTGCATGATAACCTTGATGGGCTAGAGTTAGGTTAACATGCTTTGAGGTCTCCTAATCTAGAGTTGATGCTTAATGACCCAAGGGATGTGCATGATAACCTTTATGGACTAGAGTTGGGTTAACATGCTTTGAGGTGTCCTAATCAAGAGTTGATGCTTAACGACCCAAGGGATGTGCATGATAACCTTGATGGACTAGAGTTAGGTTAACATGCTTTGAGGTTTCCTAATCAAGAGTTGATGCTTAACGACCCAAGGTATGTGCATGATAACCATGATACACTAGAGTTGGGTTAACATGCTTTGAGGTTTTCTAATCAAGAGTTGATGCTTAACGTCTCAAGGGATGTGCATGATAACCTTGACAGACTAGAGTTGGGTTAGCATGCTTTGAGGGTTATATCATTGAAATCAATGCTCTCAATCTTTTATCTTTTCACACAATTGGATATTAACTTTGTTGTTTAGTTTAAAAACATGCATGGATGTGCATGATAACCTTGATGGACTAGAGTTGGGTTAACATGCTTTGAGGTTTCCTAATCAAGAGTTGATGCTTAACGACCGAAGGTATGTGCATGATAACCTTGATGGGCTAGAGTTAGGTTAACATGCTTTGAGGTCTCCTAATCTAGAGTTGATGCTTAACGACCCAAGGGATGTGCATCATAACCTTGATGGACTAGTGTTGGGTTAACACGCTTTGAGGTTTCCTAATCAGGAGATGATGCTTAACGACCCAAGGGATGTGCATGATAACATTGATGGACTAGAGTTGGGTTAACATGCTTTGAGGTTTCGTAATCAAGAGATGATGCTTAACGACCCAAGGGATGTGCATGATAACCTTGATGGGCTAGAGTTGGGTTAACATGCTTTGAGGTTTCCTAATCAAGAGTTGATGCTTAACGACCCAAGGTATGTGCATGATAACCTTGATGCACTAGAGTTGGGTTAACATGCTTTGAGGTTTCCTAATCAAGAGTTGATGCTTAACGACTCAAGGGATGTGCATGATAACCTTGACAGACTAGAGTTGGGTTAGCATGCTTTGAGGGTTATATCGTTGAAATCAATGCTCTCAATCTTTTATCTTTTCACACAATTGGATATTAACTTTGTTGTTTAGTTTAAAAACATGCATGGATGTGCATGATAACCTTGATGGACTAGAGTTGGGTTAACATGCTTTGAGGTTTCCTAATCAAGAGTTGATGCTTAACGACCGAAGGTATGTGCATGATAACCTTGATGGGCTAGAGTTAGGTTAACATGCTTTGAGGTCTCCTAATCTAGAGTTGATGCTTAATGACCCAAGGGATGTGCATGATAACCTTTATGGACTAGAGTTGGGTTAACATGCTTTGAGGTGTCCTAATCAAGAGTTGATGCTTAACGACCCAAGGGATGTGCATGATAACCTTGATGGACTAGAGTTGGGTTAACATGCTTTGAGGTTTCCTAATCAAGAGTTGATGCTTAACGACCCAAGGTATGTGCATGATAACCTTGATACACTAGAGTTGGGTTAACATGCTTTGAGGTTTTCTAATCAAGAGTTGATGCTTAACGACTCAAGGGATGTGCATGATAACCTTGACAGACTAGAGTTGGGTTAGCATGCTTTGAGGGTTATATCATTGAAATCAATGCTCTCAATCTTTTATCTTTTCACACAATTGGATATTAACTTTGTTGTTTAGTTTAAAAACATGCATGGATGTGCATGATAACCTTGATGGACTAGAGTTGGGTTAACATGCTTTGAGGTTTCCTAATCAAGAGTTGATGCTTAACGACCGAAGGTATGTGCATGATAACCTTGATGGGCTAGAGTTAGGTTAACATGCTTTGAGGTCTCCTAATCTAGAGTTGATGCTTAACGACCCAAGGGATGTGCATCATAACCTTGATGGACTAGTGTTGGGTTAACACGCTTTGAGGTTTCCTAATCAAGAGATGATGCTTAACGACCCAAGGGATGTGCATGATAACATTGATGGACTAGAGTTGGGTTAACATGCTTTGAGGTTTCCTAATCAAGAGTTGATGCTTAACGACCCAAGGGATGTGCATGATAACCTTGATGGACTAGAGTTGGGTTAACATGCTTTGAGGTTTCCTAATCAAGAGTTGATGCTTAACGACCCAAGGGATGTGCATGATAACCTTGATGGACTAGAGTTGGGTTAACATGCTTTCACGTTTCCTAATAAAGAGTTGATGCTTAATGAACCAAGGAATGTGCATGATAACCTTGATGGACTAGAGTTGGGTTAACATGCTTTGAGGTTTCCTAATCAAGAGTTGATGTTTAACGACAGAAGGGATGTGCATGATAACCTTGATGGCTAGAGTTCGGTTAACATGCTTCGAGGTTTCCTAATCAAGAGTTGATGCTTAACGACCCAAGGGATGTGCATGATAACCTTGATGGACTAGAGTTGGGTTAACATGCTTTGAGGTTTCCTAATCAAGAGTTGATGCATAACGACCCAAGGAATGTTCATGATAACCTTGATGGACTAGAGTTGGGTTAACATGCTTTGAGGGTTATATCGTTGAAATCAATGCTCTCAATCTTTTATATTTTCACTCAATTGGATATTAACTTTTTTGTTTAGTTTAGAAACATGCAGGGATGTGCATGATAACCTTGATTGAATAGAGTTGGGTTAACATGCTTTGAGGTTTCCTAATCAAGAGTTGATGTTTAATTACCGAAGGGATGTGCATGATAACATTGATGGACTAGAGTAGGGTTAACATGCTTTGAGGTTTCCTTATCAAGAGTTGATGCTTAACGACCCAAGGGAAGTGCATGATAGCCTTGATGGACTAGAGTTGGGTTAACATGCTTTGAGGTTTCCTAATCTAGAGTTGATGCTTAACGACCAAGGGATGTGCATGATAACCTTGATGGACTAGAGTTGGGTTAACAGTCTTTGAGGTTTCCTAATCAAGAGTTGATGCTTAACGACCCAAGGGATGTGCATGATAACCTTGATGGACTAGAGTTAGGTTAACATGCTTTGAGGTTTCCTAATCAAGAGTTGATGCTTAACGACCCAAGGGATGTGCATGATAACCTTGATGGACCTTGATGGACTAGAGTTGGGTTAACAAGCTTTGAGGTTTCCTAATCAAGATTTGATGCTTAACGACCCAAGGGATGTGCATGATAACCTTGATGGACTAGAGTTGGGTTAACATGCTTTGAGGGTTATATCGTTGAAATCAATGCTCTCAATCTTTTATCTTTTCACACAATTGGATATTAACTTTTTTGTTTAGTTTAAAAACATGCACGGATGTGCATGATAACCTTGATGGACTAGAGTTGGGTTAACATTCTTTGAGGTTTCCTAATCAAGAGTTTATGCTTAACGACCCAAGGGATGTGCATGTTAACCTTGATGGACTGGAGTTGTATTAACATGCTTTGACGTTTCCTAATAAAGAGTTGATGCTTAACGACCCAAGGAATGTGCATGATAACCTTGATGGACTAGAGTTGGGTTAACATGCTTTGAGGTTTCCTAATCAAGAGTTGATGCTTAACGACCCAAGGAATGTGCATGATAACCTTGATGGACTAGAGTTGGGTTAACATGCTTTGAGGTTTCCTAATCAAGAGTTGATGCTTAATGACCCAAGGAATGTGCATGATAACCTTGATGGACTAGAGTTGGGTTAACCTGCTTTGAGGTTTCCTAATCAAGATTCGATGCTTAACGACCCAAGGGATGTGCATGATAACATTGATGGACTAGAGTTGGGTTAACATGCTTTGAGGTTTCCTAATCAAGAGTTGATGCATAACGACCTAAGGGATGTGCATGATAACCTTGATGGACTAGAGTTGGGTTAACATGCTTTGAGGGTTATATCGTTGAAATCAATGCTCTCAATCTTTTATCTTTTCACACAATTAGATATTAACTTTTTGGTTTAGTTTAAAAACATGTAGGGATGTGCATGATAACCTTGATGGAATAGAGTTGGGTTAACATGCTTTGAGGATTCCTAATCAAGAGTTGATGTTAAACGGCCGAAGGGATGTGCATGATAACATTGATGGACAAGAGTAGGGTTAACATGCTTTGAGGTTTCCTAATCATGAGTTGATGCTTAACGACCCAAGGGATGTGCATGATAACCTTGATGGACTAGAGTTGGGTTAACATGCTTTGAGGTTTCCAAATCTAGAGTTGATGCTTAACGACCCAAGGGATATGCATGATAACCTTGATGGACTAGAGTTGGGTTAACATGCTTTGAGGTTTCCTAATCAAGAGTTGATGCTTAACGACCCAAGGGATGTGCATGATAACCTTTATGGACTAGAGTTGGGTTAACATGCTTTGAGGCTTCCTAATCAAGAGTTCATGCTTAATGACCCAAGGGATGTGCATGATAACCTTGATGGACTAGAGTTGGGTTAACATGCTTTGAGGTTTCCTAATCAAGAGTTGATGCTTAACGACCCAAGGTATGTTCATGATAACCTTGATGCACTAGAGTTGGGTTAACATGCTTTGAGGTTTCCTAATCAAGAGTTGATGCTTAACGACTCAAGGGATGTGCATGATAACCTTGACAGACTAGAGTTGGGTTAGCATGCTTTGAGGGTTATATCGTTGAAATCAATGCTCTCAATCTTTTATCATTTCTCACAATTGGATATTAACTTTGTTGTTTAGTTTAAAAACATGCATGGATGTGCATGATAACCTTGATGGACTAGAGTTGGGTTAACATGCTTTGAGGTTTCCTAATCAAGAGTTGATGCTTAACGACCGAAGGTATGTGCATGATAACCTTGATGGGCTAGAGTTAGGTTAACATGCTTTGAGGTCTCCTAATCTAGAGTCGATGCTTAACGACCCAAGGGATGTGCATCATAACCTTGATGGACTAGAGTTGGGTTAACATGCTTTGAGGTTTCCTAATCAAGAGATGATTCTTAACGACCCAAGGGATGTGCATGATAACATTGATGGACTAGAGTTGGGTTAACATGCTTTGAGGTTTCCTAATCAAGAGTTGATGCTTAACGACCCAAGGGATGTGCATGATAACCTTCATGGACTAGAGTTGGGTTAACATGCTTTGAGGTTTCCTAATCAAGAGTTGATGCTTAACGACCCAAGGGATGTGCGTGATAACCTTGATGGACTAGTGTTGGGTTAACATGCTTTCACGTTTCCTAATAAATAGTTGATGCTTAATGACCCAAGGAATGTGCATGATAACCTTGATTGACTAGAGTTGGGTTAACATGCTTTGAGGTTTCCTAATCAAGAGTTGATGTTTAACGACAGAAGGGATGTGCATGATAACCTTGATGGCTAGAGTTCGGTTAACATGCTTCGAGGTTTCCTAATCAAGAGTTGATGCTTAAGGACCCGAGGAATGTGCATGATAACCTTGATGGACTAGAGTTGGGTTAACATGCTTTGAGGTTTCCTAATCAAGAGTTGATGCATAACGACCCAAGGAATGTTCATCATAACCTTGATGGACTAGAGTTGGGTTAACATGCTTTGAGGGTTATATCGGTTAAATCGATGCTCTCAATCTTTTATCTTTTCACACAATTGGATATTAACTTTTTTGTTTCGTTTAGAAACATGCAGGGATGTGCATGATAACCTTGATGGAATAGAGTTGGGTTAACATGCTTTGAGGTTTCCTAATCAAGAGTTGATGTTTAACGACCGAAGGGATGTGCATGATAACATTGATGGACTAGAGTAGGGTTAACATGCTTTGAGGTTTCCTAATCAAGAGTTGATGCTTAACGACCCAAGGGATGTGCATGATAGCCTTGATGGACTAGAGTTGGGTTAACATGCTTTGAGGTTTCCTAATCTAGAGTTGATGCTTAACGACCAAGGGATGTGCATGATAACCTTGATGGACTAGAGTTGGGTTAACAGTCTTTGAGGTTTCCTAATCAAGAGTTGATGCTTAACGACCCAAGGGATGTGCATGATAACCTTGATGGACTAGAGTTGGGTTAACATGCCTTGAGGTTTCCTAATCAAGAGTTGATGCTTAACGACCCAAGGGATGTGCATGATAACGTTGATGGACTAGAGTTGGGTTAACATGCTTTGAGGTTTCCTAATCAAGAGTTGATGCTTAACGACTCAAGGGATGTGCATGATAACCTTGACAGACTAGAGTTGGGTTAACATGCTTTGAGGGTTATATCATTGAAATCAATGCTCTCAATCTTTTATCTTTTCACACAACTTTTTTGTTTAGTTTAAAAACATGCAGGGATGTGCATGATAACCTTGATGTACTAGAGTTGGGTTAACATGCTTTGAGGTTTCCTAATCAAGATTTGATGTTTAACGACAGAAGGGATGTGCATGATAACCTTGTGGCTAGAGTTGGGTTAACATGCTTCGAGGTTTCCTAATCAAGAGTTGATGCTTAACGACCCAAGGGATGTGCATGATAACCTTGATGGACTAGAGTTGGGTTAACATGCTTTGAGGTTTCCTAATCAAGAGTTGATGCTTAACGACCCAAGGGATGTGCAGGATAACCTTGATGGACTAGAGTTGGGTTAACATGCTTTTACGTTTCCTAATGAAGAGTTGATGCTTAACGACCCAAGGGATGTGCATGATAACCTTGATGGACTAGAGTTGGGTTAACATGCTTTGAGGTTTCCTAATCAAGAGTTGATGCTTAACGACCCAAGGGATGTGCATGATAACCTTGATGGACTAGAGTTGGGTTAACATGCTTTGAGGGTTATATCGTTGAAATCAATGCTCTCAATCTTTTATCTTTTCACACAATTGGATAGTAACTTTTTTGTTTAGTTTAAAAACATACAGGGATGTGCATGATAACCTTGATGGAGAAGAGTTGGGTTAACATGCTTTAAGGTTTCCTAATCAAGAGTTGATGTTTAACGACCGAAGGGATGTGCATGATAACCTTGATGGACTAGAGTTGGGTTAACATGCTTTGAGGTTTCCTAATCAAGAGTTTATGCTTAACGACCCAAGGGATGTGCATGATAACCTTGATGGACTAGTGTTAGGTTAACATGCTTTGAGGTTTCCTAATCTAGAGTTGATGCTTAACGACCCAAGGGATGTGCATGATAACTTTGATGGACTATAGTTGGGTTAACATGCTTTGAGGTTTCCTAATCAAGAGTTGATGCTTAACGACCCAAGGGATGTGCATGATAACCTTGATGGACTAGAGTTGGGTTAACATGCTTTGAGGTTTCCTAATCAAGAGCTGATGCTTAACGACCGAAGGGATGTGCATGATAACCTAGATGGAGTAGAGTTGGGTTAACATGCTTTGAGGTTTCCTAATCAAGAGTTGATGCTTAACGACCCAAGGGATATGCATGATAACCTTGATGGACTAGAGTTGGGTTAACATGCTTTGAGGGTTATATCGTTGAAATCAATGCTGTCAATCTTTTATCTTTTCACACAATTGGATATTAACTTTTTTGTTTAGTTTAAAAACATGCCGGGATGTGCATGATAACCTTGATGGACTAGATTTGGGTTAACATGCTTTGAGGTTTCCTAATCAAGAGTTGATGTTTAACGACCGAAGGGATGTGCATGATAACCTTAATGGACTAGAGTTGGGTTAACATGCTTTGAGGTTTCCTAATCAAGAGTTGATGCTTAACGACCAAAGGGATGTGGATGATAACCTTGATGGACTTGAGTTGGGTTAACATGCTTTGAGGTTTCCTAGTCTAGAGTTGATGCTTAATGACCCAAGGGATGTGCATGATAACCTTGATGGACTAGAGTTGGATTAAAATGCTTTGAGGTTTCCTAATCAAGAGTTGATGCTTAACGACCCAAGGGATGTGCATGACAACCTTGATGGACTAGAGTTGGGTTAACATGCTTTGAGGTTTCCTAATCAAGAGTTGATGCGTAACGACCCAAGGGATGTGCATGATAACCTTGATGGACTAGAGTTGCGTTAACATGCTTATAGGTTTCCTAATCAAGAGTTGATGCTTAACGACCGAAGGGATGTGCATGATAACATTGATGGATTAGAGTAGGGTTAACATGCTTTGAGGTTTCCTAATCAAGAGTTGATGCTTAACGACCCAAGGGATGTGCATGATAGCCTTGATGGACTAGAGTTGGGTTAACATGCTTTGAGGTTTCCTAATCTAGAGTTGATGCTTAACGACCAAGGGATGTGCATGATAACCTTGATGGACTAGAGTTGGGTTAACAGTCTTTGAGGTTTCCTAATCAAGAGTTGATGCTTAACGACCCAAGGGATGTGCATGATAACCTTGATGGACTAGAGTTGGGTTAACATGCTTTGAGGTTTCCTAATCAAGAGTTGATGCTTAACGACCCAAGGGATGTGCATGATAACCTTGATGGACCTTGATGGACTAGAGTTGGGTTAACAAGCTTTGAGGTTTCCTAATCAAGAGTTGATGCTTAACGACCCAAGGGATGTGCATGATAACCTTGATGGACTAGAGTTGGGTTAACATGCTTTGAGGGTTATATCGTTGAAATCAATGCTCTCAATCTTTTATCTTTTCACACAATTGGATATTAACTTTTTTGTTTAGTTTAAAAACATGCACGGATGTGCATGATAACCTTGATGGACTAGAGTTGGGTTAACATTCTTTGAGGTTTCCTAATCAAGAGTTTATGCTTAACGACCCAAGGGATGTGCATGTTAACCTTGATGGACTAGAGTTGTGTTAACATGCTTTGACGTTTCCTAATAAAGAGTTGATGCTTAACGATCCAAGGAATGTGCATGATAACCTTGATGGACTAGAGTTGGGTTAACATGCTTTGAGGTTTCCTAATAAAGAGTTGATGCTTAACGACCCAAGGAATGTGCATAATAACCTTGATGGACTAGAGTTCGGTTAACATGCTTTGAGGTTTCCTAATCAAGAGTTGATGCTTAATGACCCAAGGAATGTGCATGATAACCTTGATGGACTAGAGTTGGGTTAACCTGCTTTGAGGTTTCCTAATCAAGAGCTGATGCTTAACGACCGAAGGGATGTGCATGATAACCTAGATGGAGTAGAGTTGGGTTAACATGCTTTGAGGTTTCCTAATCAAGAGTTGATGCTTAACGACCCAAGGGATATGCATGATAACCTTGATGGACTAGAGTTGGGTTAACATGCTTTGAGGGTTATATCGTTGAAATCAATGCTGTCAATCTTTTATCTTTTCACACAATTGGATATTAACTTTTTTGTTTAGTTTAAAAACATGCCGGGATGTGCATGATAACCTTGATGGACTAGATTTGGGTTAACATGCTTTGAGGTTTCCTAATCAAGAGTTGATGTTTAACGACCGAAGGGATGTGCATGATAACCTTAATGGACTAGAGTTGGGTTAACATGCTTTGAGGTTTCCTAATCAAGAGTTGATGCTTAACGACCAAAGGGATGTGGATGATAACCTTGATGGACTTGAGTTGGGTTAACATGCTTTGAGGTTTCCTAGTCTAGAGTTGATGCTTAATGACCCAAGGGATGTGCATGATAACCTTGATGGACTAGAGTTGGATTAAAATGCTTTGAGGTTTCCTAATCAAGAGTTGATGCTTAACGACCCAAGGGATGTGCATGACAACCTTGATGGACTAGAGTTGGGTTAACATGCTTTGAGGTTTCCTAATCAAGAGTTGATGCGTAACGACCCAAGGGATGTGCATGATAACCTTGATGGACTAGAGTTGCGTTAACATGCTTATAGGTTTCCTAATCAAGAGTTGATGCTTAACGACCGAAGGGATGTGCATGATAACATTGATGGATTAGAGTAGGGTTAACATGCTTTGAGGTTTCCTAATCAAGAGTTGATGCTTAACGACCCAAGGGATGTGCATGATAGCCTTGATGGACAAGAGTTGGGTTAACATGCTTTGAGGTTTCCTAATCTAGAGTTGATGCTTAACGACCAAGGGATGTGCATGATAACCTTGATGGACTAGAGTTGGGTTAACAGTCTTTGAGGTTTCCTAATCAAGAGTTGATGCTTAACGACCCAAGGGATGTGCATGATAACCTTGATGGACTAGAGTTGGGTTAACATGCTTTGAGGTTTCCTAATCAAGAGTTGATGCTTAACGACCCAAGGGATGTGCATGATAACCTTGATGGACCTTGATGGACTAGAGTTGGGTTAACAAGCTTTGAGGTTTCCTAATCAAGAGTTGATGCTTAACGACCCAAGGGATGTGCATGATAACCTTGATGGACTAGAGTTGGGTTAACATGCTTTGAGGGTTATATCGTTGAAATCAATGCTCTCAATCTTTTATCTTTTCACACAATTGGATATTAACTTTTTTGTTTAGTTTAAAAACATGCACGGATGTGCATGATAACCTTGATGGACTAGAGTTGGGTTAACATTCTTTGAGGTTTCCTAATCAAGAGTTTATGCTTAACGACCCAAGGGATGTGCATGTTAACCTTGATGGACTAGAGTTGTGTTAACATGCTTTGACGTTTCCTAATAAAGAGTTGATGCTTAACGATCCAAGGAATGTGCATGATAACCTTGATGGACTAGAGTTGGGTTAACATGCTTTGAGGTTTCCTAATAAAGAGTTGATGCTTAACGACCCAAGGAATGTGCATAATAACCTTGATGGACTAGAGTTCGGTTAACATGCTTTGAGGTTTCCTAATCAAGAGTTGATGCTTAATGACCCAAGGAATGTGCATGATAACCTTGATGGACTAGAGTTGGGTTAACCTGCTTTGAGGTTTCCTAATCAAGATTCGATGCTTAACGACCCAAGGGATGTGCATGATAACCTTGATGGACTAGAGTTGAGTTAACATGCTTTGAGGTTTCCTAATCAAGAGTTGATGCATAACGACCTAAGGGATGTGCATGATAACCTTGATGGACTAGAGTTGGGTTAACATGCTTTGAGGGTTATATCGTTGAAATCAATGCTCTCAATCTTTTATCTTTTCACACAATTAGATATTAACTTTTTTGTTTAGTTTAAAAACATGTCGGGATGTGCATGATAACCTTGATGGAATAGAGTTGGGTTAACATGCTTTGAGGTTTCCTAATCAAGAGTTGATGTTAAACGACCGAAGGGATGTGCATGATAACATTGATGGACAAGAGTAGGGTTAACATGCTTTGAGGTTTCCTAATCAAGAGTTGATGCTTAACGACCCAAGGGATGTGCATGATAACCTTGATGGACTAGAGTTGGGTTAGAATGCTTTGAGGTTTCCTAATCAAGAGTTGATGCTTAACGACCCAAGGGATGTGCATGATAACCTTGATGGACTAGAGTTGGGTTAACATGCTTTGAGGTTTCCTAATCAAGAGTTGATGCATAACGACCTAAGGGATGTGCATGATAACCTTGATGGACTAGAGTTGGGTTAACATGCTTTGAGGGTTATATCGTTGAAATCAATGCTCTCAATCTTTTATCTTTTCACAATTGGATATTAATTTTTTTGTTTAGTTTAAAAACATGTAGGGATGTGCATGATAACCTTGATGGAATAGAGTTGGGTTAACATGCTTCGAGGATTCCTAATCAAGAGTTCACGTTTAACGACCGAAGGGATGTGCATGATAACATTGATGGACAAGAGTAGGGTTAACATGCTTTGAGGTTTCCTAATCATGAGTTGATGCTTAACGACCCAAGGGATGTGCATGATAACCTTGATGGACTAGAGTTGGGTTAACCTGCTTTGAGGTTTCCAAATCTAGAGTTAATGCTTAACGACCCAAGGGATGTGCATGATAACCTTGATGGACTAGAGTTGGGTTAACATGCTTTGAGGTTTCCTAATCAAGAGTTGATGCTTAACGACCCAAGGGATGTGCATGATGACATTTATGGACTAGAGTTGGGTTAACATGCTTTGAGGTTTCCTAATCAAGAGTTGATGCTTAACGACCCAAGGGATGTGCATGATAACCTTGATGGACTAGAGTTGGGTTAACATGCTTTGAGGTTTCCTAATCAAGAGTTGATGCTTAACGACCCAAGGTATGTGCATGATAACCTTGATGCACTAGAGTTGGGTTAACATGCTTTGAGGTTTCCTAATCAAGAGTTGATGCTTAACGACTCAAGGGATGTGCATGATAACCTTGACAGACTAGAGTTGGGTTAGCATGCTTTGAGGGTTATATCGTTGAAATCAATGCTCTCAATCTTTTATCTTTTCACACAATTGGATATTAACTTTGTTGTTTAGTTTAAAAACATGCATGGATGTGCATGATAACCTTGATGGATTAGAGTTGGGTTAACATGCTTTGAGGTTTCCTAATCAAGAGTTGATGCTTAACGACCGAAGGTATATGCATGATAACCTTGATGGGCTAGAGTTAGGTTAACATGCTTTGAGGTCTCCTAATCTAGAGTTGATGCTTAACGACCCAAGGGATGTGCATCATAACCTTGATGGACTAGAGTTGGGTTAACATGCTTTGAGGTTTCCTAATCAAGAGATGATTCTTAACGACCCAAGGGATGTGCATGATAACATTGATGGACTAGAGTTGGGTTAACATGCTTTGAGGTTTCCTAATCAAGAGTTGATGCTTAATGACCCAAGGGATGTGCATGATAACCTTGATGGACTAGAGTTGGGTTAACATGCTTTGAGGTTTCCTAATCAAGAGTTGTTGCTTAACGACCCAAGGGATGTGCATGATAACCTTGATGGACTAGAGTTGGGTTAACATGCTTTCACGTTTCCTAATAAAGAGTTGATGCTTAATCACCCAAGGAATGTGCATGATAACCTTGATGGACTAGAGTTGGGTTAATATGCTTTGAGGTTTCCTAATCAAGAGTTGATGTTTAACGACAGAAGGGATGTGCATGATAACCTTGATGGCTAGAGTTCGGTTAACATGCTTCGAGGTTTCCTAATCAAGAGTTGATGCTTAACGACCCAAGGGATGTGCATGATAACCTTGATGGACTAGAGTTGGGTTAACATGCTTTGAGGTTTCCTAATCAAGAGTTGATGCATAACGACCCAAGGAATGTTCATGATAACCTTGATGGACTGGAGTTGGGTTAACATGCTTTGAGGGTTATATCGTTGAAATCAATGCTCTCAATCTTTTATCTTTTCACACAATTGGATATTAACTTTTTTGTTTAGTTTAGAAACATGCAGGGATGTGCATGATAACCTTGATGGAATAGAGTTGGGTTAACATGCTTTGAGGTTTCCTAATCAAGAGTTGAAGTTTAACGACCGAAGGGATGTGCATGATAACATTGATGGACTAGAGTAGGGTTAACATGCTTTTAGGTTTCCTAATCAAGAGTTGATGCTTAACGACCCAAGGGATGTGCATGATAGCCTTGATGGACTAGAGTTGGGTTAACATGCTTTGAGGTTTACTAATCTGGAGTTGATGCTTAACGACCAAGGGATGTGCATGATAACCTTGATGGACTAGAGTTGGGTTAACAGTCTTTGAGGTTTCCTAATCAAGAGTTGATGCTTAACGACCCAAGGGATGTGCATGATAACCTTGATGGACTAGAGTTGGGTTAACACGCTTTGAGGTTTCCTAATCAAGAGTTGATGCTTAACGACCCAAGGGATGTGCATGATAACGTTGATGGACTAGAGTTGGGTTAACATGCTTTGAGGTTTCCTAATCAAGAGTTGATGCTTAACGACTCAAGGGATGTGCATGATAACCTTGACATACTAGAGTTGGGTTAACATGATTTGAGGGTTATATCATTGAAATCAATGCTCTCAATCTTTTATCTTTTCACACAACTTTTTTGTTTAGTTTAAAAACATGCAGGGATGTGCATGATAACCTTGATGTACTAGAGTTGGGTTAACATGCTTTGAGGTTTCCTAATCAAGAGTTGATATTTAACAACAGAAGGGATGTGCATAATAACCTTGATGGCTAGAGTTGGGTTAACATGCTTCGAGGTTTCCTAATCAAGAGTTGATGCTTAACGACCAAAGGGATGTGCATGATAACCTTGATGGACTAGAGTTGGGTTAACATGCTTTGAGGTTTCCTAATCAAGAGTTGATGCTTAACGACCCAAGGGATGTGCATGATAACCTTGATAGACTAGAGTTGGGTTAACATGCTTTGACGTTTCCTAATGAAGAGTTGATGATTAACGACCCAAGGGATGTGCATGATAACCTTGATGGACTAGAGTTGGGTTAACATGCTTTGAGGTTTCCTAATCAAGAGTTTATGCTTAACGACCCAAGGGATGTGCATGATAACCTTGATGGACTAGAGTTGGGTTAACATGCTTTAAGGTTTCCTAATCAAGAGTTGATGTTTAACAACCGAAGGGATGTGCATGATAACCTTGATGGACTAGAGTTGGGTTAACATGCTTTGAGGTTTCCTAATCAAGAGTTTATGCTTAACGACCCAAGGGATGTGCATGATAACCTTGATGGACTAGTGTTAGGTTAATATGCTTTGAGGTTTCCTAATCTAGAGTTGATGCTTAAAGACCCAATGGATGTGCATGATAACCTTGATGGACTAGAGTAGGGTTAACATGCTTTGAGGTTTCCTAATCAAGAGTTGATGCTTAACGACCCAAGGGATGTGCATGATAACCTTGATGGACTAGAGTTGGGTTAACATGCTTTGAGGTTTCCTAATCAAGAGCTGATGCTTAACGACCGAAGGGATGTGCATGATAACCTTGATGGAGTAGAGTTGGGTTAACATGCTTTGAGGTTTCCTAATCAAGAGTTGATGCTTAACGACCAAAGGGATGTGGATGATAACCTTGATGGACTTGAGTTGGGTTAACATGCTTTGAGGTTTCCTAGTCTAGAGTTGATGCTGAATGACCCAAGGGATGTGCATGATAACCTTGATGGACTAGAGTTGGATTAAAATGCTTTGAGGTTTCCTAATCAAGAGTTGATGCTTAACGACCCAAGGGATGTGCATGACAACCTTGATGGACTAGAGTTGGGTTAACATGCTTTGAGGTTTCCTAATCAAGAGTTGATGCGTAACGACCCAAGGGATGTGCATGATAACCTTGATGGACTAGAGTTGGGTTAACATGCTTATAGGTTTCCTAATCAAGAGTTGATGCTTAACGACCCAAGGGATGTGCATGATAACCTTGATGGACTAGAGTTGGGTTAACATGCTTTGAGGTTTCCTAATCAAGAGTTGATGCTTAACGACTCAAGGGATGTGCATGATAACCATGATGGACTAGAGTTGGGTTAACATGCTTTGAGGGTTATATCGTTGAAATAAATGCTCATAATCTTTTATCTTTTCACACAATTGGATATTAACTTTTTTGTTTAGTTTAAAAACATACAGGGATGTGCATGATAACCTTGATGGACTAGAGTTGGGTTAATATGCTTTGAGGTTTCCTAATCAGGAGTTGATGTTTAAGGACCGAAGGGATGTGCATGATAACCTTGATGGCGAGAGTTGGGGTAACATGCTTCGAGGTTTCTTAATCAAGAGTTGATGCTTAACGACCCAAGGGATGTGCATGATAACGTTGATGGACTAGAGTTGGGTTAACATGCTTTGAGGTTTCCTAATCAAGAGTTGATGCTTAACGACCCAAGGGATGTGCATGATAACCTTGATGGACTAGAGTTAGGTTAACATGCTTTGAGGTTTCCTAATCAAGAGTTGATGCTTAACGACCCAAGGGATGTGCGTGATAACCTTGATGGACTAGAGTTGGGTTAACATGCTTTGAGGTTTCCAAATCAAGAGTTGATGCTTAACGACCCAAGGGATGTGCATGATAACCTTGATAGACCTTGATGGACTAGAGTTGGGTTAACATGCTTTGAGGTTTCCTAATCAAGAGTTGTTGCTTAACGACCCAAGGGATGTGCATAATAACCTTGATGGACTAGAGTTGGGTTAACATGCTTTGAGGGTTATATCGTTGAAATCAATGCTCTCAATCTTTTATCTTTTCACACAATTAGATATTAACTTTTTTGTTTAGTTTCAAAACATCCAGGGATGTGCATGATAACCTTGATGGACTAGAGTTGGGTTAACATGCTTTGAGGTTTCCTAATCCAGAGTTGATGCTTAACGTCCCAAGGGATGTGCATGATAACCTTGATGGACTACAGTTGCGTTAACATGCTTTGAGGTTTCCTAATCAAGAGTTGATGCTTAACGACCAAAGGGATGTGCATGATAACCTTGATGGACTAGAGTTGGGTTAACACGCTTTGAGGGTTATATCGTTGAAATCAATGCTCTCAATCTTTTATCTTTTCACACAATTGGATATTCACTTTTTTGTTTAGTTTAAAAACATGCAGGGATGTGCATGATAACCTTGATGGACTAGAGTTGGGTTAACATGCTTCGAGGTTTCCTAATCAAGAGTTGATGCTTAACGACCCAAGGGATGTGCATGATAACCTTGATGGACTAGAGTTGGGTTAACATGCTTTGAGGTTTCCTAATCAAGAGTTGATGCTTAACGACCCAAGGGATGTGCATGATAACCTTGATGGACTAGAGTTAGGTTAACATGCTTTGAGGTTTCCTAATCAAGAGTTGATGCTTAACGACCCAAGGGATGTGCATGATAACCTTGATGGACTAGAGTTGGGTTAACATGCTTTGAGGTTTCCAAATCAAGAGTTGATGCTTAACGACCCAAGGGATGTGCATGATAACCTTGATAGACCTTGATGGACTAGAGTTGGGTTAACATGCTTTGAGGTTTCCTAATCAAGAGTTGTTGCTTAACGACCCAAGGGATGTGCATAATAACTTTGATGGACTAGAGTTGGGTTAACATGCTCTGAGGGTTATATCGTTGAAATCAATGCTCTCAATCTTTTTTCTTTTCACACAATTACATATTAACTTTTTTGTTTAGTTTCAAAACATCCAGGGATGTTCATGATAACCTTGATGGACTAGAGTTGGGTTAACATGCTTTGAGGTTTCCTAATCCAGAGTTGATGCTTAACGTCCCAAGGGATGTGCATGATAACCTTGATGGACTACAGTTGGGTTAACATGCTTTGAGGTTTCCTAATCAAGAATTGATGCT
Source organism: Lactuca saligna (assembly GCF_052625555.1). Classification (NCBI taxonomy): domain Eukaryota; kingdom Viridiplantae; phylum Streptophyta; class Magnoliopsida; order Asterales; family Asteraceae; genus Lactuca; species Lactuca saligna. Next base: position 178,470,039 of record NC_136422.1, on the reverse strand, counting down.
TAACGACCCAAGGGATGTGCATGATAAACTTGATGGACTAGAGTTGGGTTAACACGCATTGAGGGTTATATCGTTGAAATCAATGCTCTCAATATTTTATCTTTTCACACAATTGGATATTCACTTTTTTGTTTAGTTTAAAAACATGGAGGGATGTGCATGATAACCTTGATGGACTAGAGTTGGGTTAACATGCTTTGAGGTTTCCTAATCAAGAGTTGATTCTTAATGACCCAAGGGATGTGCATGATAACCTTGATGGACTAGAGTTGGGTCAACATGCTTTGAGGTTTCCTAATCAAGAGTTGATGCTTAACGACCAAAGGGATGTGCATGATAACCTTGATGGACTAGAGTTGGATTAACATGCTTTGAGGTTTATATCGTTGAAATCAATGCTCTCAATCTTTTATCATTTCACACAATTGGATATTAACTTTTTTGTTTAGTTTAAAAACATGCAGGCGAAAATGCTTTGGCTCTGGATAAAAAATGTTGTGCCAGACAAGAAGCCAACATAGGGTTTAGGGTTTAGGGTTTAGGGTTATATCGTTGAAATCAACGCTCCCAATATTTTATGTTTTCACACAATTGAATATTAACTTTTTTGTTTTGTATAAAAACATGCAGGGATGTTCATGATAACCTTGATGGACTAGAGTTGGGTTAACATGCTTTGAGGTTTCCTAATCAAGAGTTGATGCTTAACGACCCAAGGGATGTGCATGATAACCTTGATGGACTAGAGTTGGGTTAACATGCTTTGAGGTTTCCTAATCAAGAGTTGATGCTTAACGACCCAAGATGGACTAGAGTTGGGTTAACATGCTTTGAGATTTCCTAATAAAGGGTTGATGCATAATGACCCAGGGATGTGCATGATAACCTTGATGGAAGTTGATTGACTAGAGTTGGGTAAACATGCTTTGCGGTTTCCTTATCAAGAGTTGATGCTTAACGACCCAAGGGATGTGCATGATAACCTTGATGGACTAGAGTTGGGTCAACATGCTTTAAGGTTTCCTAATCAAGAGTTGATGCTTAACGACCCAAGGGATGTGCATGATAACCTTGATGGACTAGAGTTGGGTTAACATGCTTTGAGATTTCCTAATCAAGAGTTGATGCTTAACGACCCAAGGGATGTGCATGATTACCTTGATGGACTAGAGTTGGGTTAACATGCTTTGAGGGTTATATCTTTGAAATCAATGCTCTCAATCTTTTATCTTTTCACACAATTGGATATTAACTTTTTTGTTTAGTTTAAAAACATCCAACGATGTGCATGATAACCTTGATGGACTAGAGTTGGGGTAACATGCTTTGAGGTTTTCTAATCAAGACTTGATGCTTAACGACCCAAGGGATGTGCATGATAACCTTGATGGAACTTCATGGACTAGAGTTGGGTTAACATGCTTTGAAGTTTCCTAATCAAGAGTTGATGCTTAAGGACACAAGGGATGTGCATGATAACCTTGATGGACTAGAGTAGGGTTAACATGCTTTGAGGTTTCCTAATCAAGAGTTGATGCTTAACGACCCAAGGGATGTGCATGATAACCTTGATAGACCTTGATGGACCAGAGTTGGGTTAACATGCTTTGAGGTTTCCTAATCAAGAATTGATGCTTAACGACCCAAGGGATGTGCATGATAACCTTGATGGACTAGAGTTCGGTTAACATGCTTTGAGGGTTATATCGTTGAAATCAATGCTCTCAATCTTTTATCTTTTCCCAAAATTAGATATTAACTTTTTTGTTTAGTTTAAAAACATGCAGGGATGTGCATGATAACCTTGATGGACTAGAGTTAGGTTAACATGCTTTGAGGTTTCCTAATCAAGAGTTTATGCTTAACGACCCAAAGGATGTGGATGATAACCTTGATGGACTAGATTTAGGTTAACATGCTTTGAGGTTTCCTAATCAAGAGTTGATGCTTAACGACCCAAGGGATGTGCATGATAACCTTGATGGACTAGAGTTGGGTTAACATGCTTTGAGGGTTATATCGTTGAAATCAATGCTCTCAATCTTTTATCTTTTCACACAATTGGATATTAACTTTTTTGTTTAGTTTAAAAACATACGGGGATGTGCACGATAACCTTGTTGGACTAGAGTTGGGTTAATATGCTTTGAGTTTTCCTAATCAAAGGTTGATGCATAACGACCCAAGGGATGTGCATGATAACCTTGATGGAACTTGATGGACTAGAGTTGGGTTAACATGCTTTGAGGTTTCCTAATCAAGAGTTGATGCTTAACGACCCAAGGGATGTGCATGATAACCTTGATGTACTAGAGTTGGGTTAACATGCTTTGAGGTTTCCTAATCAAGAGTTGATGCTTAACGACCCAAGGGATGTGCATGATAACCTTGATGTACTAGAGTTGGGTTAACATGCTTTGAGGTTTCCTAATATAGAGTTGATGCTTAACGTCCCAAGGGATGTGCATGATAACCTTGATGGACTAGAGTTGGGTTAACATGCTTTGAGGTTTCCTATTCAAGAATTGATGCTTAACGACCCAAGGGATGTGCATGATAACCTTGATGGACTTGAGTTGGGTTAACATGCCTTGAGGGTTATATCGTTGAAATCAATGCTCTCAATCTTTTATGTTTTCACACAATTGGATATTAACTTTGTTGTTTACTTTAAAAACATGCAGGGATGTGCATGATAACCTTGATGGACTAGAGTTGGGTCAACATGCTTTGAGGTTTCCTAATCAAGAGTTGATGTTTAACGACCGAAGGGATGTGCATGATAACCTTGATGGACTAGAGTTAGGTTAACATGCTTTGAGGTTTCCTAATCTAGAGTTGATGCTTAACGACCTAAGGGATGTGCATGATAAACTTGATGGACTAGAGTTGGGTTAACATGCTTTGAGGTTTCCTAATCAAGAATTGATGCTTAACGACCCAAGGGATGTGCATGACAACCTTGATGGACTAGAGTTGGGTTAACATGCTTTGAGGTTTCCTAATCAAGAGTTGATGCGTAACGACCCAAGGGATGTGCATGATAACCTTGATGGACTAGAGTTAGGTTAACATGCTTATAGGTTTCCTAATCAAGAGTTGATGCTTAACGACCCAAGGGATGTGCATGATAACCTTGATGGACTACAGTTGGGTTAACATGCTTTGAGGGTTCCTAATCAAGAGTTGATGCTTAACAACTCAAGGGATGTGCATGATAACCATGATGGACTAGAGTTGGGTTAACATGCTTTGAGGGTTATATCGTTGAAATCAATGCTCTCAATCTTTTATCTTTTCACACAATTGGATATTAACTTTTTTGTTTAGTTTAAAAACATGCAGGGATGTGCATGATAACCTTGATGGACTAGAGTTGGGTTAACATGCTTTGAGGTTTCCTAATCAAGAGTTGATTATTAAGGACCGAAGGGATGTGCATGATAACCTTGATGGCTAGAGTTGGGTTAACATGGTTCGAGGTTTCCTAATCAAGAGTTGATGCTTAACGACCCAAGCGATATGCATGATAACCTTGATGGACTAGAGTTGGGTTAACATGCTTTGAGGTTTCCTAATCAAGAGTTGATGCTTAACGACCCAAGGGATGTGCATGATAACCTTGATGGACTAGAGTTGGGTTAACATGCTTTGAGGTTTCCTAATCAAGGGTTGATGCTTAACGACCCAAGGGATGTGCATGATAACCTTGATGGACTAGAGTTGGGTTAACATGCTTTGAGGTTTCCTAATAAAGAGTTGATGCTTAACGACCCAAGGGATGTGCATGATAACCTTGATGGACTAGAGTTGGGTTAACATGCTTTGAGGTTTCCTAATCAAGAGTTGATGCTTAATGACCCAAGGGATGTGCGTGATAAACTTGATGGACTAGAGTTGGGTTAACATGCTTTGAGGTTTCCTAATCAAGAATTGATGCTTAACGACCCAAGGGATGTGCATGACAACCTTGATGGACTAGAGTTGGGTTAACATGCTTTGAGGTTTCCTAATCAAGAGTTGATGCGTAACGACCCAAGGGATGTGCATGATAACCTTGATGGACTAGAGTTGGGTTAACATGCTTATAGGTTTCCTAATCAAGAGTTGATGCTTAACGACCCAAGGGATGTGCATGATAACCTTGATGGACTAGAGTTGGGTTAACATGCTTTGAGGTTTCCTAATCAAGAGTTGATGCTTAACAACTCAAGGGATGTGCATGATAGCCATGATGGACTAGAGTTGGGTTAACATGCTTGGAGGGTTATATCGTTGAAATCAATGCTCTCAATCTTTTATCTTTTCACACAATTGGATATTAACTTTTTTGTTTAGTTTAAAAACATGCAGGGATGTGCATGATAACCTTGATGGACTAGAGTTAGGTTAACATGCTTTGAGGTTTCCTAATCAAGAGTTGATGTTTAAGGACCGAAGGGATGTGCATGATAACCTTGATGGCTAGAGTTGCGTTAACATGGTTCGAGGTTTCCTAATCAAGAGTTGATGCTTAATGAGCCAAGCGATGTGCATGATAACCTTGATGGACTAGAGTTGGGTTAACATGCTTTGAGGTTTCCTAATAAAGAGTTGATGCTTAACGACCCAAGGGATGTGCATGATAACCTTGATGGACTAGAGTTGGGTTAACATGCTTTGAGGTTTCCTAATCAAGAGTTGATGTTTAAGGACCGAAGGGATGTGCATGATAACCTTGATGGCTAGAGTTGGGTTAACATGGTTCGAGGTTTCCTAATCAAGAGTTGATGCTTAACGACCCAAGCGATGTGCATGATAACCTTGATGGACTAGAGTTGGGTTAACATGCTTTGAGGTTTCCTAATCAAGAGTTGATACTTAACGACCCAAGGGATGTGCATGATAACCTTGATGGACTAGAGTTGGGTTAACTTGCTTTGAGGTTTCCTAATCAAGGGTTGATGCTTAACGACCCAAGGGATGTGCATGATAACCTTGATGGACTAGAGTTGGGTTAACATGCTTTGAGGTTTCCTAATATAGAGTTGATGCTTAACGACCCAAGGGATGTGCATGATAACCTTGATGGACTAGAGTTGGGTTAACATGCTTTGAGGTTTCCTGATCAAGAGTTGATGCTTAACGACCCAAGAGATGTGCATGATAACCTTGATGGACTTGAGTTGGGTTAACATGCCTTGAGGGTTATATCGTTGAAATCAATGCTCTCAATCTTTTATCTTTTCACACAATTGGATATTAACTTTGTTGTTTAGTTTAAAAACATGCAGGGATGTGCATGATAACCTTGATGGACTAGAGTTGGGTCAACATGCTTTGAGGTTTCCTAATCAAGAGTTGATGTTTAACGACCGAAGGGATGTGCATGATAACCTTGATGGACTAGAGTTAGGTTAACATGCTTTGAGGTTTCCTAATCTAGAGTTGATGCTTAACGACCCATGGGATGTGCATGATAAACATGATGGACTAGAGTTGGGTTAACATGCTTTGAGGTTTCCTAATCAAGAATTGATGCTTAACGACCCAAGGGATGTGCATGACAACCTTGATGGACTAGAGTTGGGTTAACATGCTTTGAGGTTTCCTAATCAAGAGTTGATGCGTAACGACCCAAGGGATGTGCATGATAACCTTGATGGACTAGAGTTGGGTTAACATGCTTATAGGTTTCCTAATCTAGATTTGATGCTTAACGACCCAAGGGATGTGCATGATAACCTTGATGGACTAGAGTTGGGTTAACATGCTTTGAGGTTTCCTAATCAAGAGTTGATGCTTAACAACTCAAGGGATGTGCATGATAACCATGATGGACTAGAGTTGGGTTAACATGGTTTGAGTGTTATATCGTTGAAATCAATGCTCTCAATCTTTTATCTTTTCACACAATTGGATATTAACTTTTTTGTTTAGTTTAAAAACATGCAAGGATGTGCATGACAACCTTGATGGACTAGAGTTGGGTTAACATGCTTTGAGGTTTCCTAATCAAGAGTTGATGTTTAAGGACCGAAGGGATGTGCATGATAACATTGATGGCTAGAGTTGGGTTAACATGCTTCGAGGTTTCCTAATCAAGAGTTGATGCTTAACGACCCAAGGGATGTGCATGATAACCTTGATGGACTAGAGTTGGGTTAACATGCTTTGAGGTTTCCTAATCAAGATTTGATGCTTAACGACCCAAGGGATGTGCATGATAACCTTGATGGACTAGAGTTGGGTTAACATGCTTTGAGGTTTCCTAATCAAGGGTTGATGCTTAACGACCCAAGGGATGTGCATGATAACCTTGATGGACTAGAGTTGGGTTAACATGCTTTGAGGTTTCCTAATATAGAGTTGATGCTTAACGACCCAAGGGATGTGCATGATAACCTTGATGGACTAGAGTTGGGTTAACATGCTTTGAGGGTTATATCGTTGAAATCAATGCTCTCAATCTTTTATCTTTTCACACAATTGGATATTAACTTTTTTGTTTAGTTTAAAAACATGCAGGGATGTGCATGATAACCTTGATGGACTAGAGTTGGGTTAACATGCTTTGAGGTTTCCTAATCAAGAGTTGATGTTTAACGACCGAAGGGATGTGCATGATAACCTTGATGGCTAGAGTTGGGTTAACATGCTTCGAGGTTTCCTAATCAAGAGTTGATGCTTAACGACCCAAGGGATGTGCATGATAACCTTGATGGACTAGAGTTGGGTTAACATGCTTTGAGGTTTCCTAATCAAGAGTTGATGCTTAACGACCCAAGGGATGTGCATGATAACCTTGATGCACTATAGTTGGGTTAACATGCTTTGAGGTTTCCTAATCAAGAGTTGATGCTTAACAACCCAAGGGATGTGCATGATAACCTTGATGGACTAGAGTTGGGTTAACATGTTTTGAGGTTTCCTAATATAGAGTTGATGCTTAACGACCCAAGGGATGTGCATGATAACCTTGATGGACTAGAGTTGGGTTAACATGCTTTGAGGTTTCCTAATCAAGAGTTCATGCTTAACGACCCAACGGATGTGCATGATAACCTTGATGGACTAGAGTTGGGTTAACAAACTTTGAGGGTTATATCGTTGAAATCAATGCTCTCAATCTTTTATCTTTTCACACAATTGGATGTTAACTTTGTTGTTTAGTTTAAAAACATGTAGGGATGTGCATGATAACCTTGATGGACTAGAGTTGGGTTAACATGCTTTGAGGTTTCCTAATCAAGAGTTGATGTTTAACGATCGAAGGGATGTTCATGATAACCTTGATGGACTAGAGTTAGGTTAACATGCTTTGAGGTTTCCTAATCTAGAGTTGATGCTTAACGACCCAAGGGATGTGCATCATAACCTTGATGGACTAGAGTTGGGTTAACATGCTTTCAGGTTTCCTAATCAAGAGATGATGCTTAACGACCCAAGGGATGTGCATGATAACATTGATGGACTAGAGTTGGGTTAACATGCTTTGAGGTTTCCTAATCAAGAGTTGATGCTTAACGACCCAAGGGATGTGCATGATAACCTTGATGGACTAGAGCTGGGTTAACATGCTTTAAGGTTTCCTAATCAAGAGTTGATGCTTAACGACCCAAGGGATGTGCATGATAACCTTGATGGACTAGAGTTGGGTTAACATGCTTTGACGTTTCCTAATAAAGAGTTGATGCTTAACGACCCAAGGAATGTGCATGATAACCTTGATGGACTAGAGTTGGGTTAACATGCTTTGAGGTTTCCTAATCAAGAGTTGATGCTTAACAACCCAAGGGATGTGCATGATAACCTTGATGGACTAGAGTTGGGTTAACATGCTTTGAGGTTTCCTAATCAAGATTTGATGCTTAACGACCCAAGGGATGTGCATGATAACCTTGATGGACTAGAGTTTGGTTAACATGCTTTGAGGTTTCCTAATCAAGAGTTGATGCATAACGACCTAAGGGATGTGCATGATAACCTTGATGGACTAGAGTTGGGTTAACATGCTTTGGGGTTATATCGTTGAAATCAATGCTCTCAATCTTTTATCTTTTCACACAATTGGATATTAACGTTTTTGTTTAGTTTAAAAACATATAGGGATGTGCATGATAACCTTGATGGACTAGAGTTGGGTTAACATGCTTTGAGGTTTCCTAATCAAGAGTTGAAGTTTAACGACCGAAGGGATGTGCATGATAACCTTGATGGACTAGAGTTAGGTTAACATGCTTTGAGGTTTCCTAATCAACAGTTGATGCTTAACGACCCAAGGGATGTGCATGATAACCTTGATGGACTAGAGTTGGGTTAACATGCTTTGAGGTTTCCTAATCAAGAGTTGATGCTTAACGACCCCAGGGATTTGCATGATAACCTTGATGGACTAGAGTTGGGTTAACATGCTTAACGACCCAAGGGATGTGCATGATAACCTTGATGGACTAGAGTTGGGTTAACAAACTTTGAGGGTTATATCGTTGAAATCAATGCTCTCAATCTTTTATCTTTTCACACAACTGGATATTAACTTTGTTGTTTAGTTTAAAAACATGCAGGGATGTGCATGATAACCTTGATGGACTAGAGTTGGGTTAACATGCTTTGAGGTTTCCTAATCAAGAGTTGATGTTTAACAATCGAAGGGATGTTCATGATAACCTTGATGGACTAGAGTAAGGTTAACATGCTTTGAGGTTTCCTAATCTAGAGTTGATGCTTAACGACCCAAGGGATGTGCATCATAACCTTGATGGACTAGAGTTGGGTTAACATGCTTTCAGGTTTCCTAATCAAGAGATGATGCTTAACGACCCAAGGGATGTGCATGATAACATTGATGGACTAGAGTTGGGTTAACATGCTTTGAGGTTTCCTAATCAAGAGTTGATGCTTAACGACCCAAGGGATGTGCATGATAACCTTGATGGACTAGAGCTGGGTTAACATGCTTTAAGGTTTCCTAATCAAGAGTTGATGCTTAACGACCCAAGGGATGTGCATGATAACCTTGATGGACTAGAGTTGGGTTAACATGCTTTGACGTTTCCTAATAAAGAGTTGATGCTTAACGACCCAAGGAATGTGCATGATAACCTTGATGGACTAGAGTTGGGTTAACATGCTTTGAGGTTTCCTAATCAAGAGTTGATGCTTAACAACCCAAGGGATGTGCATGATAACCTTGATGGACTAGAGTTGGGTTAACATGCTTTGAGGTTTCCTAATCAAGATTTGATGCTTAACGACCCAAGGGATGTGCATGATAACCTTGATGGACTAGAGTTTGGTTAACATGCTTTGAGGTTTCCTAATCAAGAGTTGATGCATAACGACTTAAGGGATGTGCATGATAACCTTGATGGACTAGAGTTGGGTTAACATGCTTTGAGGGTTATATCGTTGAAATCAATGCTCTCAATCTTTTATCTTTTCACACAATTGGATATTAACTTTTTTGTTTAGTTTAAAAACATATAGGGATGTGCATGATAACCTTGATGGACTAGAGTTGGGTTAACATGCTTTGAGGTTTCCTAATCAAGAGTTGAAGTTTAACGACCGAAGGGATGTGCATGATAACCTTGATGGACTAGAGTTAGGTTAACATGCTTTGAGGTTTCCTAATCAAGAGTTGATGCTTAACGACCCAAGGGATGTGCATGATAACCTTGATGGACTAGAGTTGGGTTAACATGCTTTGAGGTTTCCTAATCAAAAGTTGATGCTTAACGACCCCAGGGATGTGCATGATAACCTTGATGGACTAGAGTTGGGTTAACATGCTTTGACGTTTCCTAATAAAGAGTTGATGCTTAACGACCCAAGGAATGTGCATGATAACCTTGATGGACTAGAGTTGGGTTAACATGCTTTGAGGTTTCCTAATCAAGAGTTGATGCTTAACAACCCAAGGGATGTGCATGATAACCTTGATGGACTAGATTTGGGTTAACTTGCTTTGAGGTTTCCTAATCAAGAGTTGATGCTTAACGACCCAAGGGATGTGCATGATAACCTTGATGGACTAGAGTTGGGTTAACATGCTTTGACGTTTCCTAATAAAGATTTGATTCTTAACGACCCAAGGAATGTGCATGATAACCTTGATGGACTAGAGTTGGGTTAACATGCTTTAAGGTTTCCTAATCACGATTTGATTCTTAACAACCCAAGGGATGTGCATGATAACCTTGATGGACTAGAGTTGGGTTAACATGCTTTGAGGTTTCCTAATCAAGATTTGATGCTTAACGACCCAAGGGATGTGCATGATAACCTTGATGGACTAGAGTTTGGTTAACATGCTTTGATGTTTCCTAATCTAGAGTTGATACATAACGACCTAAGGGATGTGCATGATAACCTTGATGGACTAGAGTTGGGTTAACATGCTTTGAGGGTTATATCGTTGAAATCAATGCTCTCAATCTTTTATCTTTTCACACAATTGGATATTAACTTTTTTGTTTAGTTTAAAAACATGTAGGGATGTGCATGATAACCTTGATGGACTAGAGTTGGGTTAACATGCTTTGAGGTTTCCTAATCAAGAGTTGATGTTTAACGACCGAAGGGATGTGCATGATAGTCTTGATGGACTAGAGTTAGGTAAACATGCTTTGAGGTTTCCTAATCTAGAGTTGATGCTTAACGACCCAAGGGATGTGCATCATAACCTTGATGGACTAGAGTTGGGTTAACATGCTTTGAGGTTTCCTAATCAAGAGATGATGCTTAACGACCCAAGGGATGTGCATGATAACATTGATGGACTAGAGTTTGGATAACATGCTTTGAGGTTTCCTAATCAAGAGTTGATGCTTAACGACCCAAGGGATGTGCATGATAACCTTGATGGACTAGAGTTGGGTTAACATGCTTTGAGGTTTCCTAATCAAGAGTTGATGCTTAACGACCCAAGGGATGTGCATGATAACCTTGATGGACTAGAGTTGGGTTAACATGCTTTGACGTTCCCTAATAAAGAGTTGATGCTTAACGACCCAAGGAATGTGCATGATAACCTTGATGGACTAGAGTTGGGTTAACATGCTTTGAGGTTTCCTAATCAAGAGTTGATGCTTAACAACACAAGGGATGTGCATGATAACCTTGATGGACTAGAGTTGGGTTAACATGCTTTGAGGTTTCCTAATCAAGATTTGATGCTTAACGACCCAAGGGATGTGCATGATAACCTTGATGGACTAGAGTTGGGTTAACATGCTTTGAGGTTTCCTAATCAAGAGTTGATGCATAACGAGCTAAGGGATGTGCATGATAACCTTGATGGACTAGAGTTGGGTTAACATGCTTTGAGGGTTATATCGTTGAAATCCATGCTCTCAAATCTTTTATCTTTTCACACAATTGGATATTAACTTTTTTGTTTAGTTTAAAAACATGTAGGGATGTGCATGATAACCTTGATGGAATAGAGTTGGGTTAACATGCTTTGAGGTTTCCTAATCAAGGGTTGATGTTAAACGACCGAAGGGATGTGCATGATAACATTGATGGACAAGAGTAGGGTTAACATGCTTTGAGGTTTCCTAATCAAGAGTTGATGTTTAACGACCCAAGGGATGTGCATGATAACCTTGATGGACTAGAGTTGGGTTAACATGCTTTGAGGTTTCCTAATTTAGAGTTGATGCTTAACGACCAAGGGTTGTGCATGATAACCTTGATGGACTAGAGTTGGGTTACCATTCTTTGAGGTTTCCTAATCAAGAGTTGATGCTAAACGACCCAAGGGATGTGCATGATAATCTTGATGGACTAGAGTTGGGTTAACATGCTTTGAGGTTTCCTAATCAAGAGTTGATGCTTAACGACCCAAGGGATGTGCATGATAACGTTGATGGACTAGAGTTGGGTTAACATGTTTTGAGGTTTTCTAATCAAGAGTTGATGCTTAACGACTCAAGGTATGTGCATGATAACCTTGACAGACTAGTGTTGGGTTAACATGCTTTGAGGGTTATATCGTTGAAATCAATGCTCTCAATCTTTTATCTTTTCACACAATTGGATATTAACTTTTTTGTTTAGTTTAAAAACATGAAGGGATGTGCATGATAACCTTGATGTACTAGAGTTGGGTTAACATGCTTTGAGGTTTCCTAATCAAGAGTTGATGTTTAACGACAGAAGGGATGTGCATGATAACCTTGATGGCTATAGTTGGGTTAACATGCTTCGAGGTTTCCTAATCAAGAGTTGATGCTTAACGACCCAAGGGATGTGCATGATAACCTTGATGGACTAGAGTTGGGTTAACATGCTTTCAGGTTTCCTAATCAAGAGTTGATGCTTAACGACCCAAGGGATGTGCATGATAACCTTGATGGACTAGAGTTGGGTTAACATGCTTTGACGTTTCCTAATAAAGAGTTGATGCTTAACGACCCAAGGAATGTGCATGATAACCTTGATGGACTAGAGTTGGGTTAACATGCTTTGAGGTTTCCTAATCAAGAGTTGATGCTTAACAACACAAGGGATGTGCATGATAACCTTGATGGACTAGAGTTGGGTTAACATGCTTTGAGGTTTCCTAATCAAGATTTGATGCTTAACGACCCAAGGGATGTGCATGATAACCTTGATGGACTAGAGTTGGGTTAACATGCTTTGAGGTTTCCTAATCAAGAGTTGATGCATAACGAGCTAAGGGATGTGCATGATAACCTTGATGGACTAGAGTTGGGTTAACATGCTTTGAGGGTTATATCGTTGAAATCCATGCTCTCAAATCTTTTATCTTTTCACACAATTGGATATTAACTTTTTTGTTTAGTTTAAAAACATGTAGGGATGTGCATGATAACCTTGATGGAATAGAGTTGGGTTAACATGCTTTGAGGTTTCCTAATCAAGGGTTGATGTTAAACGACCGAAGGGATGTGCATGATAACATTGATGGACAAGAGTAGGGTTAACATGCTTTGAGGTTTCCTAATCAAGAGTTGATGTTTAACGACCCAAGGGATGTGCATGATAACCTTGATGGACTAGAGTTGGGTTAACATGCTTTGAGGTTTCCTAATTTAGAGTTGATGCTTAACGACCAAGGGTTGTGCATGATAACCTTGATGGACTAGAGTTGGGTTACCATTCTTTGAGGTTTCCTAATCAAGAGTTGATGCTAAACGACCCAAGGGATGTGCATGATAATCTTGATGGACTAGAGTTGGGTTAACATGCTTTGAGGTTTCCTAATCAAGAGTTGATGCTTAACGACCCAAGGGATGTGCATGATAACGTTGATGGACTAGAGTTGGGTTAACATGTTTTGAGGTTTTCTAATCAAGAGTTGATGCTTAACGACTCAAGGGATGTGCATGATAACCTTGACAGACTAGTGTTGGGTTAACATGCTTTGAGGGTTATATCGTTGAAATCAATGCTCTCAATCTTTTATCTTTTCACACAATTGGATATTAACTTTTTTGTTTAGTTTAAAAACATGAAGGGATGTGCATGATAACCTTGATGTACTAGAGTTGGGTTAACATGCTTTGAGGTTTCCTAATCAAGAGTTGATGTTTAACGACAGAAGGGATGTGCATGATAACCTTGATGGCTATAGTTGGGTTAACATGCTTCGAGGTTTCCTAATCAAGAGTTGATGCTTAACGACCCAAGGGATGTGCATGATAACCTTGATGGACTAGAGTTGGGTTAACATGCTTTCAGGTTTCCTAATCAAGAGTTGATGCTTAACGACCCAAGGGATGTGCATGATAACCTTGATGGACTAGAGTTGGGTTAACATGCTTTGACGTTTCCTAATAAAGAGTTGATGCTTAACGACCCAAGGAATGTGCATGATAACCTTGATGGACTAGAGTTGGGTTAACATGCTTTGAGGTTTCCTAATCAAGAGTTGATGCTTAACGACCCAAGGGATGTGCATGATAACGTTGATGGACTAGAGTTGGGTTAACATGTTTTGAGGTTTTCTAATCAAGAGTTGATGCTTAACGACTCAAGGGATGTGCATGATAACCTTGACAGACTAGAGTTGGGTTAACATGCTTTGAGGGTTATATCGTTGAAATCAATGCTCTCAATCTTTTATCTTTTCACACAATTGGATATTAACTTTTTTGTTTACTTTAAAAACATGAAGGGATGTGCATGATAACCTTGATGTACTAGTGTTGGGTTAACATGCTTTGAGGTTTCCTAATCAAGAGTTGATGTTTAACGACAGAAGGGATGTGCATGATAACCTTGATGGCTATAGTTGGGTTAACATGCTTCAAGGTTTCCTAATCAAGAGTTGATGCTTAACGACCCAAGGGATGTGCATGATAACCTTGATGGACTAGAGTTGGGTTAACATGCTTTCAGGTTTCCTAATCAAGAGTTGATGCTTAACGACCCAAGGGATGTGCATGATAACCTTGATGGACTAGAGTTGGGTTAACATGCTTTGACGTTTCCTAATAAAGAGTTGATGCTTAACGACCCAAGGAATGTGCATGATAACCTTGATGGACTAGAGTTGGGTTAACATGCTTTGAGGTTTCCTAATCAAGAGTTGATGCTTAACGACCCAAGGGATGTGCATGATAACGTTGATGGACTAGAGTTGGGTTAACATGTTTTGAGGTTTTCTAATCAAGAGTTGATGCTTAACGACTCAAGGGATGTGCATGATAACCTTGACAGACTAGAGTTGGGTTAACATGCTTTGAGGGTTATATCGTTGAAATCAATGCTCTCAATCTTTTATCTTTTCACACAATTGGATATTAACTTTTTTGTTTACTTTAAAAACATGAAGGGATGTGCATGATAACCTTGATGTACTAGTGTTGGGTTAACATGCTTTGAGGTTTCCTAATCAAGAGTTGATGTTTAACGACAGAAGGGATGTGCATGATAACCTTGATGGCTATAGTTGGGTTAACATGCTTCAAGGTTTCCTAATCAAGAGTTGATGCTTAACGACCCAAGGGATGTGCAAGATAACCTTGATGGACTAGAGTTGGGTTAACATGCTTTCAGGTTTCCTAATCAAGAGTTGATGCTTAACGACCCAAGGGATGTGCATGATAACCTTGATGGACTAGAGTTGGGTTAACATGCTTTGACGTTTCCTAATAAAGAGTTGATGCTTAACGACCCAAGGAATGTGCATGATAACCTTGATGGACTAGAGTTGGGTTAACATGCTTTGAGGTTTCCTAATCAAGAGTTGATGCTTAACAACCCAAGGGATGTGCATGATAACCTTGATGGACTAGATTTGGGTTAACTTGCTTTGAGGTTTCCTAATCAAGAGTTGATGCTTAACGACCCAAGGGATGTGCATGATAACCTTGATGGACTAGAGTTGGGTTAACATGCTTTGACGTTTCCTAATAAAGATTTGATTCTTAACGACCCAAGGAATGTGCATGATAACCTTGATGGACTAGAGTTGGGTTAACATGCTTTAAGGTTTCCTAATCACGATTTGATTCTTAAAAACCCAAGGGATGTGCATGATAACCTTGATGGACTAGAGTTGGGTTAACATGCTTTGAGGTTTCCTAATCAAGATTTGATGCTTAACGACCCAAGGGATGTGCATGATAACCTTGATGGACTAGAGTTTGGTTAACATGCTTTGAGGTTTCCTAATCAAGAGTTGATACATAACGACCTAAGGGATGTGCATGATAACCTTGATGGACTAGAGTTGGGTTAACATGCTTTGAGGGTTATATCGTTGAAATCAATGCTCTCAATCTTTTATCTTTTCACACAATTGGATATTAACTTTTTTGTTTAGTTTAAAAACATGTAGGGATGTGCATGATAACCTTGATGGACTAGAGTTGGGTTAACATAATTGGAGGTTTCCTAATCAAGAGTTGATGTTTAACGACCGAAGGGATGTGCATGATAGTCTTGATGGACTAGAGTTAGGTAAACATGCTTTGAGGTTTCCTAATCTAGAGTTGATGCTTAACGACCCAAGGGATGTGCATCATAACCTTGATGGACTAGAGTTGGGTTAACATGCTTTGAGGTTTCCTAATCAAGAGATGATGCTTAACGACCCAAGGGATGTGCATGATAACATTGATGGACTAGAGTTTGGATAACATGCTTTGAGGTTTCCTAATCAAGAGTTGATGCTTAACGACCCAAGGGATGTGCATGATAACCTTGATGGACTAGAGTTGGGTTAACATGCTTTGAGGTTTCCTAATCAAGAGTTGATGCTTAACGACCCAAGGGATGTGCATGCTAACCTTGATGGACTAGAGTTGGGTTAACATGATTTGACGTTTCCTAATAAAGAGTTGATGCTTAACGACCCAAGGAATGTGCATGATAACCTTGATGGACTAGAGTTGGGTTAACATGCTTTGAGGTTTCCTAATCAAGAGTTGATGCTTAACAACCCAAGGGATGTGCATGATAACCTTGATGGACTAGAGTTGGGTTAACATGCTTTGAGGTTTCCTAATCAAGATTTGATGCTTAACGACCCAAGGGATGTGCATGATAACCTTGATGGACAAGAGTTGGGTTAACATGCTTTGAGGTTTCCTAATCAAGAGTTGATGCATAACGACCTAAGGGATGTGCATGATAACCTTGATGCACTAGAGTTGGGTTAACATGCTTTGAGGGTTATATCGTTGAAATCAATGCTCTCAAATCTTTTATCTTTTCACATAATTGGATATTAACTTTTTTGTTTAGTTTAAAAACACGTAGGGATGTGCATGATAACCTTGATGGAATAGAGTTGGGTTAACATGCTTTTTGGTTTCCTAATCAAGAGTTGATGTTAAACGACCGAAGGGATGTGCATGATAACATTGATGGACAAGAGTAGGGTTAACATGCTTTGAGGTTTCCTAATCAAGAGTTGATGCTTAACGACCCAAGGGATGTTCATGATAACCTTGATGGACTAGAGTTGGGTTAACATGCTTTGAGGTTTCCTAATCTAGAGTTGATGCTTAACGACCGAGGGTTGTGCATGATAACGTTGATGGACTAGAGTTGGGTTAACATTCTTTGAGGTTTCCTAATCAAGAGTTGATGCTAAATGACCCAAGGGATGTGCATGATAACCTTGATGGACTAGAGTTGGGTTAACATGCTTTGAGGTTTCCTAATCAAGAGTTGATGCTTAACGACCCAAGGGATGTGCATGATAACGTTGATGGACTAGAGTTGGGTTAACATGTTTTGAGGTTATCTAATCAAGAGTTGATGCTTAACGACTCAAGGGATGTGCATGATAACCTTGACAGACTAGAGTTGGGTTAACATGCTTTGAGGGTTATATCGTTGAAATCAATGCTCTGAATCTTTTATCTTTTCACACAATTGGATATTAACTTTTTTGTTTAGTTTAAAAACATGAAGGGATGTGCATGATAACCTTGATGTACTAGAGTTGGGTTAACATGCTTTGAGGTTTCCTAATCCAGAGTTGATGTTTAACGACAGAAGGGATGTGCATGATAACCTTGATGGCTATAGTTGGGTTAACATGCTTCGAGGTTTCCTAATCAAGAGTTGATGCTTAACGACCCAAGGGATGGGCATGATAACCTTGATGGACTAGAGTTGGGTTAACATGCTTTCAGGTTTCCTAATCAAGAGTTGATGCTTAACGACCCAAGGGATGTGCATGATAACCTTGATGGACTAGAGTTGGGTTAACATGCTTTGAGGTTTCCTAATCAAGGGTTGATGCTTAACGACCCAAGGGATGTGCATGATAACCTTGATGGACTAGAGTTGGGTTAACATGCTTTGAGGTTTCCTAATCAAGAGTTTATGCTTAACGACCCAAGGGATGTGCATGATAACCTTGATGGACTAGAGTTTGGTTAACATGCTTTGAGGTTTCCTAATCAAGATTTGATGCTTAACGACCCAAGGGATGTGCATGATAACCTTGATGGACTAGAGTTGGGTTAACATGCTTTGAGGGTTATATCGTTGAAATCAATGCTCTCAATCTTTTATCTTTTCACACAATTGGATATTAACTTTTTTGTTTAGTTTAAAAACATGAAGGGATGTGCATGATAACCTTGATGTACTAGAGTTGGGTTAACATGCTTTGAGGTTTCCTAATCAAGAGTTGATGTTTAACGACAGAAGGGATGTGCATGATAACCTTGATGGCTATAGTTGGGTTAACATGCTTTGAGGTTTCCTAATCAAGAGTTGATGCATAACGACCTAAGGGATGTGCATGATAACCTTGATGCACTAGAGTTGGGTTAACATGCTTTGAGGGTTATATCGTTGAAATCAATGCTCTCAAATCTTTTATCTTTTCACATAATTGGATATTAACTTTTTTGTTTAGTTTAAAAACACGTAGGGATGTGCATGATAACCTTGATGGAATAGAGTTGGGTTAACATGCTTTGAGGTTTCCTAATCAAGGGTTGATGTTAAACGACCGAAGGGATGTGCATGATAACATTGATGGACAAGAGTAGGGTTAACATGCTTTGAGGTTTCCTAATCAAGAGTTGATGTTTAACGACCCAAGGGATGTGCATGATAACCTTGATGGACTAGAGTTGGGTTAACATGCTTTGAGGTTTCCTAATTTAGAGTTGATGCTTAACGACCAAGGGTTGTGCATGATAACCTTGATGGACTAGAGTTGGGTTACCATTCTTTGAGGTTTCCTAATCAAGAGTTGATGCTAAACGACCCAAGGGATGTGCATGATAATCTTGATGGACTAGAGTTGGGTTAACATGCTTTGAGGTTTCCTAATCAAGAGTTGATGCTTAACGACCCAAGGGATGTGCATGATAACGTTGATGGACTAGAGTTGGGTTAACATGTTTTGAGGTTTTCTAATCAAGAGTTGATGCTTAACGACTCAAGGGATGTGCATGATAACCTTGACAGACTAGTGTTGGGTTAACATGCTTTGAGGGTTATATCGTTGAAATCAATGCTCTCAATCTTTTATCTTTTCACACAATTGGATATTAACTTTTTTGTTTGGTTTAAAAACATGAAGGGATGTGCATGATAACCTTGATGTACTAGAGTTGGGTTAACATGCTTTGAGGTTTCCTAATCAAGAGTTGATGTTTAACGACAGAAGGGATGTGCATGATAACCTTGATGGCTATAGTTGGGTTAACATGCTTCGAGGTTTCCTAATCAAGAGTTGATGCTTAACGACCCAAGGGATGTGCATGATAACCTTGATGGACTAGAGTTGGGTTAACATGCTTTCAGGTTTCCTAATCAAGAGTTGATGCTTAACGACCCAAGGGATGTGCATGATAACCTTGATGGACTAGAGTTGGGTTAACATGCTTTGACGTTTCCTAATAAAGAGTTGATGCTTAACGACCCAAGGAATGTGCATGATAACCTTGATGGACTAGAGTTGGGTTAACATGCTTTGAGGTTTCCTAATCAAGAGTTGATGCTTAACGACCCAAGGGATGTGCATGATAATGTTGATGGACTAGAGTTGGGTTAACATGTTTTGAGGTTTTCTAATCAAGAGTTGATGCTTAACGACTCAAGGGATGTGCATGATAACCTTGACAGACTAGAGTTGGGTTAACATGCTTTGAGGGTTATATCGTTGAAATCAATGCTCTCAATCTTTTATCTTTTCACACAATTGGATATTAACTTTTTTGTTTACTTTAAAAACATGAAGGGATGTGCATGATAACCTTGATGTACTAGTGTTGGGTTAACATGCTTTGAGGTTTCCTAATCAAGAGTTGATGTTTAACGACAGAAGGGATGTGCATGATAACCTTGATGGCTATAGTTGGGTTAACATGCTTCAAGGTTTCCTAATCAAGAGTTGATGCTTAACGACCCAAGGGATGTGCATGATAACCTTGATGGACTAGAGTTGGGTTAACATGCTTTCAGGTTTCCTAATCAAGAGTTGATGCTTAACGACCCAAGGGATGTGCATGATAACCTTGATGGACTAGAGTTGGGTTAACATGCTTTGACGTTTCCTAATAAAGAGTTGATGCTTAACGACCCAAGGAATGTGCATGATAACCTTGATGGACTAGAGTTGGGTTAACATGCTTTGAGGTTTCCTAATCAAGAGTTGATGCTTAACGACCCAAGGGATGTGCATGATAACGTTGATGGACTAGAGTTGGGTTAACATGTTTTGAGGTTTTCTAATCAAGAGTTGATGCTTAACGACTCAAGGGATGTGCATGATAACCTTGAAAGACTAGAGTTGGGTTAACATGCTTTGAGGGTTATATCGTTGAAATCAATGCTCTCAATCTTTTATCTTTTCACACAATTGGATATTAACTTTTTTGTTTACTTTAAAAACATGAAGGGATGTGCATGATAACCTTGATGTACTAGTGTTGGGTTAACATGCTTTGAGGTTTCCTAATCAAGAGTTGATGTTTAACGACAGAAGGGATGTGCATGATAACCTTGATGGCTATAGTTGGGTTAACATGCTTCAAGGTTTCCTAATCAAGATTTGATGCTTAACGACCCAAGGGATGTGCAAGATAACCTTGATGGACTAGAGTTGGGTTAACATGCTTTTAGGTTTCCTAATCAAGAGTTGATGCTTAACGACCCAAGGGATGTGCATGATAACCTTGATGGACTAGAGTTGGGTTAACATGCTTTGACGTTTCCTAATAAAGAGTTGATGCTTAACGACCCAAGGAATGTGCATGATAACCTTGATGGACTAGAGTTGGGTTAACATGCTTTGAGGTTTCCTAATCAAGAGTTGATGCTTAACAACCCAAGGGATGTGCATGATAACCTTGATGGACTAGATTTGGGTTAACTTGCTTTGAGGTTTCCTAATCAAGAGTTGATGCTTAACGACCCAAGGGATGTGCATGATAACCTTGATGGACTAGAGTTGGGTTAACATGCTTTGACGTTTCCTAATAAAGATTTGATTCTTAACGACCCAAGGAATGTGCATGATAACCTTGATGGACTAGAGTTGGGTTAACATGCTTTAAGGTTTCCTAATCACGATTTGATTCTTAACAACCCAAGGGATGTGCATGATAACCTTGATGGACTAGAGTTGGGTTAACATGCTTTGAGGTTTCCTAATCAAGATTTGATGCTTAACGACCCAAGGGATGTGCATGATAACCTTGATGGACTAGAGTTTGGTTAACATGCTTTGAGGTTTCCTAATCAAGAGTTGATACATAACGACCTAAGGGATGTGCATGATAACCTTGATGGACTAGAGTTGGGTTAACATGCTTTGAGGGTTATATCGTTGAAATCAATGCTCTCAATCTTTTATCTTTTCACACAATTGGATATTAACTTTTTTGTTTAGTTTAAAAACATGTAGGGATGTGCATGATAACCTTGATGGACTAGAGTTGGGTTAACATAATTGGAGGTTTCCTAATCAAGAGTTGATGTTTAACGACCGAAGGGATGTGCATGATAGTCTTGATGGACTAGAGTTAGGTAAACATGCTTTGAGGTTTCCTAATCTAGAGTTGATGCTTAACGACCCAAGGGATGTGCATCATAACCTTGATGGACTAGAGTTGGGTTAACATGCTTTGAGGTTTCCTAATCAAGAGATGATGCTTAACGACCCAAGGGATGTGCATGATAACATTGATGGACTAGAGTTTGGATAACATGCTTTGAGGTTTCCTAATCAAGAGTTGATGCTTAACGACCCAAGGGATGTGCATGATAACCTTGATGGACTAGAGTTGGGTTAACATGCTTTGAGGTTTCCTAATCAAGAGTTGATGCTTAACGACCCAAGGGATGTGCATGATAACCTTGATGGACTAGAGTTGGGTTAACATGATTTGACGTTTCCTAATAAAGAGTTGATGCTTAACGACCCAAGGAATGTGCATGATAACCTTGATGGACTAGAGTTGGGTTAACATGCTTTGAGGTTTCCTAATCAAGAGTTGATGCTTACCAACCCAAGGGATGTGCATGATAACCTTGATGGACTAGAGTTGGGTTAACATGCTTTGAGGTTTCCTAATCAAGATTTGATGCTTAACGACCCAAGGGATGTGCATGATAACCTTGATGGACAAGAGTTGGGTTAACATGCTTTGAGGTTTCCTAATCAAGAGTTGATGCATAACGACCTAAGGGATGTGCATGATAACCTTGATGCACTAGAGTTGGGTTAACATGCTTTGAGGGTTATATCGTTGAAATCAATGCTCTCAAATCTTTTATCTTTTCACATAATTGGATATTAACTTTTTTGTTTAGTTTAAAAACACGTAGGGATGTGCATGATAACCTTGATGGAATAGAGTTGGGTTAACATGCTTTGAGGTTTCCTAATCAAGAGTTGATGTTAAACGACCGAAGGGATGTGCATGATAACATTGATGGACAAGAGTAGGGTTAACATGATTTGAGGTTTCCTAATCAAGAGTTGATGCTTAACGACCCAAGGGATGTGCATGATAACCTTGATGGACTAGAGTTGGGTTAACATGCTTTGAGGTTTCCTAATCTAGAGTTGATGCTTAACGACCGAGGGTTGTGCATGATAACGTTGATGGACTAGAGTTGGGTTAACATTCTTTGAGGTTTCCTAATCAAGAGTTGATGCTAAATGACCCAAGGGATGTGCATGATAACCTTGATGGACTAGAGTTGGGTTAACATGCTTTGAGGTTTCCTAATCAAGAGTTGATGCTTAACGACCCAAGGGATGTGCATGATAACGTTGATGGACTAGAGTTGGGTTAACATGTTTTGAGGTTATCTAATCAAGAGTTGATGCTTAACGACTCAAGGGATGTGCATGATAACCTTGACAGACTAGAGTTGGGTTAACATGCTTTGAGGGTTATATCGTTGAAATCAATGCTCTGAATCTTTTATCTTTTCACACAATTGGATATTAACTTTTTTGTTTAGTTTAAAAACATGAAGGGATGTGCATGATAACCTTGATGTACTAGAGTTGGGTTAACATGCTTTGAGGTTTCCTAATCAAGAGTTGATGTTTAACGACAGAAGGGATGTGCATGATAACCTTGATGGCTATAGTTGGGTTAACATGCTTCGAGGTTTCCTAATCAAGAGTTGATGCTTAACGACCCAAGGGATGGGCATGATAACCTTGATGGACTAGAGTTGGGTTAACATGCTTTCAGGTTTCCTAATCAAGAGTTGATGCTTAACGACCCAAGGGATGTGCATGATAACCTTGATGGACTAGAGTTGGGTTAACATGCTTTGAGGTTTCCTAATCAAGGGTTGATGCTTAACGACCCAAGGGATGTGCATGATAACCTTGATGGACTAGAGTTGGGTTAACATGCTTTGAGGTTTCCTAATCAAGAGTTTATGCTTAACGACCCAAGGGATGTGCATGATAACCTTGATGGACTAGAGTTTGGTTAACATGCTTTGAGGTTTCCTAATCAAGATTTGATGCTTAACGACCCAAGGGATGTGCATGATAACCTTGATGGACTAGAGTTGGGTTAACATGCTTTGAGGGTTATATCGTTGAAATCAATGCTCTCAATCTTTTATCTTTTCACACAATTGGATATTAACTTTTTTGTTTAGTTTAAAAACATGTAGGGATGTGCATGATAACCTTGATGGACTAGAGTTTGGTTAACATGCTTTGAGGTTTCCTAATCAAGAGTTGATGTTTAACGACCGAAGGGATGTGCATGATAACCTTGATGGACTAGAGTTAGGTAAACATGCTTTGAGGTTTCCTAATCTAAAGTTGATGCTTAACGACCCAAGGGATGTGCATCATAACCATGATGCACTAGAGTTGGGTTAACATGATTTGAGGTTTCCTAATCAAGAGATGATGCTTAACGACCCAAGGGATGTGCATGATAACATTGATGGACTAGAGTTTGGATAACATGGTTTGAGGTTTCCTAATCAAGAGTTGATGCTTAACGACCCAAGGGATGTGCATGATAACCTTGATGGACTAGAGTTGGGTTAACATGCTTTGAGGTTTCCTAATCAAGAGTTGATGCTTAACAACCCAAGGGATGTGCATGATAACCTTGATGGACTAGACTTGGGTTAACATGCTTTGACGTTTCCTAATAAAGAGTTGATGCTTAACGACCCAAGGAATGTGCATGATAACCTTGATGGACTAGAGTTGGGTTAACATGCTTTGAGGTTTCCTAATCAAGAGTTGATGCTTAACGACCCAAGGGATGTGCATGATAACGTTGATGGACTAGAGTTGGGTTAACATGTTTTGAGGTTTTCTAATCAAGAGTTGATGCTTAACGACTCAAGGGATGTGCATGATAACCTTGACAGACTAGAGTTGGGTTAACATGCTTTGAGGGTTATATCGTTGAAATCAATGCTCTAAATCTTTTATCTTTTCACACAATTGGATATTAACTTTTTTGTTTACTTTAAAAACATGAAGGGATGTGCATGATAACCTTGATGTACTAGTGTTGGGTTAACATGCTTTGAGGTTTCCTAATCAAGAGTTGATGTTTAACGACAGAAGGGATGTGCATGATAACCTTGATAGCTATAGTTGGGTTAACATGCTTCAAGGTTTCCTAATCAAGAGTTGATGCTTAACGACCCAAGGGATGTGCATGATAACCTTGATGGACTAGAGTTGGGTTAACATGCTTTCAGGTTTCCTAATCAAGAGTTGATGCTTAACGACCCAAGGGATGTGCATGATAACCTTGATGGACTAGAGTTGGGTTAACATGCTTTGATGTTTCCTAATAAAGAGTTGATGCTTAACGACCCAAGGAATGTGCATGATAACCTTGATGGACTAGAGTTGGGTTAACATGCTTTGAGGTTTCCTAATCAAGAGTTGATGCTTAACAACCCAAGGGATGTGCATGATAACCTTGATGGACTAGAGTTGGGTTAACATGCTTTGAGGTTTCCTAATCAAGATTTGATGCTTAACGACCCAAGGGATGTGCATGATAACCTTGATGGACAAGAGTTGGGTTAACATGCTTTGAGGTTTCCTAATCAAGAGTTGATGCATAACGACCTAAGGGATGTGCATGATAACCTTGATGCACTAGAGTTGGGTTAACATGCTTTGAGGGTTATATCGTTGAAATCAATGCTCTCAAATCTTTTATCTTATCACATAATTGGATATTAACTTTTTTGTTTAGTTTAAAAACATGTAGGGATGTGCATGATAACCTTGATGGAATAGAGTTGGGTTAACATGCTTTGAGGTTTCCTAATCAAGAGTTGATGTTAAACGACCGAAGGGATGTGCATGATAACATTGATGGACAAGAGTAGGGTTAACATGCTTTGAGGTTTCCTAATCAAGAGTTGATGCTTAACGACCCAAGGGATGTGCATGATAACCTTGATGGACTAGAGGTGGGTTAACATGCTTTGAGGTTTCCTAATCTAGAGTTGATGCTTAACGACCAAGGGTTGTGCATGATAACGTTGATGGACTAGAGTTGGGTTAACATTCTTTGAGGTTTCCTAATCAAGAGTTGATGCTAAATGACCCAAGGGATGTGCATGATAACCTTGATGGACTAGAGTTGGGTTAACATGCTTTGAGGTTTCCTAATCAAGAGTTGATGCTTAACGACCCAAGGGATGTGCATGATAACGTTGATGGACTAGAGTTGGGTTAACATGTTTTGAGGTTATCTAATCAAGAGTTGATGCTTAACGACTCAAGGGATGTGCATGATAACCTTGACAGACTAGAGTTGGGTTAACATGCTTTGAGGGTTATATCGTTGAAATCAATGCTCTGAATCTTTTATCTTTTCACACAATTGGATATTAACTTTTTTGTTTAGTTTAAAAACATGAAGGGATGTGCATGATAACCTTGATGTACTAGAGTTGGGTTAACATGCTTTGAGGTTTCCTAATCAAGAGTTGATGTTTAACGACAGAAGGGATGTGCATGATAACCTTGATGGCTATAGTTGGGTTAACATGCTTCGTGGTTTCCTAATCAGGAGTTGATGCTTAACGACCCAAGGGATGTGCATGATAACCTTGATGGACTAGAGTTGGGTTAACATGCTTTCAGGTTTCCTAATCAAGAGTTGATGCTTAACGACCCAAGGGATGTGCATGATAACCTTGATGGACTAGAGTTGGGTTAACATGCTTTGAGGTTTCCTAATCAAGGGTTGATGCTTAACGACCCAAGGGATGTGCATGATAACCTTGATGGACTAGAGTTGGGTTAACATGCTTTGAGGTTTCCTAATCAAGAGTTTATGCTTAACGACCCAAGGGATGTGCATGATAACCTTGATGGACTAGAGTTGGGTTAACATGCTTTGAGGTTTCCTAATCAAGATTTGATGCTTAACGACCCAAGGGATGTGCATGATAACCTTGATGGACTAGAGTTGGGTTAACATGCTTTGAGGGTTATATCGTTGAAATCAATGCTCTCAATCTTTTATCTTTTCACACAATTGGATATTAACTTTTTTGTTTACTTTAAAAACATGTAGGGATGTGCATGATAACCTTGATGGACTAGAGTTGGGTTAACATGCTTTGAGGTTTCCTAATCAAGAGTTGATGCTTAACGACCCAAGGGATATGCATGATAACCTTGATGGACTAGAGTTCGGTTAACATGCTTTGACGTTTCCTAATAAAGAGTTGATGCTTAACGACCCAAGGAATGTGCATGATAACCTTGATGGACTAGAGTTGGGTTAACATGCTTTGAGGTTTCCTAATCAAGAGTTGATGCTTAACAACCCAAGGGATGTGCATGATAACCTTGATGGACTAGAGTTGGGTTAACATGCTTTGAGGTTTCCTAATCAAGATTTGATGCTTAACGACCCAAGGGATGTGCATGATAACCTTGATGGACTAGAGTTAGGTTAACATACTTTGAGGTTTCCTAATCAAGAGTTGATGCATAACGACCTAAGGGATGTGCATGATAACCTTGATGGACTAGAGTTGGGTTAACATGCTTTGAGGGTTATATCGTTAAAATCAATGCTCTCAAATCTTTTATCTTTTCACACAATTGGATATTAACTGTTTTGTTTAGTTTAAAAACATGTAGGGATGTGCATGATAACCTTGATGGAATAGAGTTGGGTTAACATGCTTTGAGGTTTTCTAATCAAGAGTTGATGTTTAACGACAGAAGGGATGTGCATGATAACCTTGATGGCTATAGTTGGGTTAACATGCTTCGAGGTTTCCTAATCAAGAGTTGATGCTTAACGACCCAAGGGATGTGCATGATAACCTTGATGGACTAGAGTTGGGTTAACATGCTTTCAGGTTTCCTAATCAAGAGTTGATGCTTAACGACCCAAGGGATGTGCATGATAACCTTGATGGACTAGAGTTGGGTTAACATGCTTTGAGGTTTCCTAATCAAGGGTTGATGCTTAACGACCCAAGGGATGTGCATGATAACCTTGATGGACTAGAGTTGGGTTAACATGCTTTGAGGTTTCCTAATCAAGAGTTTATGCTTAACGACCCAAGGGATGTGCATGATAACCTTGATGGACTAGAGTTGGGTTAACACGCTTTGAGGTTTCCTAATCAAGATTTGATGCTTAACGACCCAAGGGATGTGCATGATAACCTTGGTGGACTAGAGTTGGGTTAACATGCTTTGAGGGTTATATCGTTGAAATCAATGCTCTCAATCTTTTATCTTTTCACACAATTGGATATTAACTTTTTTGTTTAGTTTAAAAACATGTAGGGATGTGCATGATAACCTTGATGGACTAGAGTTGGGTTAACATGCTTTGAGGTTTCCTAATCAAGAGTTGATGTTTAACGACCGAAGGGATGTGCATGATAACCTTGATGGACTAGAGTTAGGTAAACATGCTTTGAGGTTTCCTAATCTAGAGTTGATGCTTAACGACCCAAGGGATGTGCATCATAACCATGATGGACTAGAGTTGGGTTAACATGATTTGAGGTTTCCTAATCAAGAGATGATGCTTAACGACCCAAGGGATGTGCATGATAACATTGATGGACTAGAGTTTGGATACCATGCTTTGAGGTTTCCTAATCAAGAATTGATGCTTAACGACCCAAGGGATGTGCATGATAACCTTGATGGACTAGAGTTGGGTTAACATGCTTTGAGGTTTCCTAATCAAGAGTTGATGCTTAACGACCCAAGGGATATACATGATAACCTTGATGGACTAGAGTTCGGTTAACATGCTTTGACGTTTCCTAATAAAGAGTTGATGCTTAACGACCCAAGGAATGTGCATGATAACCTTGATGGACTAGAGTTGGGTTAACATGCTTTGAGGTTTCCTAATCAAGAGTTAATGCTTAACAACCCAAGGGATGTGCATGATAACCTTGATGGACTAGAGTTGGGTTAACATGCTTTGAGGTTTCCTAATCAAGATTTGATGCTTAACGACCCAAGGGATGTGCATGATAACCTTGATGGACTAGAGTTGGGTTAACATACTTTGAGGTTTCCTAATCAAGAGTTGATGCATAACGACCTAAGGGATGTGCATGATAACCTTGATGGACTAGAGTTGGGTTAACATGCTTTGACGGTTATATCGTTAAAATCAATGCTCTCAATCTTTTATCTTTTCACACAATTGGATATTAACTTTTTTGTTTAGTTTAAAAACATGTAGGGATGTGCATGATAACCTTGATGGAATAGAGTTGGGTTAACATTCTTTGAGGTTTCCTAATCAAGAGTTGATGTTAAACGACCGAAGGGATGTGTATGATAATATTGATGGACAAGAGTAGGGTTAACATGCTTTGAGGTTTCCTAATCAAGAGTTGATGCTTAACGACCCAAGGGATGTGCATGATAACCTTGATGGACAAGAGTTGGGTTAACATGCTTTGAGGTTTCCTAATCTAGAGTTGATGCTTAACGACCAAGGGATGTGCATGATAACCTTGATGGACTAGAGTTGGGTTAACATTCTTTGAGGTTTCCTAATCAAGATTTGATTCTTAACAACCCAAGGGATGTGCATGATAACCTTGATGGACTAGAGTTGGGTTAACATCCTTTGAGGTTTCCTAATCAAGAGTTGATGCTTAACGACCCAAGGGATGTGCATGATAACGTTGATGGACTAGAGTTGGGTTAACATGTTTTGACGTTTTCTAATCAAGAGTTGATGCTTAACGACTCAAGGGATGTGCATGATAACCTTGACAGACTAGAGTTGGGTTAACATGCTTTGAGGGTTATATCGTTGAAATCAATGCTCTCAATCTTTTATCTTTTCACACAATTGGATATTAACTTTTTTGTTTAGTTTAAAAACATGAAGGGATGTGCATGATAACCTTGATGTACTAGAGTTGGGTTAACATGCTTTGAGGTTTCCTAATCAAAAGTTGATGTTTAACGATAGAAGGGATGTGCATGATAACCTTGATGGCTATAGTTGGGTTAACATGCTTCGAGGTTTCCTAATCAAGAGTTGATTCTTAACGACCCAAGGGATGTGCATGATAACCTTGATGGACTAGAGTTGGGTTAACATGCTTTTAGGTTTCCTAATCAAGAGTTGATGCTTAACGACCCAAGGGATGTGCATGATAACCTTGATGGACTAGAGTTGGGTTAACATGCTTTGAGGTTTCCTAATCAAGAATTGATGCTTAATGACCCAAGGGATGTGCATGATAACCTTGATGGACTAGAGTTGGGTTAACATGCTTTGAGGTTTCCTAATCAAGAGTTTATGCTTAACGACCCAAGGGATGTGCATGATAACCTTGATGGACTAGAGTTGGGTTAACATGCTTTGAGGTTTCCTAATCAAGAGTTGATGCTTAACGACCCAAGGAATGTGCATGATAACCTTGATGGACTAGAGTTGGGTTAAACTGCTTTGAGGTTTCCTAATCAAGAGTTGATGCTTAACGACCCAAGGGATGTGCATGTTAACCTTGATGGACCTTGATGGACTAGAATTGGGTTAACATGCTTTGAGGTTTCCTTGGGGCGTTAAGCATCAAGTCTTGATTAGGAAACCTCAAAGCATGTTAACCCAACTCTAGTCCATCAAGGTTATGAAGAGTTTATGCTTAACGACCCAAGGGATGTGCATAATAACTTTGATGGAGTAGAGTTGGGTTAACATGCTTTGAGGTTTCCTAATCAAGAGTTGATGGTTAACGACCCAAGGGATGTGCATGATAACCTTGATGGACTAGAGTTGGGTTAACATGCTTTGAGGTTTATATCGATGAAATCAATGCTCTCAATCTTCTATCTTTTCACACAATTGGATATTAACTTTTTTTGTTTACTTTAAAAACATGCAAGGATGTGCATGATAACCTTGATGGACTAGAGTTGGGTTAACATGCTTTGAGGTTTCCTAATCAAGAGTTGATGCTTAACGACCCAACGGATGTGCATGATAACCTTGATGGACTAGAGTTGGTTTAACATGCTTTGAGGTTTCCTAATCAAGAGTTGATGCTTAACGACCCAAGGGATGTGCATGATAACCTTGATGGACTAGAGTTAGGTTAACGTGCTTTGAGGGTTATATAGTTGAAATCAATGCTCTCAATCTTTTATATTTTCACACAATTGGATATTAACTTTTTTGTTTAGTTTAAAAACATCCTCGGATGTGCATGATAACCTTGATGGACTAGAGTTGGGTTAACATGCTTTGAGGTTTCCTAATCAAGAGTTGATGCTTAACGACCTAAGGGATGTGCATGATAACCTTGATGGAACTTGATGGACTAGAGTTGGGGTAACATGCTTTGAGGTTTCCTAATCAAGAGTTGATGCTTAACGACCCAAGGGATGTGCATGATAACCTTGATGGACTAGAGTTGGGTTCACCTGCTTTCAGGTTTCCTAATCAAGAGTTGATGTTTAACGACCCAAGGGATGTGCATGTTAACCTTGATGGACCATGATGGACTAGAATTGGGTTAACATGCTTTGAGGTTTCCTTGGGGCGTTAAGCATCAAGTCTTGATTAGGAAACCTCAAAGCATGTTAACCCAACTCTACTCCATCAAGGTTATGATGAGTTTATGCTTAACGACCCAAGGCATGTGCATAATAACTTTGATGGACTAGAGTTGGGTTAACATGCTCTGAGGTTTCCTAATCAAGAGTTGATGCTTAACGACCCAAGGGATGTGCATGATAACCTTGATGGACTAGAGTTGGGTTAATATGCTTTGAGGTTTCCTAATCAAGAGTTGATGCTTAACGACCCAAGGGATGTGCATGATAACCTGGATAGACTAGAGTTGGGTTAACATGCTTTGAGGGTTAATCGTTCAAATCAATGCTCTCAATCTTTTATCTTTTCACACAATTGGATATTAACTTTTTTGTTTAGTTTAAAAACATGCAGGGATGTGCATGATAACCTTGATGGACTAGAGTTGGGTTAACATGCTTTGAGGTTTCCTAATCAAGAGTTGATGTTTAACGACCGAAGGGATGTGCATGATAACCTTGATGGACCAGAGTTGGGTTAACATGCTTTGAGGTTTCCTAATCAAGAGTTGATGCTTAACGACCCAAGGGATGTGCATGATAACCTTAATGGACTAGTGTTAGGTTAACATGCTTTGAGGTTTCCTAATCTAGAGTTGATGCTTAACGACCCAAGGGATGTGCATGATAACCTTGATGGACTAGAGTTGGGTTAACATGCTTTGAGGTTTCCTAATCAAGAGTTGATGCTTAACGACCCAAGGGATGTGCATGATAACCTTGATGGACTAGAATTGGGTTAACATGCTTTGAGGTTTTGCTAATCAAGAGTTGATGCTTAACGACCCAAGGGATGTGAATGATAACCTTGATGGACTAGAGTTGGGTTAACATGATTTGACGTTTCCTAATAAAGGGCTGATGCTTAACGACCCTAGGAATGTGCATGATAACCTTGATGGACTAGAGTTGGGTTAACATGCTTTGAGGTTTCCTAATCAAGAGTTGATGCTTAACAACCCAAGGGATGTGCATGATCACCTTGATGGACTAGAGTTGGGTTAACATGCTTTGAGGTTTCCTAATCAAGATTTGATGCTTAACGACCCAAGGGATGTGCATGATAACCTTGATGGACTAGAGTTGGGTTAACATGCCTTGAGGTTTCCTAATCAAGAGTTGATGCTTAACGACCCAAGGGATGTGCATGGTAACCTTGATGGACTAGAGTTGGGTTAACATGCTTTGAGGGTTATATCGTTGAAATCAATGCTCTCAATCTTTTATCCTTTCACACAATTGGATATTAAATTTTTTGTTTAGTTTAAAAACATGCAGGGATGTGCATGATAACCTTGATGGACTAGAGTTGGGTTAACATGCTTTGAGGTTTCCTAATCAAGAGTTGATGTTTAACGACCGAAGGGATGTGCATGATAACCTTGATGGACTAGAGTTGGGTTAACATGCTTTGAGGTTTCCTAATCAAGAGTTGATGCTTAACAACCCAAGGGATGTGCATGATAACCTTAATGGACTAGTGTTAGGTTAACATGCTTTGAGGTTTCCTAATCTAGAGTTGATGCTTAAAGACCCAAGGGATGTGCATGATAACCTTGATGGACTAGAGTTGGGTTAACATGCTTTGAGGTTTCCTAATCAAGAGTTGATGTTTAACGACCGAAGGGATGTGCATGATAACCTTGATGGACTAGAGTTGGGTTAACATGCTTTGAGGTTTCCTAATCAAGAGTTGATGCTTAACAACCCAAGGGATGTGCATGATAACCTTAATGGACTAGTGTTAGGTTAACATGCTTTGAGGTTTCCTAATCTAGAGTTGATGCTTAACGACCCAAGGGATGTGCATGATAACCTTGATGGACTAGAGTTGGGTTAACATGCTTTGAGGTTTCCTAATCAAGAGTTGATGTTTAACGACCCAAGGGATGTGCATGATAACCTTGATGGACTAGAGTTGGGTTAACATGCTTTGAGGTTTCCTAATCAAGAGTTGATGCTTAACGACCCAAGGGATGTGCATGATAACCTTGATGGACTAGAGTTGGGTTAACATGCTTTGACGTTTCCTAATAAAGAGTTGATGCTTAACGACCCAAGGAATGTGCATGATAACCTTGATGGACTAGCGTTGGGTTAACATGCTTTGACGTTTCCTAATAAAGAGTTGATGCTTAACGACCCAAGGAATGTGCATGATAACCTTGATGGACTAGAGTTGGGTTAACATGCTTTGAGGTTTCGTAATCAAGAGTTGATGCTTAACAACCCAAGGGATGTGCATGATAACGTTGATGGACTAGAGTTGGGTTAACATTCTTTGAGGTTTCCTAATCAAGAGTTGATGCTTAACGACCCAAGGGATGTGCATGATAACCTTGATGGACTAGAGTTGGGTTAACATGCTTTGAGGTTTCCTAATCAAGAGTTGATGCTTAACGACCCAAGGGATGTGCATGATAACGTTGATGGACTCGAGTTGGGTTAACATGTTTTGAGGTTTTCTAATCAAGAGTTGATGCTTAACGACTCAAGGGATATGCATGATAACCTTGACAGACTAGAGTTGGGTTAACATGCTTTGAGGGTTATATCGTTGAAATCAATGCCCTCAATCTTTTATCTTTTCACACAATTGGATATTAACTTTTTTGTTTAGTTTAAAAACATGAAGGGATGTGCATGATAACCTTGATGTACTAGAGTTGGGTTAACATGCTTTGAGGTTTCCTAATAAGGAGTTGATGTTTAACGACAGAAGGGATGTGCATGATAACCTTGATGGCTATAGTTGGGTTAACATGCTTCGAGGTTTCCTAATCAAGAGTTGATGCTTAACAACCCAAGGGATGTGCATTATAACCTTGATGGACTAGAGTTGGGTTAACATGCTTTCAGGTTTCCTAATCAAGAGTTGATGCTTAACGACCCAAGGGATGTGCATGATAACCTTGATGGACTAGAGTTGGGTTAACATGCTTTGAGGTTTCCTAATCAAGAATTGATGCTTAACGACCCAATGGATGTGCATGATAACCTTGATGGACTAGAGTTGGGTTAACATACTTTGAGGTTTCCTAATCAAGAGTTTATGCTTAACGACCCAAGGGATGTGCATGATAACCTTGATGGACTAGAGTTGGGTTAACATGCTTTGAGGTTTCCTAATCAAGAGTTGATGCTTAAAGACCCAAGGGATGTGCATGATAACCTTGATGGACTAGAGTTGGGTTAACATGCTTTGAGGGTTATATCGTTGAAATGAATGCTCTCAATCTTTTATCTTTTCACACAATTGGATATTAACTTTTTTGTTTAGTTTAAAAACATGCAGGGATGTGCATGATAACCTTGATGGACTAGAGTTGGGTTAACATGCTTTGAGGTTTCCTAATCAAGAGTTGATGTTTAACGACCGAAGGGATGTGCATGATAACCTTGATGGACTAGAGTTGGGTTAACATGCTTTGAGGTTTCCTAATCAAGAGTTGATGCTTAACGACCAAAGGGATGTGCATCATAACCTTGATGGACTTGAGTTGGGTTAACATGCTTTGAGGTTTCCTAGTCTAGAGTTGATGCTTAATGACCCAAGGGATGTGCACGAAAACCTTGATGGACTAGAGTTGGATTAAAATGCTTTGAGGTTTCCTAATCAAGAGTTGATGCTTAACGACCCAAGGGATGTGCATGATAACCTTGATGGACTAGAGTTGGGTTAACATGCTTTGAGGTTTCCTAATCAAGAGTTGATGCTTAACGACCCAAGGGATGTGCATGATAACCTTGATGGACTACAATTGGGTTAACATGCTTATAGGTTTCCTAATCAAGAGTTGATGCTTAACGACCCAAGGGATGTGCATGATAACCTTGATGGACTAGAGTTGGGTTAACATGCTTTGAGGTTTCCTAATCAAGAGTTGATGCTTAACGACTCAAGGGATGTGCATGATAACCTTGATGGACTAGAGTTGGGTTAACATGCTTTGAGGGTTATATCGTTGAAATCAATGCTCTCAATCTTTTATTTTTTCACACAATTGGATATTAACTTTTTTATTTAGTTTAAAAACATGCAGGGATGTGCATGATAACCTTGATGGACTAGAGTTGGGTTAACATGCTTTAAGGTTTCCTAATCAAGAGTTGATGTATAACGACCGAAGGGATGTGCATGATAACCTTGATGGCTAGAGTTGGGTTAACATGCTTCGAGGTTTCATAATCAAGAGTTGATGCTTAACGACCCAAGGGATGTGCATGATAACCTTGATGGACTAGAGTTGGGTTAACATGCTTTGAGGTTTCCTAATCAAGAGTTGATGCTTAACGACCCAAGGGATGTGCATGATAACCTTGAGGGACTAGAGTTGGGTTAACATGCTTTGAGGTTTCCTAATCAAGAGTTGATGCTTAACGACCCAAGGGATGTGCATGATAACCTTGATGGACTAGAGTTGGGTTAACATGCTTTGAGGTTTCCTAATATAGAGTTGATGCTTAACGACCCAAGGGATGTGCATGATAACCTTGATGGACTAGAGTTGGGTTAACATGCTTTGAGGTTTCCTAATCAAGAGTTTATGCTTAACGACCTAAGGGATGTGCATGATAACCTTGATGGACTAGAGTTGGGTTAACATGCTTTGAGGGTTATATCGTTGAAATCAATGCTCTGAATCTTTTATCTTTTCACACAATTGGATATTAACTTTGTTGTTTAGTTTAAAAACATGCAGGGATGTGCATGATAACCTTGATGGACTAGAGTTGGGTTAACATGCTTTGAGGTTTCCTAATCAAGAGTTGATGTTTAACGACCGAAGGGATGTGCATGATAACCTTGATGGACTAGAGTTAGGTTAACATGCTTTGAGGTTTCCTAATCTAGAGTTGATGCTTAACGACCCAAGGGATGTGCATGATAACCTTAATGGACTAATGTTAGGTTAACATGCTTTGAGGTTTCCTAATCTAGAGTTGATGCTTAATGACCCAAGGGATGTGCATGATAACCTTGATGGAGTACAGTTGGGTTAACATGCTTTGAGGTTTCCTAATCAAGAGTTGATGCTTAACGACCCAAGGGATGTGCATGATAACCTTGATAGACTAGAGTTGGGTTAAGATGCTTTGAGGGTTATATCGTTGAAATCAATTCTCTCAATCTTTTATCTTTTCACACAATTGGATATTAACTTTTTTGTTTAGTTTAAAAACATGCCGGGATGTGCATGATAACCTTGATGGACTATATTTGGGTTAACATGCTTTGAGGTTTCCTAATCAAGAGTTGATGTTTAACGACCGAAGGGATGCGCATGATAACCTTGATGGACTAGATTTGGGTTAACATGCTTTGAGGTTTCCTAATCAAGAGTTGATGCTTAACGACCAAAGGGATGTGCATGATAACCTTGATGGACTTGAGTTGGGTTAACATGCTTTGAGGTTTCCTAGTCTAGAGTTGATGCTTAATGACCCAAGGGATGTGCATGATAACCTTGATGGACTAGAGTTGGATTAAAATGCTTTGAGGTTTCCTAATCAAGAGTTGATGCTTAACGACCCAAGGGATGTGCATGATAACCTTGATGGACTAGAGTTGGGTTAACATGCTTTGAGGTTTCCTAATCAAGAGTTGATGCTTAACGACCCAAGGGATGTGCATGATAACCTTGATGGACTACAGTTGGGTTAACATGCTTATAGGTTTCCTAATCAAGAGTTGATGCTTAACGACCCAAGGGATGTGCATGATAACCTTGATGGACTAGAGTTGGGTTAACATGCTTTGAGGTTTCCTAATCAAGAGTTGATGCTTAACGACTCAAGGGATGTGCATGATAACCTTGATGGACTAGAGTTGGGTTAACATGCTTTGAGGGTTATATCGTTGAAATCAATGCTCTCAATCTTTTATTTTTTCACACAATTGGATATTAACTTTTTTGTTTAGTTTAAAAACATGCAGGGATGTGCATGATAACCTTGATGGACTAGAGTTGGGTTAACATGCTTTCAGGTTTCCTAATCAAGAGTTGATGTATAACGACCGAAGGGATGTGCATGATAACCTTGATGGCTAGAGTTGGGTTAACATGCTTCGAGGTTTCATAATCAAGAGTTGATGCTTAACGACCCAAGGGATGTGCATGATAACCTTGATGGACTAGAGTTGGGTTAACATGCTTTGAGGTTTCCTAATCAAGAGTTGATGCTTAACGACCCAAGGGATGTGCATGATAACCTTGAGGGACTAGAGTTGGGTTAACATGCTTTGAGGTTTCCTAATCAAGAGTTGATGCTTAACGACCCAAGGGATGTGCATGATAACCTTGATGGACTAGAGTTGGGTTAACATGCTTTGAGGTTTCCTAATATAGAGTTGATGCTTAACGACCCAAGGGATGTGCATGATAACCTTGATGGACTAGAGTTGGGTTAACATGCTTTGAGGTTTCCTAATCAAGAGTTGATGCTTAACGACCTAAGGGATGTGCATGATAACCTTGATGGACTAGAGTTGGGTTAACATGCTTTGAGGGTTATATCGTTGAAATCAATGCTCTCAATCTTTTATCTTTTCACACAATTGGAGATTAACTTTGTTGTTTAGTTTAAAAACATGCAGGGATGTGCATGATAACCTTGATGGACTAGAGTTGGGTTAACATGCTTTGAGGTTTCCTAATCAAGAGTTGATGCTTAACGACTCAAGGGATGTGCATGATAACCTTGATGGACTAGAGTTGGGTTAACATGCTTTGAGGGTTATATCGTTGAAATCAATGCTCTCAATCTTTTATTTTTTCACACAATTGGATATTAACTTTTTTGTTTAGTTTAAAAACATGCAGGGATGTGCATGATAACCTTGATGGACTAGAGTTGGGTTAACATGCTTTAAGGTTTCCTAATCAAGAGTTGATGTATAACGACCGAAGGGATGTGCATGATAACCTTGATGGCTAGAGTTGGGTTAACATGCTTCGAGGTTTCATAATCAAGAGTTGATGCTTAACGACCCAAGGGATGTGCATGATAACCATGATGGACTAGAGTTGGGTTAACATGCTTTGAGGTTTCCTAATCAAGAGTTGATGCTTAACGACCCAAGGGATGTGCATGATAACCTTGAGGGACTAGAGTTGGGTTAACATGCTTTGAGGTTTCCTAATCAAGAGTTGATGCTTAACGACCCAAGGGATGTGCATGATAACCTTGATGGACTAGAGTTGGGTTAACATGCTTTGAGGTTTCCTAATATAGAGTTGATGCTTAACGACCCAAGGGATGTGCATGATAACCTTGATGGACTAGAGTTGGGTTAACATGCTTTGAGGTTTCCTAATCAAGGGTTGATGCTTAACGACCTAAGGGATGTGCATGATAACCTTGATGGACTAGAGTTGGGTTAACATGCTTTGAGGGTTATATCGTTGAAATCAATGCTCTCAATCTTTTATCTTTTCACACAATTGGATATTAACTTTGTTGTTTAGTTTAAAAACATGCAGGGATGTGCATGATAACCTTGATGGACTAGAGTTGGGTTAACATGCTTTGAGGTTTCCTAATCAAGAGTTGATGTTTAACGACCGAAGGGATGTGCATGATAACCTTGATGGACTAGAGTTAGGTTAACATGCTTTGAGGTTTCCTAATCTAGAGTTGATGCTTAACGACCCAAGGGATGTGCATGATAACCTTGACGGACTAGAGTTGGGTTAACATGCTTTGAGGTTTCCTAATCAAGAGATGATGCTTAACGACCCAAGGGATGTGAATGATAACATTGATGGACTAGA
Source organism: Lactuca saligna (assembly GCF_052625555.1). Classification (NCBI taxonomy): domain Eukaryota; kingdom Viridiplantae; phylum Streptophyta; class Magnoliopsida; order Asterales; family Asteraceae; genus Lactuca; species Lactuca saligna. The sequence continues at coordinate 178,431,249 of NC_136422.1, read as the reverse complement.
GTTGGGTTAACATGCTTTGAGGTTTCCTAATCAAGAGTTGATGCTTAACGACCCAAGGGATGTGCATGATAACCTTGATGGACTAGAGTTGGGTTAACATGCTTTGACATTTCCTAATAAAGAGTTGATGCTTAATGACCCAAGGAATGTGCATGATAACCTTGATGGACTAGAGTTGGGTTAACCTGCTTTGAGGTTTCCTAATCAAGATTTGATGCTTAAAGACCCAAGGGATGTGCATGATAACCTTGATGGACTAGAGTTGGGTTAACATGCTTTGAGGTTTCCTAATAAAGAGTTGATGCATAACGACCAAAGGGATGTGCATGATAACCTTGATGGACTTGAGTTGGGTTAACATGCTTTGAGGTTTCCTAGTCTAGAGGTGATGCTTAATGACCCAAGGGATGTGCATGATAACCTTGATGGACTAGAGTTGGATTAAAACGCTTTGAGGTTTCCTAATCAAGAGTTGATGCTTAACGACCCAAGGGATGTGCATGATAACCTTGATGCACTAGAGTTGGGTTAACATGCTTTGAGGTTTCGTAATCAAGAGTTGATGCTTAACGACCCAAGGGATGTGCATGATAACCTTCATGGACTAGAGTTGGGTTAACATGCTTATAGGTTTCCTAATCAAGAGTTGATGCTTAACGACCCAAGGGATGTGCATGATAACCTTGATGGACTAGAGTTGGGTTAACATGCTTTGAGGTTTCCTAATCAAGAGTTGATGCTTAACGACTCAAGGGATGTGCATGTTAACCTTGATGGACTAGAGTTGGGTTAACATGCTTTGAGGGTTATATCGTTGAAATCAATGCTCTCAATCTTTTATCTTTTCACACAATTGGATATTAACTTTTTTGTTTAGTTTAAAAGCATGCAGGGATGTGCATGATAACCTTGATGGACTAGAGTTGGGTTAACATGCTTTGAGGTTTCCTAATCAAGAGTTGATGTTTAAGACCGAAGGGTTGTGCATGATAACCTTGATGGCTAGATTTGGGTTAACATGCTTCGAGGCTTCCTAATCAAGAGTTGATGCTTGACGACCCAAGGGATGTGCATGATAACCTTGATGGACTAGAGTTGGGTTAACATGCTTTGAGGTTTCCGAATCAAGAGCTGATGCTTAACGACCCAAGGGATGTGCATGATAACCTTGATGCACTAGAGTTGGGTTAACATGCTTTGAGGTTTCCTAATCAAGAGTTGATGCTTAACGACCCAAGGGATGTGCATGATAACCTTGATGGACTAGAGTTGGGTTAACATGCTTTGAGGTTTCCTAATATAGAGTTGATGCTTAACGACCCAAGGGATGTGCATGATAACCTTGATGGACTAGAGTTGGGTTAACATGCTTTGAGGTTTCCTAAATGGACTAGAGTTGGGTTAACATGCTTTGAGGGTTATATCGTTGAAATCAATGATCTCAATCTTTTATCTTTTCACACAATTGGATATTTACTTTGTTGTTTAGTTTAAAAACATGTAGGGATGTGCATGATAACCTTGATGGACTAGAGTTGGGTTAACATGCTTTGAGGTTTCCTAATCAAGAGTTGATGTTTAACGACCGAAGGGATGCGCATGATAACCTTGATGGACTAGAGTTAGGTTAACATGCTTTGAGGTTTCCTAATCTAGAGTTGATACTTAACGACCCAAGGGATGTACATGATAACCTTGATGGACTAGAGTTGGGTTAACATGCTTTGAGGTTTCCTAATCAAGAGATGATGCTTAACGACCCAAGGGATGTGCATGATAACATTGATGGACTAGAGTTGGGTTAACATGCTTGAGGTTTCCTAATCAAGAGTTGATGCTTAACGACCCAAGGGATGTGCATGATAACCTTGATGGACTAGAGTTTGGTTAACATGCTTTGAGGTTTCCTAATCAAGAGTTGATGCTTAACGACCCAAGGGATGTGCATCATAACCTTGATAGACTAAAGTTGGGTTAACATGCTTTGACATTTCCTAATAAAGAGTTGATGCTTAATGACCCAAGGAATGTGTATTGTAACCTTGATGGACTAGAGTTGGGTTAACATGCTTTGAGGTTTCCTAATCAAGAGTTGATGCTTAACAACCCAAGGGATGTGCATGATAACCTTGATGGACTAGACTTGGGTTAACATGCTTTGAGGTTTCCTAATCAAGATTTGATGCTTAACGACCCAAGGGATGTGCATGATAACCTTGATGGACTAAAGTTGGGTTAACATGCTTATAGGTTTCCTAATCAAGAGTTGATGCTTAACGACCCAAGGGATGTGCATGTTAACCTTGATGGACTAGAGTTGGGTTAAGATGCTTTGAGGTTTCCTAATCAAGAGTTGATGATTAATGACTCAAGGGATGTGCATGATAACCTTGATGGACTAGAGTTGGGTTAAAATGCTTTGAGGGTTATATCGTTGAAATCAATGCTCTCAATCTTTTAACTTTTCACACAATTGGATATTAACTTTTTTGTTTAGTTTAAAAACATGCAGGGATGTGCATGATAACCTTGATGGACTAGAGTTGGGTTAACATGCTTTGAGGTTTCCTAATCAAGAGTTGATGTTTAACGACCGAAGGGATGTGCATGATAACCTTGATGGCTAGATTTGGGTTAACATGCTTCGAGGTTTCCTAATCAAGAATTGATGCTTAACGACCCAAGGGATATGCATGATAACCTTGATGGAGTAGAGTTGGGTTAACATGCTTTGAGGTTTCCTAATCAAGAGTTGATGCTTAACGACCCAAGGGATGTGCATGATAACCTTAATGGACTAGAGTTGGGTTAACATGCTTTGAGGTTTCCTAATCAAGAGTTGATGCTTAAGGACCCAAGGGATGTGCATGATAACCTTGATGGACTAGAGTAGGGTTAACATGCTTTGAGGTTTCCTAATATGGAGTTGATGCTTAACGACCCAAGGGATGTGTAATATTACCCTTATGGAGTAGAGTTGGGTTAACATGCTTTGAGGTTTCCTAATCAAGAGTTGATGCTTAACGACCCAAGGGATGTGCATGATAACCTTGATGGACTAGAGTTGGGTTAACATGCTTTGAGGGTTATATCGTTGAAATCAATGCTCTCAATCTTTTATCTTTTCACACAATTGGAAATTAACTTTTTTGTTTAATTTAAAAACATGTAGGGATGTGCATGATAACCTTGATGGAATAGAGTTGGGTTAACATGCTTTGAGGTTTCCTAATCAAGAGTTGATGTTAAACGATCGAAGGGATGTGCATGATAACATTGATGGACAAGAGTAGGGTTAACATGCTTTGAGGTTTCCTAATCAAGAGTTGATGCTTAACGACCCAAGGGATGCGCATGATAACCTTGATGGACTAGAGTTGGTTTAGCATGCTTTGAGGTTTCCTAATCAAGAGTTGATGCGTAACAACCCAAGGGATGTGCATGATAACCTTGCTAGACTAGAGTTGGGTTAACATGCTTTGAGGTTTCCTAATCAAGAGTTGATGCTTAACGACCTAAGGGATGTGCATGATAACCATGATGGACTAGAGTTGGGTCAACATGCTTTGAGGGTTATATCGTTGAAATCAATGCTCTCAATCTTTTATCTTTTCACACAATTGGATATTAACTTTGTTGTTTAGTTTAAAAACATGCAGGGATGTGCATGATAACCTTGATGGACTAGAGTTGGGTTAACATGCTTTGAGGTTTCCTAATCAAGAGTTGATGTTTAACGAACGAAGGGATGTGCATGATAACCTTGATGGACTAGAGTTAGGTTAACATGCTTTGAGGTTTCCTAATCTAGAGTTGATGCTTAACGACCCAAGGGATGTGCATGATAACCTTGACGGACTAGAGTTGGGTTAACATGCTTTGAGGTTTCCTAATCAAGAGATGATGCTTAACGACCCAAGGGATGTGCATGATAACATTGATGGACTAGAGTTGGGTTAACATGCTTTGAGGTTTCCTAATCAAGAGTTGATGCTTAACGACCCAAGGGATGTGCATGATAACCTTGATGGACTAGAGTTGGGTTAACATGCTTTGACATTTCCTAATAAAGAGTTGATGCTTAATGACCCAAGGAATATGCATGATAACCTTGATGGACTAGAGTTGGGTTAACCTGCTTTGAGGTTTCCTAATCAAGATTTGATGCTTAAAGACCCAAGGGATGTGCATGATAACCTTGTTGGACTAGAGTTGGGTTAACATGCTTTGAGGTTTCCTAATCAAGAGTTGATGCTTAACGACTCAAGGGATGTGCATGATAACCTTGATGGACTAGAGTTGGGTTAACATGCTTTGAGGGTTATATCGTTGAAATCAATGCTCTCAATCTTTTATCTTTTCACACAATTGGAAATTAACTTTTTTGTTGAATTTAAAAACATGTAGGGATGTGCATGATAACCTTGATGGAATAGAGTTGGGTTAACATGCTTTGAGGTTTCCTAATCAAGAGTTGATGTTAAACGATCGAAGGGATGTGCATGATAACATTGATGGACAAGAGTAGGGTTAACATGCTTTGAGGTTTCCTAATCAAGAGTTGATGCTTAACGACCCAAGGGATGTGCATGATAACCTTGATGGACTAGAGTTGGTTTAGCATGCTTTGAGGTTTCCTAATCAAGAGTTGATGCTTAACAACCCAAGGGATGTGCATGATAACCTTGCTGGACTAGAGTTGGGTTAACATGCTTTGAGGTTTCCTAATCAAGAGTTGATGCATAACGACCTAAGGGATGTACATGATAACCTTGATGGACTAGAGTTGGGTTAACATGCTTTGAGGGTTATATCGTTGAAATCAATGCTCTCAGTCTTTTATCTTTTCACACAATTGGATATTAACTTTTTTGCTTAGTTTAAAAACATGTAGGGATGTGCATGATAACCTTGATGGAATAGAGTTGGGTTAACATGGTTTGAGGTTTCCTAATCAAGAGTTGATGTTTAACGACCGAAGGGATGTGCATGATAAAATTGATGGACAAGAGTAGGGTTAACATGCTTTGAGGTTTCCTAATCATGAGTTCATGGTTAACGACCCAAGGGATGTGCATGATAACCTTGATGGACTAGAGTTGGGTTAACATGCTTTGAGGTTTCCAAATCTAGAGTTGATGCTTAACGACCCAAGGGATGTGCATGATAACCTTGATGGACTAGAGTTGGGTTAACATGCTTTGAGGTTTCCTAATCAAGAGTGGATGCTTAACGACCCAAGGGATGTGCATGATAACCTTGATGGACTAGAGTTGGGTTATCATGCTTTGAGGGATATATCGTTGAAATCAATGCTCTCAATCTTTTATCTTTTCACTCAATTGGATATTAACTTTTTTGTTTAGTTTAAAAACATGCCGGGATGTGCATGATAACCTTGATGGACTAGATTTGGGTTAACATGCTTTGAGGTTTCCTAATCAAGAGTTGATGTTTAACGACCGAAGGGATGTGCATGATAACCTTGATGGACTAGAGTTGGGTTAACATGCTTTGAGGTTTCCTAATAAAGAGTTGATGCATAACGACCAAAGGGATGTGCATGATAACCTTGATGGACTTGAGTTGGGTTAACATGCTTTGAGGGTTATATCGTTGAAATCAATGCTCTCAATCTTTTATCTTTTCACACAATTGGATATTAACTTTTTTGTTTAGTTTAAAAGCATGCAGGGATGTGCATGATAACCTTGATGGACTAGAGTTGGGTTAACATGCTTTGAGGTTTCCTAATCAAGAGTTGATGTTTAACGACCGAAGGGTTGTGCATGATAACCTTGATGGACTTGAGTTGGGTTAACATGCTTTGAGGTTTCCTAGTCTAGAGGTGATGCTTAATGACCCAAGGGATGTGCATGATAACCTTGATGGACTAGAGTTGGATTAAAATGCTTTGAGGTTTCCTAATCAAGAGTTGATGCTTAACGACCCAAGGGATGTGCATGATAACCTTGATGGACTAGAGTTGGGTTAACATGCTTTGAGGTTTCGTAATCAAGAGTTGATGCTTAACGACCCAAGGGATGTGCATGATAACCTTGATGGACTAGAGTTGGGTTAACATGCTTATAGGTTTCCTAATCAAGAGTTGATGCTTAACGACCCAAGGGATGTGCATGATAACCTTGATGGACTAGAGTTGGGTTAACATGCTTTGAGGTTTCCGAATCAAGAGGTGATGCTTAACGACCCAAGGGATGTGCATGATAACCTTGATGGACTAGAGTTGGGTTAACATGCTTTGAGGGTTATATCGTTGAAATCAATGCTCTCAATCTTTTATCTTTTCACACAATTGGATATTAACTTTTTTGTTTAGTTTAAAAGCATGCGGGGATGTGCATGATAACCTTGATAGACTAGAGTTGGGTTAACATGCTTTGAGGTTTCCTAATCAAGAGTTGATGTTTAACGACCGAAGGGTTGTGCATGATAACCTTGATGGCTAGAGTTGGGTTAACATGCTTCGAGGCTTCCTAATCAAGAGTTGATGCTTGACGACCCAAGGGATGTGCATGATAACCTTGATGGACTAGAGTTGGGTTAACATGCTTTGAGGTTTCCGAATCAAGAGGTGATGCTTAACGACCCAAGGGATGTGCATGATAACCTTGATGGACTAGACATGCTTTGAGGTTTCCTAATATAGAGTTGATGCTTAACGACCCAAGGGATGTGCATGATAACCTTGATGGACTAGAGTTGGGTTAACATGCTTTGAGTTTTCCTAAACAAGAGTTGATGCTTAACGACCCAAGGGATGTGCATGATAACCTTCATGGACTAGAGTTGGGTTAACATGCTTTGTGGGTTATATCGTTGAAATCAATGCTCTCAATCTTTTATCTTTTCACACAATTGGATATTTACTTTGTTGTTTAGTTTAAAAAACATGCAGGGATGTGCATGATAACCTTGATGGACTAGAGTTGGGTTAACATGCTTTGAGGTTTCCTAATCAAGAGTTGATGTTTAACGACCGAAGGGATGTGCATGATAACCTTGATGGACTAGAGTTAGGTTAACATTCTTTGAGGTTTCCTAATCTAGAGTTGATACTTAACCACCCAAGGGATGTGCATGATAACCTTGATGGACTAGAGTTGGGTTAACATGCTTTGAGGTTTCCTAATCAAGAGATGATGCTTAACGACCCAAGGGATGTGCATGACAACATTGATGGACTAGAGTTGGGTTAACATGCTTGAGGTTTCCTAATCAAGAGTTGATGCTTAACGACCCAAGGGATGTGCACGATAACCTTGATGGACTAGAGTTGGGTTAACATGCTTTGAGGTTTCCTAATCAAGAGTTGATGCTTAACGACCCAAGGGATGTGCATGTTAAGCTTGATGGACTAGAGTTTGGTTAACATGCTTTGAGGATTCCTAATCAAGAGTTGATGATTAACGACTCAAGGGATGTGCATGATAACCTTGATGGACTAGAGTTGGGTTAAAATGCTTTGAGGGTTATATCGTTGAAATCAATGCTCTCAATCTTTTATCTTTTCACACAATTGGATATTAACTTTTTTGTCTAGTTTAAAAACATGCAGGGATGTGCATGATAACCTTGATGGACTAGAGTTGGGTTAACATGATTTGAGGTTTCCTAATCAAGAGTTGATGTTTAACGACCGAAGGGATGTGCATGATAACCTTGATGGCTAGATTTGGGTTAACATGCTTCGAGGTATCCTAATCAAGAGTTGATGCTTAACGACCCAAGGGATATGCATGATAACCTTGATGGACTAGAGTTGGGTTAACATGCTTTGAGGTTTCCTAATCAAGAGTTGATGCTTAACGACCCAAGGGATGTGCATGATAACCTTGATGGACTAGAGTTGGGTTAACATGCTTTGAGGTTTCCTAATCAAGAGTTGATGATTAAGGACCCAAGGGATGTGCATGATAACCTTGATGGACTAGAGTCGGGTTAACATGCTTTGAGGTTTCCTAATATGGAGTTGATGCTTAACGACCCAAGGGATATGCATGATAACCTTGATGGAATAGAGTTGGGTTAACATGCTTTGAGGTTTCCTAATCAAGAGTTGATGTTTAACGACCGAAGGGATGTGCATGATAACATTGATCGACAAGAGTAGGGTTAACATGCTTTGAGGTTTCCTAATCATGAGTTCATGCTTAACGACCCAAGGGATGTGCATGATAACCTTGATGGACTAGAGTTGGGTTAACATGCTTTGAGGTTTCCAAATCTAGAGTTGATGCTTAACGACCCAAGGGATGTGCATGATAACCTTGATGGACTAGAGTTGGGTTAACATGCTTTGAGGTTTCCTAATCAAGAGTTGATGCTTGACGACCCAAGGGATGTGCATGATAACCTTGATGGACTAGAGTTGGGTTATCATGCTTTGAGGGTTATATCGTTGAAATCAATGCTCTCAATCTTTTATCTTTTCACTCAATTGGATATTAACTTTTTTGTTTAGTTTAAAAACATGCCGGGATGTGCATGATAACCTTGATGGACTAGATTTGGGTTAACATGCTTTGAGGTTTCCTAATCAAGAGTTGATGTTTAACGACCAAAGGGATGTGCATGATAACCTTGATGGACTAGAGTTGGGTTAACATGCTTTGAGGTTTCCTAATAAAGAGTTGATGCATAACGACCAAAGGGATGTGCATGATAACCTTGATGGACTTGAGTTGGGTTAACATGCTTTGAGGTTTCCTAGTCTAGAGGTGATGCTTAATGACCCAAGGGATGTGCATGATAACCTTGATGGACTAGAGTTGGATTAAAATGCTTTGAGGTTTCCTAATCAAGAGTTGATGCTTAACGACCCAAGGGATGTGCATGATAACCTTGATGGACTAGAGTTGGGTTAACATGCTTTGAGGTTTCGTAATCTAGAGTTGATGCTTAACGACCCAAGGGATGTGCATGATAACCTTGATGGACTAGATTTGGGTTAACATGCTTATAGGTTTCCTACTCAAGAGTTGATGCTTAACGACCCAAGGGATGTGCATGATAACCTTGATGGACTAGAGTTGGGTTAACATGCTTTGAGGTTTCCTAATCAAGAGTTGATGCTTAACGACTCAAGGGATGTGCATGTTAACCTTGATGGACTAGAGTTGGGTTAACATGCTTTGAGGGTTATATCGTTGAAATCAATGCTCTCAATCTTTTATCTTTTCACACAATTGGATATTAACTTTTTTGTTTAGTTTAAAAGCATGCAGGGATGTGCATGATAACCTTGATGGACTAGAGTTGGGTTAACATGCTTTGAGGTTTCCTAATCAAGAGTTGATGTTTAACGACCGAAGGGTTGTGCATGATAACCTTGATGGCTAGAGTTGGGTTAACATGCTTCGAGGCTTCCTAATCAAGAGTTGATGCTTGACGACCCAAGGGATGTGCATGATAACCTTGATGGACTAGAGTTGGGTTAACATGCTTTGAGGTTTCCGAATCAAGAGGTGATGCTTAACGACCCAAGGGATGTGCATGATAACCTTGATGGACTAGAGTTGGGTTAACATGCTTTGAGGTTTCCTAATCAAGAGTTGATGCTTAACGACCCAAGGGATGTGCATGATAACCTTGATGGACTAGAGTTGGGTTAACATGCTTTGAGGTTTACTAATATAGACTTGATGCTTAACGACCCAAGGGATGTGCATGATAACCTTGATGGACTAGAGTTGGGTTAACATGCTTTGAGGTTTCCTAATCAAGAGTTGATGCTTAACGACCCAAGGGATGGTCATGATAACCTTCATGGACTAGAGTTGGGTTAACATGCTTTGAGGGTTATATCGTTGAAATCAATGCTCTCAATCTTTTATCTTTTCACACAATTGGATATTTACTTTGTTGTTTAGTTTAAAAACATGCAGGGATGTGCATGATAACCTTGATGGACTAGAGTTGGGTTAACATGCTTTGAGGATTCCTAATCAAGAGTTGATGATTAACGACTCAAGGGATGTGCATGATAACCTTGATGGACTAGAGTTGGGTTAAAATGCTTTGAGGGTTATATCGTTGAAATCAATGCTCTCAATCTTTTATCTTTTCACACAATTGGATATTAACTTTTTTGTCTAGTTTAAAAACATGCAGGGATGTGCATGATAACCTTGATGGACTAGAGTTGGGTTAACATGATTTGAGGTTTCCTAATCAAGAGTTGATGTTTAACGACCGAAGGGATGTGCATGATAACCTTGATGGCTAGATTTGGGTTAACATGCTTCGAGGTATCCTAATCAAGAGTTGATGCTTAACGCGCCAAGGGATATGCATGATAACCTTGATGGACTAGAGTTGGGTTAACATGCTTTGAGGTTTCCTAATCAAGAGTTGATGCTTAACGACCCAAGGGATGTGCATGATAACCTTGATGGACTAGAGTTGGGTTAACATGCTTTGAGGTTTCCTAATCAAGAGTTGATGCTTAAGGACCCAAGGGATGTGCATGATAACCTTGATGGACTAGAGTCGGGTTAACATGCTTTGAGGTTTCCTAATATGGAGTTGATGCTTAACGACCCAAGGGATATGCATGATAACCTTGATGGAATAGAGTTGGGTTAACATGCTTTGAGGTTTCCTAATCAAGAGTTGATGTTTAACGACCGAAGGGATGTGCATGATAACATTGATCGACAAGAGTAGGGTTAACATGCTTTGAGGTTTCCTAATCATGAGTTCATGCTTAACGACCCAAGGGATGTGCATGATAACCTTGATGGACTAGAGTTGGGTTAACATGCTTTGAGGTTTCCAAATCTAGAGTTGATGCTTAACGACCCAAGGGATGTGCATGATAACCTTGATGGACTAGAGTTGGGTTAACATGCTTTGAGGTTTCCTAATCAAGAGTTGATGCTTGACGACCCAAGGGATGTGCATGATAACCTTGATGGACTAGAGTTGGGTTATCATGCTTTGAGGGTTATATCGTTGAAATCAATGCTCTCAATCTTTTATCTTTTCACTCAATTGGATATTAACTTTTTTGTTTAGTTTAAAAACATGCCGGGATGTGCATGATAACCTTGATGGACTAGATTTGGGTTAACATGCTTTGAGGTTTCCTAATCAAGAGTTGATGTTTAACGACCGAAGGGATGTGCATGATAACCTTGATGGACTAGAGTTGGGTTAACATGCTTTGAGGTTTCCTAATAAAGAGTTGATGCATAACGACCAAAGGGATGTGCATGATAACCTTGATGGACTTGAGTTGGGTTAACATGCTTTGAGGTTTCCTAGTCTAGAGGTGATGCTTAATGACCCAAGGGATGTGCATGATAACCTTGATGGACTAGAGTTGGATTAAAATGCTTTGAGGTTTCCTAATCAAGAGTTGATGCTTAACGACCCAAGGGATGTGCATGATAACCTTGATGGACTAGAGTTGGGTTAACATGCTTTGAGGTTTCGTAATCTAGAGTTGATGCTTAACGACCCAAGGGATGTGCATGATAACCTTGATGGACTAGATTTGGGTTAACATGCTTATAGGTTTCCTACTCAAGAGTTGATGCTTAACGACCCAAGGGATGTGCATGATAACCTTGATGGACTAGAGTTGGGTTAACATGCTTTGAGGTTTCCTAATCAAGAGTTGATGCTTAACGACTCAAGGGATGTGCATGTTAACCTTGATGGACTAGAGTTGGGTTAACATGCTTTGAGGGTTATATCGTTGAAATCAATGCTCTCAATCTTTTATCTTTTCACACAATTGGATATTAACTTTTTTGTTTAGTTTAAAAGCATGCAGGGATGTGCATGATAACCTTGATGGACTAGAGTTGGGTTAACATGCTTTGAGGTTTCCTAATCAAGAGTTGATGTTTAACGACCGAAGGGTTGTGCATGATAACCTTGATGGCTAGAGTTGGGTTAACATGCTTCGAGGCTTCCTAATCAAGAGTTGATGCTTGACGACCCAAGGGATGTGCATGATAACCTTGATGGACTAGAGTTGGGTTAACATGCTTTGAGGTTTCCGAATCAAGAGGTGATGCTTAACGACCCAAGGGATGTGCATGATAACCTTGATGGACTAGAGTTGGGTTAACATGCTTTGAGGTTTCCTAATCAAGAGTTGATGCTTAACGACCCAAGGGATGTGCATGATAACCTTGATGGACTAGAGTTGGGTTAACATGCTTTGAGGTTTACTAATATAGACTTGATGCTTAACGACCCAAGGGATGTGCATGATAACCTTGATGGACTAGAGTTGGGTTAACATGCTTTGAGGTTTCCTAATCAAGAGTTGATGCTTAACGACCCAAGGGATGGTCATGATAACCTTCATGGACTAGAGTTGGGTTAACATGCTTTGAGGGTTATATCGTTGAAATCAATGCTCTCAATCTTTTATCTTTTCACACAATTGGATATTTACTTTGTTGTTTAGTTTAAAAACATGCAGGGATGTGCATGATAACCTTGATGGACTAGAGTTGGGTTAACATGCTTTGAGGTTTCCTAATCAAGAGTTGATGTTTAACGACCGAAGGGATGTGCATGATAACCTTGATGGACTAGAGTTAGGTTAACATGCTTTGAGGTTTCCTAATCTAGAGTTGATGCTTAACGACCCAAGGGATGTGCATGATAACCTTGATGGACTAGAGTTGGGTTAACATGCTTTGAGGTTTCCTAATCAAGAGATGATGCTTAACGACCCAAGGGATGTGCATGATAACATTGATGGACTAGAGTTGGGTTAACATGCTTGAGGTTTCCTAATCAAGAGTTGATGCTTAACGACCCAAGGGATGTGCATGATAACCTTGATGGACTAGAGTTGGGTTAACATGCTTTGAGGTTTCCTAATCAAGAGTTGATGCTTAACGACCCAAGGGATGTGCATGATAACCTTGATGGACTAAAGTTGGGTTAACATGCTTTGACATTTCCTAATAAAGAGTTGATGCTTAATGACCCAAGGAATGTGCATTGTAACCTTGATGGACTAGAGTTGGGTTAACATGCTTTGAGGTTTCCTAATCAAGAGTTGATGCTTAACAACCCAAGGGATGTGCATGATAACCTTGATGGACTAGAGTTGGGTTAACATGCTTTGAGGTTTCCTAATCAAGATTTGATGCTTAACGACCCAAGGGATGTGCATGATAACCTTGATGGACTAGAGTTGGGTTAACATGCTTATAGGTTTCCTAATCAAGAGTTGATGCTTAACGACCCAAGGGATGTGCATGTTAACCTTGATGGACTAGAGTTGGGTTAACATGCTTTGAGGTTTCCTAATCAAGAGTTGATGATTAACGACTCAAGGGATGTGCATGATAACCTTGATGGACTAGAGTTGGGTTAACATGCTTTGAGGTTTCCTAATATGGAGTTGATGCTTAACGACCCAAGGGATGTGCATGATAACCTTGATGGACTAGAGTTGGGTTAACATGCTTTGAGGTTTCCTAATCAAGAGTTGATGCTTAACGACCCAAGGGATGTGCATGATAACCTTGATGGACTAGAGTTGGGTTAACATGCTTTGAGGGTTATATCGTTGAAATCAATGCTCTCAATCTTTTATCTTTTCACACAATTGGATATTAACTTTGTTGTTCAGTTTAAAAACATGCAGGGATGTGCATGATAACCTTGATGGACTAGAGTTGGGTCAACATGCTTTGAGGTTTCCTAATCAAGAGTTGATGTTTAACGACCGAAGGGATGTGCATGATAACCTTGATGGACTAGAGTTAGGTTAACATGCTTTGAGGTTTCCTAATCTAGAGTTGATGCTTAACGACCCAAGGGATGTGCATGATAACCTTGATGGACTAGAGTTGGGTTAACATGCTTTGAGGTTTCCTAATCAAGAGATGATGCTTAAAGACCCAAGGGATGTGCATGATAACATTTATGGACTAGAGTTGGGTTAACATGCTTTGAGGTTTCCTAATCAAGAGTTGATGCTTAACGACCCAAGGGATGTGCATGATAACCTTGATGGACTAGAGTTGGGTTAACATGCTTTGAGGTTTCCTAATCAAGAGTTGATGCATAACGACCTAAGGGATGTGCATGATAACCTTGATGGACTAGAGTTGGGTTAACATGCTTTGAGGGTTATATCGTTGAAATCAATGCTGTCAATCTTTTATCTTTTCACACAATTGGATATTAACTTTTTTGTTTAGTTTCAAAACATGTAGGGATGTGCATGATAACCTTGATGGAATAGAGTTGGGTTAACATGCTTTGAGGTTTCCTAATCAAGAGTTGATGTTAAACGACCGAAGGGATGTGCATGACAACATTGATGGACAAGAGTAGGGTTAACATGCTTTGAGGTTTCCTAATCAAGAGTTGATGCTTAACGACCCAAGGGATGTGCATGATAACCTTGATGGACTAGAGTTGGGTTAGCATGCTTTGAGGTTTCCTAATCACGAGTTGATGCTTAACAACCCAAGGGATGTGCATGATAACCTTGATGGACTAGAGTTCGGTTAACATGCTTTGAGGTTTCCTAATCAAGAGTTGATGCATAACGACCTCAGGGATGTGCATGATAACCTTGATGGACTAGAGTTGGGTTAACATGCTTTGAGGGTTATATCGTTGAAATCAATGCTCTCAATCTTTTATCTTTTCACACAATTGGATATTAACTTTTTTGTTTAGTTTAAAAACATGTAGGGATGTGCATGATAACCTTGATGGAATAGAGTTGGGTTAACATGCTTTGAGGTTTCCTAATCAAGAGTTGATGTTTAACGACCGAAGGGATGTGCATGATAACATTGATGGACAAGAGTAGGGTTAACATGATTTGAGGTTTCCTAATCATGAGGTGATGCTTAACGACCCAAGGGATGTGCATGATAACCTTGATGGACTAGAGTTGGGTTAACATGCTTTGAGGTTTCCAAATCTAGAGTTGATGCTTAACGACCCAAGGGATGTGCATGATAACCTTGATGGACTAGAGTTGGGTTAACATGCTTTGAGGTTTCCTAATCAAGAGTTGATGCTTAACGACCCAAGGGATGTGCATGATAACCTTGATGGACTAGAGTTGGGTTAACATGCTTTGAGGGTTATATCGTTGAAATCAATGCTCTCAATCTTTTATCTTTTCACTCAATTGGATATTAACTTTTTTGTTTAGTTTAAAAACATGTCGGGATGTGCATGATAACCTTGATGGACTAGATTTGGGTTAACATGCTTTGAGGTTTCCTAATCAAGAGTTGATGTTTAACGACCGAAGGGATGTGCATGATAACCTTGATGGACTAGAGTTGGGTTAACATGCTTTGAGGTTTCCTAATAAAGAGTTGATGCTTAACGACCAAAGGGATGTGCATGATTACCTTGATAGACTTGAGTTGGGTTAACATGCTTTGAGGTTTCCTAGTCTAGAGTTGATGCTTAATGACCCAAGGGATGTGCATGATAACCTTGATGGACTAGAGTTGGATTAAAATGCTTTGAGGTTTCCTAATCAAGAGTTGATACTTAACGACCCAAGGGATGTGCATGATAACCTTGATGGACTAGAGTTGGGTTAACATGCTTTGAGGTTTCCTAATCAAGAGTTGATGCTTAACGACCCAAGGGATGTGCATGATAACCTTGATGGACTAGAGTTGGGTTAACATGCTTATAGGTTTCCTAATCAAGAGTTGATGCTTAACGACCCAAGGGATGTGCATGATAACCTTGATGGACTAGAGTTGGGTTAACATACTTTGAGGTTTCCTAATCAAGAGTTGATGCTTAACGACACAAGGGATGTGCATGATAACCTTGATGGACTAGAGTTGGGTTAACATGCTTTGAGGGTTATATCGTTGAAATCAATGCTCTGAATCTTTTATCTTTTCACACAATTGGATATTAACTTTTTTGTTTAGTTTAAAAGCATGCAGGGATGTGCATGATAACCTTGATGGACTAGAGTTGGGTTAACATGCTTTGTGGTTTCCTAATCAAGAGTTGATGTTTAACGACCGAAGGGATGTGTATGATAACCTTGATGGCTAGAGTTGGGTTAACATGCTTCGAGGTTTCCGAATCAAGAGTTGATGCTTAACGACCCAAGGGATGTGCATGATAACCTTGATGGACTAGAGTTGGGTTAACATGCTTTGAGGTTTCCTAATCAAGAGGTGATGCATAACGACCCAAGGGATGTGCATGATAACCTTTATGGACTAGAGTTGGGTTAACATGCTTTGAGGTTTCCTAATCAAGAGTTGATGCTTAACGACCCAAGGGATGTGCATGATAACCTTGATGGACTAGAGTTGGGTTAACATGCTTTGAGGTTTCCTAATATAGAGTTGATGCTTATCGACCCAAGAGATGTGCATGATAACCTTGATGGACTAGAGTTGGGTTAATATGCTTTGAGGTTTCCTAATCAAGAGTTGATGCTTAACGACCCAAGGGACGTGCATGATAACCTTGATGGACTAGAGTTGGGTTAACATGCTTTGAGGTTTCCTAATCTAGAGTTGATGTTTAACGACCGAAGGGATGTGCATGATAACCTTGATGGACTAGAGTTAGGTTAACATGCTTTGAGGTTTCCTAATCTAGAGTTGATGCTTAACCACCCAAGGGATGTGCATGATAACCTTGATGGACTAGAGTTGGGTTAACATGCTTTGAGGTTTCCTAATCAAGAGATGATGCTTAACGACCCAAGGGATGTGCATGATAACATTGATGGACTAGAGTTGGGTTTACATGCTTTGAGGTTTCCTAATCAAGAGTTGATGCTTAACGACCCAAGGGATGTGCATGATAACCTTGATGGACTAGAGTTGGGTTAACATGCTTTGAGGTTTCCTAATCAAGAGTTGATGCTTAACGACCCAAGGGATGTGCATGATAACCTTGATGGACTAAAGTTGGGTTAACATGCTTTGACATTTCCTAATAAAGAGTTGATGCTTAAGGACCAAAGCAATGTGCATTGTAACCTTGATGGACTAGAGTTGGGTTAACATGCTTTGAGGTTTCGTAATCAAGAGTTGATGCTTAACAACCCAAGGGATGTGCATGATAACCTTGATGGACTAGAGTTGGGTTAACGTGCTTTGAGGTTTCCTAATCAAGATTTGATGCTTATCGACCCAAGGGATGTGCATGATAACCTTGATGGACTAGAGTTGGGTTAACATGCTTATAGGTTTCCTAATCAAGAGTTGATGCTTAACGACCCAAGGGATGTGCATGATAACCTTGATGGACTAGAGTTGGCTTAACATGCTTTGAGGTTTCCTAATCAAGAGTTGATGCTTAACGACTCAAGGGATGTGCATGATAACCTTGATGAACTATAGTTGGGTTAAAATGCTTTGAGGGTTATATCGTTGAAATCAATGCTCTCAATCTTTTATCTTTTCACACAATTGGATATTAACTTTTTTGTTTAGTTTAAAAACATGCAGGGATGTGCCTGATAACCTTGATGGACTAGAGTTGGGTTAACATGCTTTGTGGTTTCCTAATCAAGAGTTGATGTTTAACGACCGAAGGGATGTGTATGATAACCTTGATGGCTAGAGTTGGGTTAACATTCTTCGAGGTATCCTAATCAAGAGTTGATGCTTAACGACCCAAGGGATGTGCATGATAACCTTGATGGACTAGAGTTGGGTTAGCATGCTTTGAGGTTTCCTAATCAAGAGGTGATGCATAACGACCCAAGGGATGTGCATGATAACCTTTATGGACTAGAGTTGGGTTAACATGCTTTGAGGTTTCCTAATCAAGAGTTGATGCTTAACGACCCAAGGGATGCGCATGATAACCTTGATGGACTAGAGTTGGGTTAACATGCTTTGAGGTTTCCTAATATAGAGTTGTTACTTATCGACCCAAGAGATGTGCATGATAACCTTGATGGACTAGAGTTGGGTTAATATGCTTTGAGGTTTCCTAATCAAGAGTTGATGCTTAACGACCCAAGGGACGTGCATGATAACCTTGATGGACTAGAGTTGGGTTAACATGCTTTGAGGTTTCCTAATCAAGAGTTGATGCTTAACGACCCAAGGGATGTGCATGATAACCTTGATGGACTAGAGTTGGGTTAACATGCTTATAGGTTTCCTAATCAAGAGTTGATGCTTAACGACCCAAGGGATGTGCATGATAACCTTGATGGACTAGAGTTGGGTTAACATACTTTGAGGTTTCCTAATCAAGAGTTGATGCTTAACGACACAAGGGATGTGCATGATAACCTTGATGGACTAGAGTTGGGTTAACATGCTTTGAGGGTTATATCGTTGAAATCAATGCTCTGAATCTTTTATCTTTTCACACAATTGGATATTAACTTTTTTGTTTAGTTTAAAAGCATGTAGGGATGTGCATGATAACCTTGATGGACTAGAGTTGGGTTAACATGCTTTGTGGTTTCCTAATCAAGAGTTGATGTTTAACGACCGAAGGGATGTGTATGATAACCTTGATGGCTAGAGTTGGGTTAACATGCTTCGAGGTTTCCTAATCAAGAGTTGATGCTTAACGACCCAAGGGATGTGCATGATAACCTTGATGGACTAGAGTTGGGTTAACATGCTTTGAGGTTTCCTAATCAAGAGGTGATGCATAACGACCCAAGGGATGTGCATGATAACCTTTATGGACTAGAGTTGGGTTAACATACTTTGAGGTTTCCTAATCAAGAGTTGATGCTTAACGACCCAAGGGATGTGCATGATAACCTTGATGGACTAGATTTGGGTTAATATGCTTTGAGGTTTCCTAATATAGAGTTGATGCTTATCGACCCAAGAGATGTGCATGATAACCTTGATGGACTAGAGTTGGGTTAATATGCTTTGAGGTTTCCTAATCAAGAGTTGATGCTTAACGACCCAAGGGACGTGCATGATAACCTTGATGGACTAGAGTTGGGTTAACATGCTTTGAGGTTTCCTAATCTAGAGTTGATGTTTAACGACCGAAGGGATGTGCATGATAACCTTGATGGACTAGAGTTACGTTAACATGCTTTGAGGTTTCCTAATTTAGAGTTGATGCTTAACCACCCAAGGGATGTGCATGATAACCTTGATGGACTAGAGTTGGGTTAACATGCTTTGAGGTTTCCTAATCAAGAGATGATGCTTAACGACCCAAGGGATGTGCATGATAACATTGATGGACTAGAGTTGGGTTTACATGCTTTGAGGTTTCCTAATCAAGAGTTGATGCTTAACGACCCAAGGGATGTGCATGATAACCTTGATGGACTAGAGTTGGGTTAACATGCTTTGAGGTTTCCTAATCAAGAGTTGATGCTTAACGACCCAAGGGATGTGCATGATAACCTTGATGGACTAAAGTTGGGTTAACATGCTTTGACATTTCCTAATAAAGAGTTGATGCTTAAGGACCAAAGCAATGTGCATTGTAACCTTGATGGACTAGAGTTGGGTTAACATGCTTTGAGGTTTCGTAATCAAGAGTTGATGCTTAACAACCCAAGGGATGTGCATGATAACCTTGATGGACTAGAGTTGGGTTAACGTGCTTTGAGGTTTCCTAATCAAGATTTGATGCTTAACGACCCAAGGGATGTGCATGATAACCTTGATGGACTAGAGTTGGGTTAACATGCTTATAGGTTTCCTAATCAAGAGTTGATGCTTAACGACCCAAGGGATGTGCATGATAACCTTGATGGACTAGAGTTGGCTTAACATGCTTTGAGGTTTCCTAATCAAGAGTTGATGCTTAACGACTCAAGGGATGTGCATGATAACCTTGATAGACTATAGTTGGGTTAAAATGCTTTGAGGGTTATATCGTTGAAATCAATGCTCTCAATCTTTTATCTTTTCACACAATTGGATATTAACTTTTTTGTTTAGTTTAAAAACATGCAGGGATGTGCCTGATAACCTTGATGGACTAGAGTTGGGTTAACATGCTTTGTGGTTTCCTAATCAAGAGTTGATGTTTAACGACCGAAGGGATGTGTATGATAACCTTGATGGCTAGAGTTGGGTTAACATGCTTCGAGGTATCCTAATCAAGAGTTGATGCTTAACGACCCAAGGGATGTGCATGATAACCTTGATGGACTAGAGTTGGGTTAACATGCTTTGAGGTTTCCTAATAAAGAGGTGATGCATAACGACCCAAGGGATGTGCATGATAACCTTTATGGACTAGAGTTGGGTTAACATGCTTTGAGGTTTCCTAATCAAGAGTTGATGCTTAACGACCCAAGGGATGTGCATGATAACCTTGATGGACTAGAGTTGGGTTAACATGCTTTGAGGTTTCCTAATATAGAGTTGATACTTATCGACCCAAGAGATGTGCATGATAACCTTGATGGACTAGAGTTGGGTTAATATGCTTTGAGGTTTCCTAATCAAGAGTTGATGCTTAACGACCCAAGGGACGTGCATGATAACCTTGATGGACTAGAGTTGGGTTAACATGCTTTGAGGTTTCCTAATCTAGAGTTGATGTTTAACGACCGAAGGGATGTGCATGATAACCTTGATGGACTAGAGTTAGGTTAACATGCTTCGAGGTTTCCTAATCTAGAGTTGATGCTTAACCACCCAAGGGATGTGCATGATAACCTTGATGGACTAGAGTTGGGTTAACATGCTTTGAGGTTTCCTAATCAAGAGATGATGCTTAACGACCCAAGGGATGTGCATGATAACATTGATGGACTAGAGTTGGGTTTACATGCTTTGAGGTTTCCTAATCAAGAGTTGATGCTTAACGACCCAAGGGATGTGCATGATAACCTTGATGGACTAGAGTTGGGTTAACAGGCTTTGAGGTTTCCTAATCAAGAGTTGATGCTTAACGACCCAAGGGATGTGCATGATAACCTTGATGGACTAAAGTTGGGTTAATATGCTTTGACATTTCCTAATAAAGAGTTGATGCTTAAGGACCAAAGGAATGTGCATTGTAACCTTGATGGACTAGAGTTGGGTTAACATCCTTTGAGGTTTCGTAATCAAGAGTTGATGCTTAACAACCCAAGGGATGTGCATGATAACCTTGATGGACTAGAGTTGGGTTAACGTGCTTTGAGGTTTCCTAATGAAGATTTGATGCTTAACGACCCAAGGGATGTGCATGATAACCTTGATGGACTAGAGTTGGGTTAACATGCTTATAGGTTTCCTAATCAAGAGTTGATGCTTAACGACCCAAGGGATGTGCATGATAACCTTGATGGACTAGAGTTGGCTTAACATGCTTTAAGGTTTCCTAATCAAGAGTTGATGCTTAACGACTCAAGGGATGTGCATGATAACCTTGATGGACTATAGTTGGGTTAAAATGCTTTGAGGGTTATATCGTTGAAATCAATGCTCTCAATCTTTTATCTTTTCACACAATTGGATATTAACTTTTTTGTTTAGTTTAAAAACATGCAGGGATGTGCCTGATAACCTTGATGGACTAGAGTTGGGTTAACATGCTTTGAGGTTTCCTAATCAAGAGTTGATGTTTAACGACCGAAGGGATGTGCATGATAACCTTGATGCACTAGAGTTGGGTTAACATGCTTTGAGGTTTCCTAATCTAGAGTTGATACTTAACGACCCAAGGGATGTGCATGATAACCTTGATGGACTAGAGTTGGGTTAACATGCTTTGAGGTTTCCTAATCAAGAGATGATGCTTAACGACCCAAGGGATGTGCATGATAACATTTATGGACTAAAGTTGGGTTAACATGCTTTGAGGTTTCCTAATCAAGAGTTGATGCTTAACGACCCAAGGTATGTGCATGATAACCTTGATGGACTAGTGTTGGGTTAACATGCTTTGAGGTTTCCTAATCAAGAGTTGATGCTTAACGACCCAAGGGATGTGCATGATAACCTTGATGGACTAGAGTTGGGTTAACATGCTTTGACATTTCCTAATAAAGAGTTGATGCTTAATGACCCAAGGAATGTGCATGATAACCTTGATCGACTAGAGTTGGGTTAACATGCTTTGAGGTTTCCTAATCAAGATTTGATGCTTAACGACCCAAGGGATGTGCATGATAACCATGATGGACTAGAGTTGGGTTAACATGCTTTGAGGTTTCCTAATCAAGAGTTGATGCATAACGACCTAAGGGATGTGCAGGATAACCTTGATGGACTAGAGTTGGGTTAACATGCTTTGAGGGTTATATCGTTGAAATCAATGCTCTCAATCTTTTATCTTTTCACACAATAGGATATTAACTTTTTTGTTTAGTTTAAAAACATGTAGGGATGTGCTTGATAACCTTGATGGAATAGAGTCAGGTTAACATGCTTTGAGGTTTCCTAATCAAGAGTTGATGTTAAACGACCGAAGGGATGTGCATGATAACATTGATGGACAAGAGTAGGGCTAACATGATTTGAGGTTTCCTAATCAAGAGTTGATGCTTAACGACCCAAGGGATGTGCATGATAACCTTGATGGACTAGAGTTCGGTTAGCATGCTTTGAGGTTTCCTAATCAAGAGTTGATGCTTAACAACCCAAGGGATGTGCATGATAACCTTGATGGACTAGAGTTGGGTTAACATGCTTTGAGGTTTCCTAATCACGAGTTGATGCATAACGACCTAAGGGATGTGCATGATAACCTTGATGGACTAGAGTTGGGTTAACATGCTTTGAGGGTTATATCGTTGAAATCAATGCTCTCAATCTTTTATCTTTTCACACAATTGGATATTAACTTTTTTGTTTAGTTTAAAAACATGTAGGGATGTGCATGATAACCTTGATGGAATAGAGTTGGGTTAACATGCTTTGAGGTTTCCTAATCAAGAGTTGATGTTTAACGACCGAAGGGATGTGCATGATAACATTGATGGACAAGAGTAGGGTTAACATGCTTTGAGGTTTCCTAATCATGAGTTGATGCTTAACGACCCAAGGGATGTGCATGATAACCTTGATGGACTAGAGTTGGGTTAACATGCTTTGAGGTTTCCAAATCTAGAGTTGATGCTTAACGACCCAAGGGATGTGCATGATAACCTTGATGGACTAGAGTTGGGTTAACATGCTTTGAGGTTTCCTAATCAAGAGTTGATGCTTAACGACCCAAGGGATGTGCATGATAACCTTGATGGACTAGAGTTGGGTTAACATGCTTTGAGGGTTATATCGTTGAAATCAATGCTCTCAATCTTTTATATTTTCACTCAATTGGATATTAACTTTTTTGTTTAGTTTAAAAACATGCCGGGATGTGCATGATAACCTTGATGGACTAGATTTGGGTTAACATGCTTTGAGGTTTCCTAATCAAGAGTTGATGTTTAACGACCGAAGGGATGTGCATGATAACCTTGATGGACTAGAGTTGGGTTAACATGCTTTGAGGTTTCCTAATAAAGAGTTGATGCTTAACGACCAAAGGGATGTGCATGATAACCTTGATGGACTTGAGTTGGGTTAACATGCTTTGAGGTTTCCTAGTCTAGAGTTGATGCTTAATGACCCAAATGGTATGTGCATGATAACCTTGATGGACTAGAGTTGGATTAAAATGCTTTGAGGTTTCCTAATCAAGAGTTGATGCTTCACGACCCAAGGGATGTGCATGATAACCTTGATGGACTAGAATTGGGTTAACATGCTTTGAGGTTTCCTAATCAAGAGTTGATGCTTAACGACCCAAGGGATGTGCATGATAACCTTGATGGACTAGAGTTGGGTTAACATGCTTATAGGTTTCCTAATCAAGAGTTAATGCTTAACGACCCAAGGGATGTGCATGATAACCTTGATGGACTAGAGTTGGGTTAACATGCTTTGAGGTATCCTAATCAAGAGTTGATGCTTAACGACTCAAGGGATGTGCATGATAACCTTGATGGACTAGAGTTGGGTTAACATGCCTTGAGGGTTTTATCGTTGAAATCAATGCTCTCAATCTTTTATCTTTTCACACAATTGGATATTAACTTTTTTGTTTAGTTTAAAAGCATGCAGGGATGTGCATGATAACCTTGATGGACTAGAGTTTGGTTAACATGCTTTGAGGTTTCCTAATCAAGAGTTGATGTTTAACGACCGAAGGGATGTGAATGATAACCTTGATGGCTAGAGTTGGGATAACATGCTTCGAGGTTTCCTAATCAAGAGATGATGCTTAACGACCCAAGGGATGTGCATGATAACCTAGATGGACTAGAGTTGGGTTAACATGCTTTGAGGTTTCCTAATCAAGAGGTGATGCTTAACGACCCAAGGGATGTGCATGATAACCTTGATGGACTAGAGTTGGGTTAACATGCTTTGAGGTTTCCTAATCAAGAGTTGATCCTTAACGACCCAAGGGATGTGCATGATAACCTTGATGGACTAGAGTTGGGTTAACATGCTTTGAGGTTTCCTAATATAGAGTTGATGCTTAACGACCCAAGGGATGTGCATGATAACCTTGATGGACTAGAGTTGGGTTAACATGCTTTGAGGTTTCCTAATCAAGAGTTGATGCTTAACGACCCAAGGGATGTGCATGATAACCTTCATGGACTAGAGTTGGGTTAACATGCTTTGAGGGTTATATCGTTGAAATCAATGCTCTCAATCTTTTATCTTTTCACACAATTGGATATTAACTTTGTTGTTTAGTTTAAAAACATGCAGGGATGTGCATGATAACCTTGATGGACTAGAGTTGGGTTAACATGCTTTCAGGTTTCCTAATCAAGAGTTGATGTTTAACGACCGAAGGGATGTGCATGATAACCTTGATGGACTAGAGTTAGGTTAACATGCTTTGAGGTTTCCTAATCTAGAGTTGATGCTTAACGACCCAAGGGATGTGCATGATAACCTTGATGGACTAGAGTTGGGTTCACATGCTTTGAGGTTTCCTAATCAAGAGATGATGCTTAACGACCCAAGGGATGTGCATGATAACATTGATGGACAAGAGTAGGGTTAACATGCTTTGAGGTTTCCTAATCATGAGTTGATGCTTAACGACCCAAGGGATGTGCATGATAAGCTTGATGGACTAGAGTTGGGTTAACATGCTTTGAGGTTTCCAAATCTAGAGTTGATGCTTAACGACCCAAGGGATGTGCATGATAACCTTGATGGACTAGAGTTGGGTTAACATGCTTTGAGGGTTATATCGTTGAAATCAATGCTCTCAATCTTTTATCTTTTCACTCAATTGGATATTAACTTTTTTGTTTAGTTTAAAAACATGCCGGGATGTGCATGATAACCTTGATGGACTAGATTTGGGTTAACATGCTTTGAGGTTTCCTAATCAAGAGTTGATGTTTAACGACCGAAGGGATGTGCATGATAACCTTGATGGACTAGAGTTGGGTTAACATGATTTGAGGTTTCCTAATAAAGAGTTGATGCTTAACGACCAAAGGGATGTGCATGATAACCTTGATGGACTTGAGTTGGGTTAACATGCTTTGAGGTTTCCTAGTCTAGAGTTGATGCTTAATGACCCAAATGGTATGTGCATGATAACCTTGATGGACTAGAGTTGGATTAAAATGCTTTGAGGTTTCCTAATCAAGAGTTGATGCTTCACGACCCAAGGGATGTGCATGATAACCTTGATGGACTAGAATTGGGTTAACATGCTTTGAGGTTTCCTAATCAAGAGTTGATGCTTAACGACCCAAGGGATGTGCATGATAACCTTGATGGACTAGAGTTGGGTTAACATGCTTATAGGTTTCCTAATCAAGAGTTAATGCTTAACGACCCAAGGGATGTGCATGATAACCTTGATGGACTAGAGTTGGGTTAACATGCTTTGAGGTATCCTAATCAAGAGTTGATGCTTAACGACTCAAGGGATGTGCATGATAACCTTGATGGACTAGAGTTGGGTTAACATGCTTTGAGGGTTATATCGTTGAAATCAATGCTCTCAATCTTTTATCTTTTCACACAATTGGATATTAACTTTTTTGTTTAGTTTAAAAGCATGCAGGGATGTGCATGATAACCTTGATGGACTAGAGTTTGGTTAACATGCTTTGAGGTTTCCTAATCAAGAGTTGATGTTTAACGACCGAAGGGATGTGAATGATAACCTTGATGGCTAGAGTTGGGATAACATGCTTCGAGGTTTCCTAATCAAGAGATGATGCTTAACGACCCAAGGGATGTGCATGATAACCTAGATGGACTAGATTTGGGTTAACATGCTTTGAGGTTTCCTAATCAAGAGGTGATGCTTAACGACCCAAGGGATGTGCATGATAACCTTGATGGACTAGAGTTGGGTTAACATGCTTTGAGGTTTCCTAATCAAGAGTTGATCCTTAACGACCCAAGGGATGTGCATGATAACCTTGATGGACTAGAGTTGGGTTAACATGCTTTGAGGTTTCCTAATATAGAGTTGATGCTTAACGACGCAAGGGATGTGCATGATAACCTTGATGGACTAGAGTTGGGTTAACATGCTTTGAGGTTTCCTAATCAAGAGTTGATGCTTAACGACCCAAGGGATGTGCATGATAACCTTCATGGACTAGAGTTGGGTTAACATGCTTTGAGGGTTATATCGTTGAAATCAATGCTCTCAATCTTTTATCTTTTCACACAATTGGATATTAACTTTGTTGTTTAGTTTAAAAACATGCAGGGATGTGCATGATAACCTTGATGGACTAGAGTTGGGTTAACATGCTTTCAGGTTTCCTAATCAAGAGTTGATGTTTAACGACCGAAGGGATGTGCATGATAACCTTGATGGACTAGAGTTAGGTTAACATGCTTTGAGGTTTCCTAATCTAGAGTTGATGCTTAACGACCCAAGGGATGTGCATGATAACCTTGATGGACTAGAGTTGGGTTCACATGCTTTGAGGTTTCCTAATCAAGAGATGATGCTTAACGACCCAAGGGATGTACATGATAACATTGATGGACTAGAGTTGGGTTAACATGCTTTGAGGTTTCCTAATCAAGAGTTGATGTTTAACGACCGAAGGGATGTGCATGATAACATTGATGGACAAGAGTAGGGTTAACATGCTTTGAGGTTTCCTAATCATGAGTTGATGCTTAACGACCCAAGGGATGTGCATGATAAGCTTGATGGACTAGAGTTGGGTTAACATGCTTTGAGGTTTCCAAATCTAGAGTTGATGCTTAACGACCCAAGGGATGTGCATGATAACCTTGATGGACTAGAGTTGGGTTAACATGCTTTGAGGTTTCCTAATCAAGAGTTGATGCTTAACGACCCAAGGGATGTGCATGATAACCTTGATGGACTAGAGTTGGGTTAACATGCTTTGAGGGTTATATCGTTGAAATCAATGCTCTCAATCTTTTATCTTTTCACTCAATTGGATATTAACTTTTTTGTTTAGTTTAAAAACATGCCGGGATGTGCATGATAACCTTGATGGACTAGATTTGGGTTAACATGCTTTGAGGTTTCCTAATCAAGAGTTGATGTTTAACGACCGAAGGGATGTGCATGATAACCTTGATGGACTAGAGTTGGGTTAACATGCTTTGAGGTTTCCTAATAAAGAGTTGATGCTTAACGACCAAAGGGATGTGCATGATAACCTTGATGGACTTGAGTTGGGTTAACATGCTTTGAGGTTTCCTAGTCTAGAGTTGATGCTTAATGACCCAAATGGTATGTGCATGATAACCTTGATGGACTAGAGTTGGATTAAAATGCTTTGAGCTTTCCTAATCAAGAGTTGATGCTTCACGACCCAAGGGATGTGCATGATAACCTTGATGGACTAGAATTGGGTTAACATGCTTTGAGGTTTCCTAATGAAGAGTTGATGCTTAACGACCCAAGGGATGTGCATGATAACCTTGATGGACTAGAGTTGGGTTAACATGCTTATAGGTTTCCTAATCAAGAGTTAATGTTTAACGACCCAAGGGATGTGCATGATAACCTTGATGGACTAGAGTTGGGTTAACATGCTTTGAGGTTTCCTAATCAAGAGTTGATGCTTAACGACTCAAGGGATGTGCATGATAACCTTGATGGACTAGAGTTGGGTTAACATGCTTTGAGGGTTATATCGTTGAAATCAATGCTCTCAATCTTTTATCTTTTCACACAATTGGATATTAACTTTTTTGTTTAGTTTAAAAGCATGCAGGGATGTGCATGATAACCTTGATGGACTAGAGTTTGGTTAACATGCTTTGAGGTTTCCTAATCAAGAGTTGATGTTTAACGACCGAAGGGATGTCCATGATAACCTTGACGGCTAGAGTTGGGATAACATGCTTCGAGGTTTCCTAATCAAGAGTTGATGCTTAACGACCCAAGGGATGTGCATGATAACCTTGATGGACTAGAGTTGGGTTAACATGCTTTGAGGTTTCCTAATCAAGAGGTGATGCTTAACGACCCAAGGGATGTGCATGATAACCTTGATGGACTAGAGTTGGGTTAACATGCTTTGAGGTTTCCTAATCAAGAGTTGATGCTTAACGACCCAAGGGATGTGCATGATAACCTTGATGGACTAGAGTTGGGTTAACATGCTTTGAGGTTTCCTAATATAGAGTTGATGCTTAACGACCCAAGGGATGTGCATGATAACCTTGGTGGACTAGAGTTGGGTTAACATGCTTTGAGGTTTCCTAATCAAGAGTTGATGCTTAACGACCCAAGGGATGTGCATGATAACCTTCATGGACTAGAGTTGGGTTAACATGCTTTGAGGGTTATATCGTTGAAATCAATGCTCTCAATCTTTTATCTTTTCACACAATTGGATATTAACTTTGTTGTTTAGTTTAAAAACATGCAGGGATGTGCATGATAACCTTGATGGACTAGAGTTGGGTTAACATGCTTTCAGGTTTCCTAATCAAGAGTTGATGTTTAACGACCGAAGGGATGTGCATGATAACCTTGATGGACTAGAGTTAGGTTAACATGTTTTGAGGTTTCCTAATCTAGAGTTGATGCTTAACGACCCAAGGGATGTGCATGATAACCTTGATGGACTAGAGTTGGGTTCACATGCTTTGAGGTTTCCTAATCAAGAGATGATGCTTAACGACCCAAGGGTTGTGCATGATAACATTGATGGATTAGAGTTGGGTTAACATGCTTTGAGGTTTCCTAATCAAGAGTTGATGCTTAACGACCCAAGGGATGTGCATGATAACCTTGATGGACTAGAGTTGGGTTAACATGCTTTGAGGTTTCCTAATCAAGAGTTGATGCTTAACGACCCAAGGGATATGCATGATAACCTTGACAGACTAGAGTTGGGTTAACATGCTTTGACATTTCCTAATAAAGAGTTGATGCTTAATGACCCAAGGAATGTGCATTATAACCTTGATGGACTAGAGTTGGGTTAACATGCTTTGAGGTTTCCTAATCAAGAGTTGATGCTTAACAACCCAAGGGATGTGCATGATAACCTTGATGGACTAGAGTTGGGTTAACATGCTTTGAGGTTTCCTAATCAAGATTTGATGCTTAACGACCCAAGGAATGTGCATGATAACCTTGATGGACTAGAGTTGGGTTAACATGCTTATAGGTTTCCTAATCAAGAGTTGATGCTTAACGACCCAAGGGATGTGCATGATAACCTTGATGGACTAGAGTTGGGTTAACATGCTTTGAGGTTTGCTAATCAAGGGTTGATGCTTAACGACTCAAGGGATGTGCATGATAACCTTGATGGACTAGAGTTGGGTTAAAATGCTTTGAGGGTTATATATCGTTGAAATCAATGCTCTCAATCTTTTATCTTTTCACACAATTGGATATTAACTTTTTTGTTTAGTTTAAAAACATGCAGGGATGTGCATGATAACCTTGATGGACTAGAGTTGGGTTAACATGCTTTGAGGCTTCCTAATCAAGAGTTGATGTTTAACGACCGAAGGGATGTGCATGATAACCTTGATGGCTAGAGTTGGGTTAACATGCTTCGAGGATTCCTAATCAAGAGTTGATGCTTAACGACCCAAGGGATATGCATGATAACCTTGATGGACTACAGTTGGTTTAACATGCTTTGAGGTTTCCTAATCAAGAGTTGATGCTTAACGACCCAAGGGATGTGCATGATAACCTTGATGGACTTGAGTTGGGTTAACATGCTTTGAGGTTTCCTAATCAAGAGTTTATGCTTAACGACCCAAGGGATGTGCATGATAACCTTGATGGACTAGAGTTGGGTTAACATGCTTTGAGGTTTCCTAATCAAGAGTTGATGCTTAACGACCCAAGGAATGTGCATGATAACCTTGATGGACTAGAGTTGGGTTAACATGCTTATAGGTTTCCTAATCAAGAGTTGATGCTTAACGACCCAAGGGATGTGCATGATAACCTTGATGGACTAGAGTTGGGTTAACATGCTTTGAGGTTTGCTAATCAAGGGTTGATGCTTAACGACTCAAGGGATGTGCATGATAACCTTGATGGACTAGAGTTGGGTTAAAATGCTTTGAGGGTTATATATCGTTGAAATCAATGCTCTCAATCTTTTATCTTTTCACACAATTGGATATTAACTTTTTTGTTTAGTTTAAAAACATGCAGGGATGTGCATGATAACCTTGATGGACTAGAGTTGGGTTAACATGCTTTGAGGTTTCCTAATCAAGAGTTGATGTTTAACGACCGAATGGATGTGCATGATAACCTTGATGGCTAGAGTTGGGTTAACATGCTTCGAGGTTTTCTAATCAAGAGTTGATGCTTAACGACCCAAGGGATATGCATGATAACCCTGATGGACTACAGTTGGGTTAACATGCTTTGAGGTTTCCTAATCAAGAGTTGATGCTTAACGACGCAAGGGATGTGCATGATAACCTTGATGGACTAGAGTTGGGTTAACATGCTTTGAGGTTTCCTAATCAAGAGTTGATGCTTAACGACCCAAGGGATGTGCATGATAACCTTGATGGACTAGAGTTGGGTTAACATGCTTTGAGGTTTCCTAATCAAGAGTTGATGCTTAACGACCCAAGGGATGTGCATGATAACCTTGATGGACTAGAGTTGGGTTAACATGCTTTGAGGTTTCCTAATCAAGAGTTGATGCTTAACGACCCAAGGGATGTGCATGATAACCTTCATGGACTAGAGTTGGGTTAACATGCTTTGAGGGTTATATCGTTGAAATCAATGCTCTCAATCTTTTATCTTTTCACACAATTGGATATTAACTTTGTTGTTTAGTTTAAAAACATGGAGGGATGTGCATGATAACCTTGATGGACTAGAGTTGGGTTAACATGCTTTCAGGTTTCCTAATCAAGAGTTGATTTTAACGACCGAAGGGATGTGCATGATAACCTTGATGGACTAGAGTTAGGTTAACATGCTTTGAGGTTTCCTAATCTAGAGTTGATGCTTAACGACCCTAGGGATGTGCATGATAACCTTGATGGACTAGAGTTGGGTTAACATGCTTTGAGGTTTCCTAATCAAGAGATGATGCTTAACAACCCAAGGGATGTGCGTGAAAACATTGATGGACTAGAGTTGGGTTAACATGCTTTGAGGTTTCCTAATCAAGAGTTGATGCTTAACGACCCAAGGGATGTGCATGATAACCTTGATGGACTAGAGTTGGGTTAACATGCTTTGAGGTTTCCTAATCAAGAGTTGATGCTTAACGACCCAAGGGATGTGCACGATAACCTTGATGGACTAGAGTTGGGTTAACATGCTTTGAGGTTTCCAAATCTAGAGTTGATGCTTAACGACCCAAGGGATGTGCATCATAACCTTGATGGACTAGAGTTGGGTTAACATGCTTTGAGGTTTCCTAATCAAGAGTTGATGCTTAACGACCCAAGGGATGTGCATGATAACCTTGATGGACTAGAGTTGGGTTAACATGCTTTGAGGGTTATATCGTTGAAATCAATGCTCTCAATCTTTTATCTTTTCACTCAATTGGATATTAACTTTTTTGTTTAGTTTAAAAACATGTCGGGATGTGCATGATAACCTTGATGGACTAGATTTGGGTTAACATGCTTTGAGGTTTCCTAATCAAGAGTTGATGTTTAACGACCGAAGGGATGTGCATGATAACCTTGATGGACTAGAGTTGGGTTAACATGCTTTGAGGTTTCCTAATAAAGAGTTGATGCTTAACGACCAAAGGGATGTGCATGATAACCTTGATGGACTTGAGTTGGGTTAACATGCTTTGAGGTTTCCTAGTCTAGAGTTGATGCTTAATGACCCAAATGGTATGTGCATGATAACCTTGATGGACTAGAGTTGGATTAAAATGCTTTGAGGTTTCCTAATCAAGAGTTGATGCTTAACGACCCAAGGGATGTGGATGATAACCTTGATGGACTAGAGTTGGGTTAACATGCTTTGAGGTTTCCTAATCAAGAGTTGATGCTTAACGACCCAAGGGATGTGCATGATAACCTTGATGGACTAAAGTTGGGTTAACATGCTTATAGGTTTCCTAATCCAGAGTTGATGCTTAACGACCCAAGGGATGTGCATGATAACCTTGATAAACTAGAGTTGGGTTAACATGCTTTGAGGTTTCCTAATCAAGAGTTGATGCTTAACGACTCAAGGGATGTGCATGATAACCTTGATGGACTAGAGTTGGGTTAACATGCTTTGAGGGTTATATCGTTGAAATCAATGCTCTCAATCTTTTATCTTTTCACACAATTGGATATTAACTTTTTCGTTTAGTTTAAAAGCATGCAGGGATGTGAATGATAACCTTGATGGACTAGAGTTGGGTTAACATGCTTTGAGGTTTCCTAATCAAGAGTTGATGTTTAACGACCGAAGGGATGTGCATGATAACCTTGATGGCTAGAGTTGGGTTAACATGCTTCGAGGTTTCCTAATCAAGAGTTGATGCTTAACGACCCAAGGGATGTGCATGATAACATTGATGGACTAGAGTTGGGTTAATATGCTTTGAGGTTTCCTAATCAAGAGGTGATGCTTAACGACCCAAGGGATGTGCATGATAACCTTGATGGACTAGAGTTGGGTTAACATGCTTTGAGGTTTCCTAATCAAGAGTTGATGCTTAACGACCCAAGGGATGTGCATGATAACCTTGATGGACTAGAGTTGGGTTAACATGCTTTGAAGTTTCCTAATATAGAGTTGATGCTTAACGACCCAAGGGATGTGCATGATAACCTTGATGGACTAGAGTTGGGTTAACATGCTTTGAGGTTTCCTAATCAAGAGGTGATGCTTAACGACCCAAGGGATGTGCATGATAACCTTCATGGACTAGAGTTGGGTTAAAATGCTCTCAATCTTTTATCTTTTCACACAATTGGATATTAACTTTGTTGTTTAGTTTAAAAACATGCAGGGATGTGCATGATAACCTTGATGGACTAGAGTTGGGTTAACATGCTTTCAGGTTTCCTAATCAAGAGTTGATGTTTAACGACCGAAGGGATGTGCATGATAACCTTGATGGACTAGAGTTAGGTTAACATGCTTTGAGGTTTCCTAATCTAGAGTTGATGCTTAACGACCCAAGGGATGTGCATGATAACCTTGATGGACTATAGTTGGGTTAACATGCTTTGAGGTTTCCTAATCAAGAGATGATGCTTAACGACCCAAGGGATGTGCATGATAACCTTGATGGACTAGAGTTGGGTTAACATGCTTTGAGGTTTGCTAATCAAGAGTTGATGCTTAACGACCTAAGGGATGTGCATGATAACCTTGATGGACTAGAGTTGGGTTAACATGCTTTGAGGTTTCCTAATCAAGAGTTGATACTTAACGACCCAAGGGATGTGCATGATAACCTTGACGGGCTAGAGTTGGGTTAACATGCTTTGACATTTCCTAATAAAGAGTTGATGCTTAATGACCCAAGGAATGTGCACTATAACCTTGATGGACTAGAGTTGGGTTAACATGCTTTGAGGTTTCCTAATCAAGAGTTGATGCTTAATAACCCAAGGGATGTGCATGATAACCTTGATGGACTAGAGTTGGGTTAACATGCTTTGAGGTTTCCTAATCAAGATTTGATGCTTAACGACCCAAGGAATGTGAATGATAACCTTGATGGACTAGAGTTGGGTTAACATGCTTATAGGTTTCCTAATCAAGAGTTGATGCTTAACGACCCAAGGGATGTGCATGATAACCTTGATGGACTAGAGTTGGGTTAACATGCTTTGAGGTTTGCTAATCAAGGGTTGATGCTTAACGACTCAAGGGATGTGCATGATAACCTTGATGGACTAGAGTTGGGTTAAAATGCTTTGAGGGTTATATATCGTTGAAATCAATGCTCTCAATCTTTTATCTTTTCACACAATTGGATATTAACTTTTTTGTTTAGTTTAAAAACATGCAGGGATGTGCATGATAACCTTCATGGACTAGAGTTGGGTTAACATGCTTTGAGGTTTCCTAATCAAGAGTTGATGTTTAACGACCGAAGGGATGTGCATGATAACCTTGATGGCTAGAGTTGGGTTAACATGCTTCGAGGTTTCCTAATCAAGAGTTGATGCTTAACGACCCAAGGGATATGCATGATAACCTTGATGGACTACAGTTGGGTTAACATGCTTTGAGGTTTCCTAATCAAGAGTTGATGCTTAACGACCCAAGGGATGTGCATGATAACCTTGATGGACTAGAGTTGGGTTAACATGCTTTGAGGTTTCCTAATCAAGAGTTGATGCTTAACGACCCAAGGGATGTGCATGATAACCTTGATGGACTAGAGTTGGGTTAACATGCTTTGAGGTTTCCTAATCAAGAGTTGATGCTTAACGACCCAAGGGATGTGCATGATAACCTTGATGGACTAGAGTTGGGTTAACATGCTTTGAGGTTTCCTAATCAAGAGTTGATGCTTAACGACCCAAGGGATGTGCATGATAACCTTGATGGACTAGAGTTGGGTTAACATGCTTTGAGGGTTATATCGTTGAAATCAATGCTCTCAATCTTTTATCTTTTCACACAATTGGATATTAACTTTGTTGTTTAGTTTAAAAACATGCAGGGATGTGCATGATAACCTTGATGGACTAGAGTTGGGTTAACATGCTTTGAGGTTTCCTAATCAAGAGTTGATTCTAATCTAGAGTTGATGCTTAACGACCCAAGGGACGTGCATGATAACCTTGATGGACTAGAGTTGGGTTAACATGCTTTGAGGTTTCCTAATCAAGAGATGATGCTTAACGACACAAGGGATGTGCATGAAAACATTGATGGACTAGAGTTGGGTTAACATGCTTTGAGGTTTCCTAATCAAGAGTTGATGCTTAACGACCCAAGGGATGTGCATGATAACCTTGACGGACTAGAGTTGGGTTAACATGCTTTGACATTTCCTAATAAAGAGTTGATGCTTAATGACCCAAGGAATGTGCACTATAACCTTGATGGACTAGAGTTGGGTTAACATGCTTTGAGGTTTCCTAATCAAGAGTTGATGCTTAATAACCCAAGGGATGTGCATGATAACCTTGATGGACTAGAGTTGGGTTAACATGCTTTGAGGTTTCCTAATCAAGATTTGATGCTTAACGACCCAAGGAATGTGCATGATAACCTTGATGGACATCGAGTTGGGTTAACATGCTTATAGGTTTCCTAATCAAGAGTTGATGCTTAACGACCCAAGGGATGTGCATGATAACCTTGATGGACTAGAGTTGGGTTAACATGCTTTGAGGTTTGCTAATCAAGGGTTGATGCTTAACGACTCAAGGGATGTGCATGATAACCTTGATGGACTAGAGTTGGGTTAAAATGCTTTGAGGGTTATATATCGTTGAAATAAATGCTCTCAATCTTTTATCTTTTCACACAATTGGATATTAACTTTTTTGTTTAGTTTAAAAACATGCAGGGATGTGCATGATAACCTTGATGGACTAGAGTTGGGTTAACATGCTTTGAGGTTTCCTAATCAAGAGTTGATGTTTAACGACCGAAGGGATGTGCATGATAACCTTGATGGATAGAGTTGGGTTAACATGCTTCGAGGTTTCCTAATCAAGAGTTGATGCTTAACGACCCAAGGGATATGCATGATAACCTTGATGGACTACAGTTGGGTTAACATGCTTTGAGGTTTCCTAATCAAGAGTTGATGCTTAACGACCCAAGGGATGTGCATGATAACCTTGATGGACTAGAGTTGGGTTAACATGCTTTGAGGTTTCCTAATCAAGAGTTGATGCTTAACGACCCAAGGGATGTGCATGATAACCTTGATGGACTAGAGTTGGGTTAACATGCTTTGAGGTTTCCTAATCAAGAGTTGATGCTTAACGACCCAAGGGATGTGCATGATAACCTTGATGGACTAGAGTTGGGTTAACATGCTTTGAGGTTTCCTAATCAAGAGTTGATGCTTAACGACCCAAGGGATGTGCATGATAACCTTGATGGACTAGAGTTGGGTTAACATGCTTTGAGGGTTATATCGTTGAAATCAATGCTCTCAATCTTTTATCTTTTCACACAATTGGATATTAACTTTGTTGTTTAGTTTGAAAACATGCAGGGATGTGCATGATAACCTTGATGGACTAGAGTTGGGTTAACATGCTTTCAGGTTTCCTAATCAAGAGTTGATATTTAACGACCGAAGGGATGTGCATGATAACCTTGATGGACTAGAGTTAGGTTAACATGCTTTGAGGTTTCCTAATCTAGAGTTGATGCTTAACGACCCAAGGGATGTGCATGATAACCTTGATGGACTAGAGTTGGGTTAACATGCTTTGAGGTTTCCTAATCAAGAGATGATGCTTAACGACCCAAGGGATGTGCATGAAAACATTGATGGACTAGAGTTGGGTTAACATGCTTTGAGGTTTCCTAATCAAGAGTTGATGCTTAACGACCCAAGGGATGTGCATGATAACCTTGATGGACTAGAGTTGGGTTAACATACTTTGATGTTTCCTAATCAAGAGTTGATGCTTAACGACCCAAGGGATGTGCATGATAACCTTGATGGACTAGAGTTGGGTTAACATGCTTTGACATTTCCTGATAAAGAGTTGATGCTTAGTGACCCAAGGAATGTGCATTATAACCTTGATGGACTAGAGTTGTGTTAACATGCTTTGAGGTTTCCTAATCAAGAGTTGATGCTTAACAACCCAAGGGATGTGCATGATAACCTTGATGGACTAGAGTTGTGTTAACATGCTTTGAGGTTTCCTAATCAAGATTTGATGCTTAACGACCCTAGGGATGTGCATGATAACCTTGATGGACTAGAGTTGGGTTAACATGCTTATAGGTTTCCTAATCAAGGGTTGATGCTTAACGACCCAAGGGATGTGCATGATAACCTTGATGGACTAGAGTTGGGTTAACATGATTTGAGGTTTCCTAATCAAGTGTTGATGCTTAACGACCCAAGGGATGTGCATGATAACC
Source organism: Lactuca saligna (assembly GCF_052625555.1). Taxonomy (NCBI): domain Eukaryota; kingdom Viridiplantae; phylum Streptophyta; class Magnoliopsida; order Asterales; family Asteraceae; genus Lactuca; species Lactuca saligna. The sequence goes on along the minus strand of NC_136422.1, from coordinate 178,393,815 downwards.
TTGATGGACTAGAGTTGGGTTAACATGCTTTGAGGTTTCCTAATCAAGAGTTGATGCTTAACGACCCAAGGGATGTGCATGATAACCTTCATGGACTAGAGTTGGGTTAACATGCTTTGAGGGTTATATCGTTGAAATCAATGCTCTCAATCTTTTATCTTTTCACACAATTGGATATTAACTTTGTTGTTTAGTTTAAAACATGCAGGGATGTGCATGATAACCTTGATGGACTAGAGTTGGGTTAACATGCTTTCAGGTTTCCTAATCAAGAGTTGATGTTTAACGACCGAAGGGATGTGCATGATAACCTTGATGGACTAGAGTTAGGTTAACATGCTTTGAGGTTTCCTAATCTAGAGTTGATGCTTAACGACCCAAGGGATGTGCATGATAACCTTGATGGACTAGAGTTGGGTTAACATGCTTTGAGGTTTCCTAATCAAGAGATGATGCTTAACGACCCAAGGGATGTGCATGATAACATTTATGGACTAGAGTTGGGTTAACATGCTTTGAGGTTTCCTAATCAAGAGTTGATGCTTAACGACCCAAGGGATGTGCATGATAACCTTGATGGACTAGAGTTGGGTTAACATGCTTTGAGGTTTCCTAATCAAGAGTTGATGCTTAACGACTCAAGGGATGTGCATGATAACCTTGATGGACTAGAGTTGGGTTAACATGCTTTGAGGGTTATATCGTTGAAATCAATGCTCTCAATCTTTTATCTTTTCACACAATTGGATATTAACTTTTTTGTTTAGTTTAAAAGCATGCAGGGATGTGCATGATAACCTTGATGGACTAGAGTTGGGTTAACATGCTTTGAGGTTTCCTAATCAAGAGTTGATGTTTAACGACCGAAGGGATATGCATGATAACCTTGATGGCTAGAGTTGGGTTAACATGCTTCGAGGTTTCCTAATCAAGAGTTGATGCTTAACGACCCAAGGGATGTGCATGATAACCTTAATGGACTAGAGTTGGGTTAACATGCTTTGAGTTTTCCTAATCAAGAGGTGATGCTTAACGACCCAAGGGATGTGCATGATAACCTTGATGGACTAGAGTTGGGTTAACATGCTTTGAGGTTTCCTAATCAGGAGTTGATGCTTAACGACCCAAGGGATGTGCATGATAACCTTGATGGACTAGAGTTGGGTTAACATGCTTTGAGGTTTCCTAATATAGAGTTGATGCTTAACGACCCAAGGGATGTGCATGATAACCTTGATGGACTAGAGTTGGGTTAACATGCTTTGAGGTTTCCTAATCAAGAGTTGATGCTTAACGACCCAAGGGATGTGCATGATAACCTTCATGGACTAGAGTTGGGTTAAAATGCTCTCAATCTTTTATCTTTTCACACAATTGGATATTAACTTTGTTGTTTAGTTTAAAAACATGCAGGGATGTGCATGTTGGATTAATGTCTAAGTCCATAACTATAATTGGTAAGACTTGACCCGACCCGGCATGGTCCATTTGGGTTGCATGGCATCATGCACTTGGATATACTATAATAAGAGAAATAAGACACTTACGGTTATTAATATATTATAAGTTCTAGTATATTAATAATAAGAATAATGAGATTATTTAATTAGTATTGATCAAGAATTAATCTAGAATTAATTAAGTGATCAAAAGAAGACTAATTAAATATATGGGTTGATTGTGTAAATCATTCATTCTTATATATGTGGGCTTGTGATCCAAGATTCCTTATGTTGGACTAAGTCCATGGGGTGACCCATGGATACTCCATGGAGGTTAAAACCCATGGAGCATAAGGAATGGGTAAAGTCATGAGTTACATGGTCTAACCCTAATAGCCACCATATAAAAGAAACCCATGGCTCAAGAAATCGTGACTAACACTATGTGTGTGTATGAGGGCTAGACGATTTCATGAAGTGTTCTAATTTCTCTCTAAGTTATTCCAAGTGCTTATGGTGTTGTGTGAACCATTTGAGGTGTCACACTTGGGGCACTAGGCACTCAAGCTTCATGAAGACAAGCACCATCAAGAGGTATGTATTCTATCTTGTTATATTGATAATATTGTATGCTAGATTAGGATAATACCTTGGATGTTCATATTTGCATGTATAATAGAGAAAACATAGATCCAAGGTATTTAGGGTTGCATGTACACTTAGGAGTGTTAGAATGCTCATAACCCAACAGTGGTATCAGAGCCTAGGCTTGTTTTCTTGTTATACCTGCAATAGAAGCTGAAAAATCGAGTTTTGATGCTGTCAGCCCAGCTGACTCGCCGAGTCCATGAAGGGACTCGACGAGTCCAAGGAAAAATGCATCCAACTCGCCGAGTTGTGTTCATGCACTCGACGAGTTGGACCCCAGACAGCATATTTTCGAGGTTTTTGGCTAGAAATGGACTAGGAACATTACCCTAAGTTGTTTTTTGAACTTATAAACTTGTTTTTAAATGTGGTAATGTTCATGCTAATCCATTTTCAAGATAATTGTCAATAGATTCATGTTTTGTATTAGTTTAAAGGTTAGACTAATTACATGAAAAAGTATGATTTGAATTATCTTGTTCTTATGAGTTGCTTAGATTAATAGAAAATTTGAGTGAAAAAGTTGTTTTCAATCCAAATTAATCTAAGAGTTGAGTATAAAATGTGTTTGTGTAACTTATCCTTAAGTTACATGAAGAGTCACATTAAAGACTCATAAAACTCATAAAGTTGGCAAAGGTTACAAAAAAGATGAAGAGTCTTGTCCTTAAGTTATGGAGGTTCAAGAGTCACTTCATTAATAAATAAATAAATAAAATATGTAACCTTAATTAATTCCATAAGTTATAAAATAAAGAAAAAATTAATTCTTTATTAGTTTAAAGTCTTTTATAATTTGTCCACAAGTTATGGAACTTGAAGAGTTTTTGGATTAAAACTACTTTAAATACATAAGTTATGGAATTAATTAGTTTTGAATAGTTTCAAAACTTGCCCTCAAGTTTTGGAATTTGTAAAGTTTTCTCTTATGAATACTTTAATTCCAAGTTAGCCCTTAGAATTTTAAAAGTTAAAATTCAACCCTTATACTTTATAATATTATAAGTTAATAATATATACATGTATAAGAGTAAAGTCGGTCTTACCGCTAGTACGCCTCATTCACGAAGCCGGTCTATAAGGTGGGTATAAGGTTGTTGCCTATAAAATGGCAACTTAATGGGTGTTCACTCTCACCCACCGCTCGCTTGACTGGTGGAGGGTCGTTAGCTGAACGGGTTTGACATGACTATAATTCTCCCTTCATTAAAAGTATTAATGATAAATACTAAGTAACTAAACTTTTAATAATACCCAATCTTAGTTACTTAGAAAAATGTGAATAAGGTGCTAATCCACGAAATTACACTTTGCACTTTGTTTGAGTCGGTTAGTGGAGCGCGTGTGGTTAACCGACACACTAACTCGTATTTAACAAGGTAGGCGAAGGGTAACTTAATGTTTATCATAGTATCGATGGAGCGTGTGTGGTTAACCGGCACATCGATTGAGGGGTAAACACTTAATGGTGCCAAGTAATTTGCATGGTTACTTCACACCTTGTTTTGTGATCCTCGGCATCCCAGTCACAAAACCTGAAGGGCACACTCGAGATTGAAACATGCCATTGAACAGTTCAATGAATCTCAAAAGATCTAGGAGTTTCAAAGCCAATTAAAACCTAATAATACATTTCGTTTATCTTGGTGGAAATTGGTGAATCGTCATTCACCTACCTTCAAATTATTTTATAGCTTGGATTACGGCATACCTCTTCTATGTTATAAAATAGTTTGTTGGGTCCTAGCCTTAATATTTCATATTGGGTGTCATATTAAGGACTTTAAAATCAACTATCTTGAATATCTCCTAAAAAGATGTCTGGTTTAGACATTTATGATCTTCCCAAATCTCTTGAAACAAGCTTTCCTAAATGAAGATGATGTCCCATGGATATCATACTTCTCTCTCCTCCTCTAATTATTCTCCCTAACCCTCAAGTTCTTGAAAAGTTTAAGGTCACTCGAACCCTATTGGCAAGACAAGGTCTAGGTGTGATCACATCTTGGAGATGTAGACACATATTGACAAGCCGGGAGAGTTGGGTGTCAATGTCTTGAGAAAGTTGGTGGTTAAATCACTTTCTAAGTCACATAGTGAGTTCCTTTGGGACACCTATGAAATAGACTATGACAAGACCCTTAATGATCTTATCTATTGTTAAGATCAACTTCCTGAAACTTTATGGACATTGACAATGGTGACACTGGAAATACAGAAAAAGCATTCTCTTCCCAATGGAAAGGGATCGGCCATAGTCAACTCGGTTGATCAAATGTTAAAGAGAAAAACTAAGTCTGTAATAGTCCTGTGTACCATTATCAAAGGGTCCATATGTTTATATTGCCAAAGTAAGGGTCATTAGTTGCGAAGCTGCCTAATTTACCTAAGGATGTTAAAGTCAATAAGATTGATTCTACTTCAGGTAAAAGTCCACTACTCTAACTCTGTTAAGTTTCTATTCTGAGATTCCTTATACATGATGTGACTGGGTCACATGGTGTTGTTTTAAGAATCAAAGAAAAAGTAAAGGAACTTAAAGAAAGAATATGCTGAATCTGATCGCGTAGATGGATTTCTATCGCGTAGTTTGAAGATCGGATTCTTGAGCTAATTCTTAGGAGTTATAAGATATTGCTAAGGAATAGATAACAACAAGTTTTTCATATGGGTTGTAAGGATAAGTTTTTCCGCATAGTTTTAAAATAAAAGAAAGTTTTGATTTTATTTATTTTAAAATATCCTTACAATGGCATTTGAGGAAAAATTGTTGCTTATACGATTCCATTAATAGCAAGAGTGGAAATATGAAATTGATTCTTTCATTTGTGGTAATGTCTAAATTTACCAAACAAGGAAAGATTCTCATCATCCAAAGTCTCAATTGGACCGGGACTTGGAATCATGCAAATTCTATAGCATGATGAATGAGAACTTTCAAGTATTGGAAAATTAAGACTAATTACTTATTCACATGAATGTGTGAGTCAAGTAATGGACTAAGGGGTCGAGTACATAGTCATGTGCACTGATTAAGTCCACCACAAAAGATATAAGGCTATTCGTCATATTTTACTAGAGTTCAGTAAATATGATTATACTTACAAGCTTAAGTGTAACTCTGAGACATTGGAAAAGGTTCCAATGTATGACAGAGCGAATAAGAAGAATCAACTGAGGCAGAAGGATAAAAGTTTCTCAAATCTGAAAAGATGGGAGAGTAATTTAGTATCAGCTTTGTGATCATCTTAATGATTAAGAAACCATATCAAAATTTGTTCTCTAAGAAAGTCTTAGTGCATTCTTATGACTAAGAAGAAGGGATCTTGAAATTGTTGAAATGGTTAAATCAAGAAGATGAGTCATACTTCGTTCCAATATAAGTCTTAGAGTCATACTCCAAGATTGTAATTTGAGTGACATGTCTTAAAGAAGGTTTAAAACACTTGACAAATGTAAGAGTAAAAGTTTTCTACCCTTGTACATTTGAAATTGGTAAGTTGTGATGTTTTGGATAAAACAAAGACCAACTAAGGCCAATTGTGTGGAGTGTTTGTCTTGATTAGAATCCGCACTATCTCTTGGATGTTTGACAAGGGAGTCTTATAGGTCAAGAGGACAGTGGGAGTCTTAAAGGTCTTGAAATTCTCAAGAACTAATCAAGAATGAAACCTGAAGTTCTTCACTAGCACACGACTTGAGGTTTATAACCTATCGTGTTGACATATTCTGTGCCCATTCTAGTTAAAGTTGGCTTTGCATATGAGTTCTTAGAGTTCTCAATGTGTTGCACAACAACTTGGAAGCAATGGCAGGCCCTTGAGCTGCCAGGTGGCAAGAAATTAAGATTGAGTTCAGTCCATATGAGTTTGGATTTGTCATTATCCTTGTCTTGTGACTATGGTTATGACAATTCACATGGATAAGAACACATACACCATTAAATCTAAGTGTCATAAGGTTTCTCTCCGATTCATGAAAATGATGGTGAGGAAACACTTTGACTAAGTAGATTTTAGTTAGATAGCAATTGTGATATTTGCATTCTCAAAGTCGTTAGTGGAGCGTGAGTGGTTTACCGGCACACTAACTTGGACTTGTGAGAAATGGCAAAGGTCAAAACGATCAAGACTATGATTACGGCATCCCTTTTCATAGTTCTTAAAATTGTTTTGACACACCCACAAGCTATCTAAGGAAGGTGTATGTTTTTGATAAAGTTTTATCAAAACAATCTAGTATCAGAAATCTGAACTTTGGTAAGAAAGTCAATAAAGTATTGATTTCTAGAAGTCCAGTGATTTCTGAGTACATGTCAAAGCTAGTGGGAGCATAAGTGTTATGCTAATAATCATCATGTTAGTGGGAGCATGATAATTACGATAAGTATTGCAAGCTAGCAATGTTAATTATAGAAAACAAAAGGTTTCAATTGGGAAAAAGTTGTTTTGCTATAATTAAGGGAGAGGAAATTATACTTCATCTCAAATCTATAAGCTTAGATTGTGAGGTTTTAATCATTTAGTCAAGGATATATATGAATTTCATGTTGGAATGGCTCAACATAAGGAAATTCTGTATATGGGTCCATTATTATTTGCGTTCTTAAATTCGATTATGATTACGGCATCCCTTTTCATAATCTGAATTATGAGAACTTGGCAAATTGAAATGGAAATGTTATAGCAAAAGACTGGTTTAGTCTTTATGTGATACATCATGAATCGTGTCCCATATGCTTCAGATATAGGACCGATTACATGTGCTATATTCATCCTTTCTAAAATTTTCCAAATGCCTAGGGCATTAAGAAAGGAAAAGGTTTAGAACTGGATATGACTAAAAGGATTAAACAATTGTCGAGGACAATCTAAGGTTTACCAAAGATTGGTTTCTCAAGGACAATTTGAAGTATAGTGATAATTCTGGAAGGAACATATTGACATAATCTGTAAGGAGGCAACTCTTGTTCAGAAGTGATAGTCGAAATGGAATCTGGAAATGTTTCAAAGTTAGAATTTTCAATCTGTGTAAGATTAAGGCAACTTAATGCAAGAAGGATGGTTCCAAGGACTTGATCTCCTTTGGAATGCTCTGTAATGATTGTTGTTAAGTCTTTCTGACTTTGTGCATAATCATTACAAGAGGATCGATGCATATAAGTTTAGAATCTAACAGATTTCAGTAAATGACATGAATTTGGAATTCTTGCATTTGCAGTAAGGATTTGGGAGTGTGAAAAGAGAATCATTGAAGTTATGTTCAATTGATCTAGTTCACAAGGTAAAGATCATAGACAAACATAGTATGCATACTTGGTGTATGGCATGACTATTGTTTAGAAAACATAGTGTGCATGCTTGGAGCATGGGACAACTATTGTTTCAAATTCAAGAATAATGTTGATAGCTGAAACAATATACAATGAATAATGTGTAATCATATGGTGATAAATAAAAGGAGTTTTATTTATATTCATAAGTTCTGAGACCATATTGGATTCAATTATTATTGTGTTTCACTTTGCATGTTTTGACTTCCCGAATAAACTAGGTTATTCTTCCGGAATGACTAAGTTATTCAAACCATCCACAGTCGGTCATATGTTGGATGTAGATATGAATTAAGACTGTCATGGGTTGGCTTGTAGAGGTCTAAGATGTTGGACAAAGGGCTACAACACTCATGAGTGCTCATAAGTTCTGAGTATTGGATTCAACCCGCGCTCATTGGAATCACTTCATGGATTTTATCACGAGTGATCATGAGACGATAATATCTTATATTCTTCAAACCTAGAGATATGAGTTGTTACTATGAGTTGGTTGTACATTGATTGCACGAAACTGCATTTGGTAACTCGGTGCTATAAAACGTGCCTTTGTGTATGATTCAACAAGTAGTAGAACAAGCCATATGAGTCGAAGTTTATCCATTCCTTTTACCTTCGGGATGAAAGCGATATCTGTGGGCCCCTCGATGATTTGATGATGACAAATGGAAGTGCTCGGCCGGGCCAGGACTGATTTGATTTGTTCAATTAGTCAGTCGTCATAAATCGAAAATCAGGAAACAACAAATGGACAGAGAGAATGATTATAATCCATGTCTCAGTCCATATGATATCTAGAATGGAGGAATATATGATCCCTTATCTAATGGACAAGTCGTTGACAAAGATTAGAGTTCATCTACAAGGTCAGACTTCGACAGAAGCTTTTGAGAGCTACGATTGCCAGTTGGTTCCTGAAGTCATACGCAATAATAGTTTTAGACTTATCCAAGTGGGAGACTGTTGGATTAATGTCTAAGTCCATAACTATAACTGGTAAGACTTGACCCGACCCGGCATGGTCCATTTGGGTTGCATGGCATCATGCACTTGGATAGACTATAATGAGAGAAATAAGACACTTACGGTTATTAATATATTATAAGTTCTAGTATATTAATAATAAGAATAATGAGATTATTTAATTAGTATTGATCAAGAATTAATCTAGAATTAATTAAGTGATCAAAAGAAGACTAATTAAATATATGGGTTGATTGTGTAAATCATTCATTCTTATATATGTGGGCTTGTGATCCAAGATTCCTTATGTTGGACTAAGTCCATGGGGTGACCCATGGATACTCCATGGAGGTTAAAACCCATGGAGCATAAGGAATGGGTAAAGTCATGAGTTACATGGTGTAACCCTAATAGCCACCATATAAAAGAAACCCATGGCTCAAGAAATCGTGACTAACACTATGTGTGTGTATGAGGGCTAGACGATTTCATGAAGTGTTCTAATTTCTCTCTAAGTTATTCCAAGTGCTTATGGTGTTGTGTGAACCATTTGAGGTGTCACAATTGGGGCACTAGGCACTCAAGCTTCATGAAGACAAGCACCATCAAGAGGTATGTATTCTATCTTGTTATATTGATAATATTGTATGCTAGATTAGGATAATACCTTGGATGTTCATATTTGCATGTATAATAAAGAAAACATAGATCAAAGGTATTTAGGGTTGCATGTACACTTAGGAGTGTTAGAATGCTCATAACCCAACAGTGCATGATAACCTTGATGGACTAGAGTTGGGTTAACATGCTTTCAGGTTTCCTAATCAAAAGTTGATGTTTAACGACCGAAGGGATGTGCATGATAACCTTGATGGACTAGAGTTAGGTTAACATGCTTTGAGGTTTCCTAATCTAGAGTTGATGCTTAACGGCCCAAGGGATGTGCATGATAATCTTGACGGACTAGAGTTGGGTTAACATGCTTTGAGGTTTCCTAATCAAGAAAAGATGCTTAACGACCCAAGGGATGTGCATGATAACATTGATGGACTAGAGTTGGGTTAACATGCTTTGAGGTTTCCTAATCAAGAGTTGATGCTTAACGACCAAAGGGATGTGCATGATAACCTTGATGGACTAGAGTTGGGTTAACATGCTTTGAGGTTTCCTAATCAAGAGTTGATGCTTAACGACCCAAGGGATGTGCATGATAACCTTGACGGACTAGAGTTGGGTTAACATGCTTTGACATTTCCTAATAAAGAGTTGATGCTTAATGACCCAAGGAATGTGCATTATAACCTTGATGGACTAGAGTTGGGTTAACATGCTTTGAGGTTTCCTAATCAAGAGTTGATGCTTAACAACCCAAGGGATGTGCATGATAACCTTGATGGACTAGAGTTGGGTTAACATGCTTTGAGGTTTCCTAATCAAGATTTGATGCTTAACGACCCAAGGAATGTGCATGATAACATTGATGGACTAGAGTTGGGTTAACATGCTTATAGGTTTCCTAATCAAGAGTTGATGCTTAACTACCCAAGGGATGTGCATGATAACCTTGATGGACTAGAGTTGGGTTAACATGCTTTGAGGTTTGCTAATCAAGGGTTGATGCTTAACGACTCAAGGGATGTGCATGATAACCTTGATGGACTAGAGTTGTGTTAAAATGCTTTGAGGGTTACATATCGTTGAAATCAATGCTCTCAATCTTTTATCTTTTCACACAATTGGATATTAACTTTTTTGTTTAGTTTAAAAACATGCAGGGATGTGCATGATAACCTTGATGGACTAGAGTTGGGTTAACATGCTTTGAGGTTTCCTAATCAAGAGTTGATGCTTAACGACCCAAGGGATGTGCATGATAACCTTGATGGACTAGAGTTGGGTTAACATGCTTTGAGGTTTCCTAATCAAGAGTTGATGCTTAATGACCCAAGGGATGTGCATGATAACCTTGATGGACTAGAGTTGGGTTAACATGCTTTGAGGTTTCCTAATCAAGAGTTGATGCTTAACGACCCAAGGGATGTGCATGATAACCTTGATGGACTAGAATTGGGTTAACATGCTTTGAGGGTTATATTGTTGAAATCAATGCTCTCAATCTTTTATCTTTTCACACAATTGGATATTAACTTTGTTGTTTAGTTTAAAAACATGGAGGGATGTGCATGATAACCTTGATGGACTAGAGTTGGGTTAACATGCTTTGAGGTTTCCTAATCAAGAGTTGATATTTAACGACCGAAGGCATGTGCATGATAACCTTGATGGACTAGAGTTAGGTTAACATGCTTTGAGGTTTCCTAATCTAGAGTTGATGCTTAACGACCCAAGGGATGTGCATGATAACCTTGATGGACTAGAGTTGTGTTAACATGCTTTGAGGTTTCCTAATCAGGATTTGATGCTTAACGACCCTAGGGATGTGCATGATAACCTTGATGGACTAGAGTTGGGTTAACATGCTTATAGGTTTCGTAATCAAGAGTTGATGCTTAACGACCCAAGGGATGTGCATGATAACCTTGATTGACTAGAGTTGGGTTAACATGCTTTGAGGTTTCCTAATCAAGAGTTAATGCTTAACGACCCAAGGGATGTGCATGATAACCTTGATGGACTAGAGTTGGGTTAATATGCTTTGAGGTTTCCTAATCAAGAGTTGATGCTTAAAGACCCAAGGGATGTGCATGATAACCTTCATGGACTAGAGTTGGGTTAACATGCTTTGAGGGTTATATCATTGAAATCAATGCTCTCAATCTTTTATCTTTTCACACAATTGGATATTAACTTTGTTGTTTAGTTTAAAAACATGCAGGGATGTGCATGATAACCTTGATGGACTAGAGGGTGGTTAACATGCATTCAGGTTTCCTAATCAAGAGTTGATGTTTAACGACCGAAGGGATGTGCATGATAACCTTGACGGACTAGAGTTAGGTTAACATGCTTTGAGGTTTCCTAATCTATAGTTGATGCTTAATGACCCAAGGGATGTGATTCATAACCTTGATGGACTAGAGTTGGGTTAACATGCTTTGAGGTTTCCTAATCAAGAGATGATGCTTAACGACCCAAGGGATGTGCATGATAACATTTATGGACTAGAGTTGGGTTAACATGCTTTGAGGTTTCCTAATCAAGAGTTGATGCTTAACGACCCAAGGGATGTGCATGATAGCCTTGATGGACTAGAGTTGGGTTAACATGCTTTGAGGTTTCCTAATCAAGAGTTGATGCTTAACGACCCAAGGGATGTGCATGATAACCTTGATGGACTAGAGTTGGGTTAACATGCTTTGACATTTCCTAATAAAGAGTTGATGCTTAATGACCCAAGGAATGTGCATGATAACCTTGATGGACTAGAGTTGGGTTAACATGCTTTGAGGTTTCCTAATCAAGATTTGATGCTTAACAACCCAAGGGATGTGCATGATAACCTTGATGGACTAGAGTTGGGTTAACATGCTTTGAGGTTTCCTAATCAAGAGTTGATGCATAACGACCTAAGGGATGTGCATGATAACCTTGATGGACTAGAGTTGGGTTAACATGCTTTGAGGGTTATATCGTTGAAATCAATGCTCTCAATCTTTTATCTTTTCACACAATTGGATATTAACTTTTTTGTTTAGTTTAAAAACATGTAGGGATGTGCTTGATAACCTTGATGGAATAGAGTTGGGTTAACATGCTTTGAGGTTTCCCGATCAAGAGTTGATGTTAAACGACCGAAGGGATGTGCATGATAACATTGATGGACAAGAGTAGGGTTAACATGCTTTGAGGTTTCCTAATCAAGAGTTGATGCTTAACGACGCAAGGGATGTGCATGATAACCTTGATGGACTAGAGTTGGGTTAGCATGCTTTGAGGTTTCCTAATCAAGAGTTGATGCTTAACAACCCAAGGGATGTGCATGATAACCTTGATGGACTAGATTTGGGTTAACATGCTTTGAGGTTTCCTAATCAAGAGTTGATGCATAACGACCTAAGGGATGTGCATGATAACCTTGATGGACTAGAGTTGGGTTAACATACTTTGAGGGTTATATCGTTGAAATCAATGCTCTCAATCTTTTATCTTTTCACACAATTGGATATTAACTTTTTTGTTTAGTTTAAAAACATGTAGGGATGTGCATGATAACCTTGATGGAATAGAGTTGGGTTAACATGCTTTGAGGTTTCCTAATCAAGAGTTGATGTTTAACGACCGAAGGGATGTGCATGATAACATTGATGGACAAGAGTAGGGTTAACATGCTTTGAGGTTTCCTAATCATGAGTTGATGCTTAACGACCCAAAGGATGTGCATGATAACCTTGATGGACTAGAGTTGGGTTAACATGCTTTGAGGTTTCCAAATCTAGAGTTGATGCTTAACGACCCAAGGGATGTGCATGATAACCTTGATGGACTAGAGTTGGATTAACATGCTTTGAGGTTTCCTAATCAAGAGTTGATGCTTAACGACCCAAGGGATGTGCATGATAACCTTGATGGACTAGAGTTGGGTTAACATGCTTTGAGGGTTATATCGTTGAAATCAATGCTCTCAATCTTTTATCTTTTCACTCAATTGGATATTAACTTTTTTGTTTAGTTTAAAAACATGCCGGGATGTGCATGATAACCTTGATGGACTAGATTTGGGTTAACATGCTTTGAGGGTTCCTAATCAAGAGTTGATGTTTAATGACCGAAGGGATGTGCATGATAACCTTGATGGACTAAAGTTCGGTTAACATGCTTTGAGGTTTCCTAATAAAGAGTTGATGCTTAACGACCAAAGGGATGTGCATGATAACCTTGATGGACTTGAGTTGGGTTAACATGCTTTGAGGTTTCCTAGTCTAGAGTTGATGCCTAATGACCCAAATGGTATGTGCATGATAACCTTGATGGACTAGAGTTGGATTAAAATTCTTTGAGGTTTCCTAATCAAGAGTTGATGCTTAACGACCCAAGGGATGTGCATGATAACCTTGATGGACTAGAGTTGGGTTAACATGCTTTGAGGTTTCCTAATCAAGAGTTGATGCTTAACGACCCAAGGGATGTGCATGATAACCTTGATGAACTAGAGTTGGGTTAACATGCTTATAGGTTTCCTAATCAAGAGTTGATGCTTAACGACCCAAGGGATGTGCATGATAACCTTGATGGACTAGAGTTGGGTTAACATGCTTTGAGGTTTCCTAATCAAGAGTTGATGCTTAACGACTCAAGGGATGTGCATGATAACCTTGATGGACTAGAGTTGGGTTAACATGCTTTGAGGGTTATATCGTTGAAATCAATGCTCTCAATCTTTTATCTTTTCACACAATTGGATATTAACTTTTTTGTTTAGTTTAAAAGCATGCAGGGATGTGCATGATAACCTTGATGGACTAGAGTTGGGTTAACATGCTTTGAGGTTTCCTAATCAAGAGTTGATGTTTAACGACCGAAGGGATGTGCATGATAACCTTGATGGCTAGAGTTGGGTTAACATGCTTCGAGGTTTCCTAATCAAGAGTTGATGCTTAACGACCCAAGGGATGTGCATGATAACCTTGATGGACTAGAGTTGGGTTAACATGCTTTGAGGTTTCCTAATCAAGAGGTGATGCTTAACGACCCAAGGGATGTGCATGATAACCTTGATGGACTAGAGTTGGGTTAACATGCTTTGAGGTTTCCTAATCAAGAGTTGATGCTTAACGACCCAAGGGATGTGCATGATAACCTTGATGGACTAGAGTTGGGTTAACATGCTTTGAGGTTTCCTAATATAGAGTTGATGCTTAACGACCCAAGGGATGTGCATGATAACCTTGATGGACTAGAGTTGGGTGAACATGCTTTGAGGTTTCCTAATCAAGAGTTGATGCTTAACGACCCAAGGGATGTGCATGATAACCTTGATGGACTAGAGTTGGGTTAACATGCTTTGAGGTTTCCAAATCTAGAGTTGATGCTTAACGACCCAAGGGATGTGCATGATAACCTTGATGGACTAGAGTTGGATTAACATGCTTTGAGGTTTCCTAATCAAGAGTTGATGCTTAACGACCCAAGGGATGTGCTTGATAACCTTGATGGACTAGAGTTGGGTTAACATGCTTTGAGGGTTATATCGTTGAAATCAATGCTCTCAATCTTTTATCTTTTCACTCAATTGGATATTAACTTTTTTGTTTAGTTTAAAAACATGCCAGGATGTGCATGATAACCTTGATGGACTAGATTTGGGTTAACATGCTTTGAGGGTTCCTAATCAAGAGTTGATGTTTAACGACCGAAGGGATGTGCATGATAACCTTGATGGACTAAAGTTGGGTTAACATGCTTTGAGGTTTCCTAGTAAAGAGTTGATGCTTAACGACCAAAGGGATGTGCATGATAACCTTGATGGACTTGAGTTGGGTTAACATGCTTTGAGGTTTCCTAGTCTAGAGTTGATGCCTAATGACCCAAATGGTATGTGCATGATAACCTTGATGGACTAGAGTTGGATTAAAATGCTTTGAGGTTTCCTAATCAAGAGTTGATGCTTAACGACCCAAGGGATGTGCATGATAACCTTGATGGACTAGAGTTGGGTTAACATGCTTTGAGGTTTCCTAATCAAGAGTTGATGCTTAACGACCCAAGGGATGTGCATGATAACCTTGATGAACTAGAGTTGGGTTAACATGCTTATAGGTTTCCTAATCAAGAGTTGATGCTTGACGACCCAAGGGATGTGCATGATAACCTTGATGGACTAGAGTTGGGTTAACATGCTTTGAGGTTTCCTAATCAAGAGTTGATGCTTAACGACTCAAGGGATGTGCATGATAACCTTGATGGACTAGAGTTGGGTTAACATGCTTTGAGGGTTATATCGTTGAAATCAATGCTCTCAATCTTTTATCTTTTCACACAATTGGATATTAACTTTTTTGTTTAGTTTAAAAGCATGCAGGGATGTGCATCATAACCTTGATGGACTAGAGTTGGGTTAACATGCTTTGAGGTTTCCTAATCAAGAGTTGATGTTTAACGACCGAAGGGATGTGCATGATAACCTTGATGGCTAGAGTTGGGTTAACATGCTTCGAGGTTTCCTAATCAAGAGTTGATGCTTAACGACCCAAGGGATGTGCATGATAACCTTGATGGACTAGAGTTGGGTTAACATGCTTTGAGGTTTCATAATCAAGAGGTGATGCTTAACGACCCAAGGGATGTGCATGATAACCTTGATGGACTAGAGTTGGGTTAACATGCTTTGAGGTTTCCTAATCAAGAGTTGATGCTTAACGACCCAAGGGATGTGCATGATAACCTTGATGGACTAGAGTTGGGTTAACATGCTTTGAGGTTTCCTAATATAGAGTTGATGCTTAACGACCCAAGGGTTGCGCATGATAACCTTGATGGACTAGAGTTGGGTTAACATGCTTTGAGGTTTCCTAATCAAGAGTTGATGCTTGACGACCCAAGGGATGTGCATGATAACCTTCATGGACTAGAGTTGGGTTAACATGCTTTGAGGGTTATATCGTTGAAATCAATGCTATCAATCATTTATCTTTTCACACAATTGGATATTAACTTTTTTGTTTAGTTTAAAATCATGCAGGGATGTGCATGATAACCTTGATGGACTAGAGTTGGGTTAACATGCTTTCAGGTTTCCTAATCAAGAGTTGATGTTTAACGACCGAAGGGATGTGCATGATAACCTTGATGGACTAGAGTTAGGTTAACATGCTTTGAGGTTTCCTAATCTAGAGTTGATGCTTAACGACCCAAGGGATATGCATGATAACCTTGATGGACTAGAGTTGGGTTAACATGCTTTGAGGTTTCCTAATCAAGAGATGATGCTTAACGACCCAAGGGATGTGCATGATAACATTGATGGACTAGAGTTGGGTTAACATGCTTTGAGGTTTCCTAATCAAGAGTTGATGCTTAACGACCCAAGGGATGTGCATGATAACCTTGATGGACTAGAGTTGGGTTAACATGCTTTGAGGTTTCCTAATCAAGAGTTGATGCTTAATGACCCAAGGGATGTGCATGATAACCTTGACGGACTAGAGTTGTGTTAACATGCTTTGACATTTCCTAATAAAGAGTTGATGCTTAATGACCCAAGGAATGTGCATTATAACCTTGATGGACTAGAGTTGGGTTAACATGCTTTGAGGTTTCCTAATCAAGAGTTGATGCTTAACAACGCAAGGGATGTGCATGATAACCTTGATGGACTAGAGTTGGGTTAACATGCTTTGAGGTTTCCTAATCAAGATTTGATGCTTAACGACCCAAGGAATGTGCATGATAACCTTGATGGACTAGATTTGGGTTAACATGCTTATAGGTTTCCTAATAAAGAGTTGATGCTTAACGACCCAAGGGATGTGCATGATAACCTTGATGGACTAGAGTTGGGTTAACATGCTTTGAGGTTTGCTAATCAAGGGTTCATGCTTAACGACTCAAGGGATGTGCATGATAACCTTGATGGACTAGAGTTGGGTTAAAATGCTTTGAGGGTTATATATCGTTGAAATCAATGCTCTCAATCTTTTATCTTTTCACACAATTGGATATTAACTTTTTTGTTTAGTTTAAAAACATTCAGGGATGTGCATGATAAACTTGATGGACTAGAGTTGGGTTAACATGCTTTGAGGTTTCCTAATCAAGAGTTGATGTTTAACGACCGAAGGGATGTGCATGATAACCTTGATGGCTAGTGTTGGGTTAACATGCTTCGAGGTTTCCTAATCAAGAGTTGATGCTTAACGACCCAAGGGATATGCATGATAACCTTGATGGACTACAGTTGGGTTAACATGCTTTGAGGTTTCCTAATCAAGAGTTGATGCTTAACGACCCAAGGGACGTGCATGATAACCTTGATGGACTAGAGTTGGGTTAACATGCTTTGAGGTTTCCTAATCAAGAGTTGATGCTTAACGACCCAAGGGATGTGCATGATAACCTTGATGGACTAGAGTTGGGTTAACATGCTTTGAGGTTTCCTAATCAAGAGTTGATGCTTAACGACCCAAGGGATGTGCATGATAACCTTGATGGACTAGAGTTGGGTTAACATGCTTTGAGGTTTCCTAATCAAGAGTTGATGTTTAACGACCCAAGGGATGTGCATGATAACCTTGATGGACTAGAGTTGGGTTAACATGCTTTGAAATTTCCTAATAAAGAGTTGATGCTTAATGACCCAAGGAATGTGCATTATAACCTTGATGGACTAGATTTGTGTTAACATGCTTTGAGGTTTCCTAATCAAGAGTTGATGCTTAACAACCCAAGGGATGTGCATGATAACCTTGATGGACTAGAGTTGTGTTAACATGCTTTGAGGTTTCCTAATCAAGATTTGATGCTTAACGACCCTAGGGATGTGCATGATAACATTGATGGACTAGAGTTGGGTTAACATGCTTATAGGTTTCCTAATCAAGAGTTGATGCTTAACGACCCAAGGGATGTGCATGATAACCTTGATGGACTAGAGTTGGGTTAACATGCTATGAGGTTTCCTAATCTAGAGTTGATGCTTAACGACCCAAGGGATGTGCATGATAACCTTGATGGACTAGAGTTGGGTTAACATGCTTTGAGGTTTCCTAATCAAGAGTTGATGCTTAACGACCCAAGGGATGTGCATGATAACCTGCATGGACTAGAGTTGGGTTAACATGCTTTGAGGGTTATATCGTTGAAATCAATGCTCTCAATCTTTTATCTTTTCACACAATTGGATATTAACTTTGTTGTTTAGTTTAAAAACATGCAGGGATGTGCATGATAACCTTGATGGACTAGAGTTGGGTTAACATGCTTTCAGGTTTCCTAATCAAGAGTTGATGTTTAACGACCGAAGGGATGTGCATGATAACCTTGATGGACTAGAGTTAGGTTAACATGCTTTGAGGTTTCCTAATCTAGAGTTGATGCTTAACGACCCAAGGGATGTGCATGATAACCTTGATGGACTAGAGTTGGGTTAACATGCTTTGAGGTTTCCTAATCAAGAGATGATGCTTAACGACCCAAGGGATGTGCATGATAACATTGATGGACTAGAGTTGGGTTAACATGCTTTGAGGTTTCCTAATCAAGAGTTGATGCTTAACGACCCAAGGGATGTGCATGATAACCTTGATGGACTAGAGTTGGGTTAACATGCTTTGAGGTTTCCTAATCAAGAGTTGATGCTTAACAACCCAAGGGATGTGCATGATAACCTTGATGGACTAGAGTTTGGTTAACATGCTTTGAGGTTTCCTAATCAAGATTTGATGCTTAACGACCCAAGGAATGTGCATGATAACCTTGATGGACTAGAGTTGGGTTAACATGCTTTGAGGTTTCCTAATCAAGAGTTGATGCTTAACGACCCAAGGGATGTGCATGATAACCTTGATGGACTAGAGTTGGGTTAACATGCTTTGAGGTTTCCTAATCAAGAGTTGATGTTTAACGACCCAAGGGATGTGCATGATAACCTTGATGGACTAGAGTTGGGTTAACATGCTTTGAAATTTCCTAATAAAGAGTTGATGCTTAATGACCCAAGGAATGTGCATTATAACCTTGATGGACTAGAGTTGTGTTAACATGCTTTGAGGTTTCCTAATCAAGAGTTGATGCTTAACAACCCAAGGGATGTGCATGACAACCTTGATGGACTAGAGTTGTGTTAACATGCTTTGAGGTTTCCTAATCAAGATTTGATGCTTAACGACCCTAGGGATGTGCATGATAACATTGATGGACTAGAGTTGGGTTAACATGCTTATAGGTTTCCTAATCAAGAGTTGATGCTTAACGACCCAAGGGATGTGCATGATAACCTTGATGGACTAGAGTTGGGTTAACATGCTATGAGGTTTCCTAATCTAGAGTTGATGCTTAACGACCCAAGTGATGTGCATGATAACCTTGATGGACTAGAGTTGGGTTAACATGCTTTGAGGTTTCCTAATCAAGAGTTGATGCTTAACGACCCAAGGGATGTGCATGATAACCTGCATGGACTAGAGTTGGGTTAACATGCTTTGAGGGTTATATCGTTGAAATCAATGCTCTCAATCTTTTATCTTTTCACACAATTGGATATTAACTTTGTTGTTTAGTTTAAAAACATGCAGGGATGTGCATGATAACCTTGATGGACTAGAGTTGGGTTAACATGCTTTCAGGTTTCCTAATCAAGAGTTGATGTTTAACGACCGAAGGGATGTGCATGATAACCTTGATGGACTAGAGTTAGGTTAACATGCTTTGAGGTTTCCTAATCTAGAGTTGATGCTTAACGACCCAAGGGATATGCATGATAACCTTGATGGACTACAGTTGGGTTAACATGCTTTGAGGTTTCCTAATCAAGAGTTGATGCTTAACGACCCAAGGGATGTGCATGATAACCTTGATGGACTAGAGTTGGGTTAACATGCTTTGAGGTTTCCTAATCAAGAGTTGATGCTTAACGACCCAAGGGATGTGCATGATAACCTTGATGGACTAGAGTTGGGTTAACATGCTTTGAGGTTTCCTAATCAAGAGTTGATGCTTAACGACCCAAGGGATGTGCATGATAACCTTGATGGACTAGAGTTGGGTTAACATGCTTTGAGGTTTCCTAATCAAGAGTTGATGTTTAACGACCCAAGGGATGTGCATGATAACCTTGATGGACTAGAGTTGGGTTAACATGCTTTGAAATTTCCTAATAAAGAGTTGATGCTTAATGACCCAAGGAATGTGCATTATAACCTTGATGGACTAGAGTTGTGTTAACATGCTTTGAGGTTTCCTAATCAAGAGTTGATGCTTAACAACCCAAGGGATGTGCATGATAACCTTGATGGACTAGAGTTGTGTTAACATGCTTTGAGGTTTCCTAATCAAGATTTGATGCTTAACGACCCTAGGGATGTGCATGATAACATTGATGGACTAGAGTTGGGTTAACATGCTTATAGGTTTCCTAATCAAGAGTTGATGCTTAACGACCCAAGGGATGTGCATGATAACCTTGATGGACTAGAGTTGGGTTAACATGCTATGAGGTTTCCTAATCTAGAGTTGATGCTTAACGACCCAAGGGATGTGCATGATAACCTTGATGGACTAGAGTTGGTTTAACATGCTTTGAGGTTTCCTAATCAAGAGTTGATGCTTAACGACCCAAGGGATGTGCATGATAACCTGCATGGACTAGAGTTGGGTTAACATGCTTTGAGGGTTATATCGTTGAAATCAATGCTCTCAATCTTTTATCTTTTCACACAATTGGATATTAACTTTGTTGTTTAGTTTAAAAACATGCAGGGATGTGCATGATAACCTTGATGGACTAGAGTTGGGTTAACATGCTTTCAGGTTTCCTAATCAAGAGTTGATGTTTAACGACCGAAGGGATGTGCATGATAACCTTGATGGACTAGAGTTAGGTTAACATGCTTTGAGGTTTCCTAATCTAGAGTTGATGCTTACCGACCCAAGGGATGTGCATGATAACCTTGATGGACTAGAGTTGGGTTAACATGCTTTGAGGTTTCCTAATCAAGAGATGATGCTTAACGACCCAAGGGATGTGCATGATAACATTGATGGACTAGAGTTGGGTTAACATGCTTTGAGGTTTCCTAATCAAGAGTTGATGCTTAACGACCCAAGGGATGTGCATGATAACCTTGATGGACTAGAGTTGGGTTAACATGCTTTGAGGTTTCCTAATCAAGAGTTGATGCTTAACAACCCAAGGGATGTGCATGATAACCTTGATGGACTAGAGTTGGGTTAACATGCTTTGAGGTTTCCTAATCAAGATTTGATGCTTAACGACCCAAGGAATGTGCATGATAACCTTGATGGACTAGAGTTGGGTTAACATGCTTATAGGTTTCCTAATCAAGAGTTGATGCTTAACGACCCAAGGGATGTGCATGATAACCTTGATGGACTAGAGTTGGGTTAACATGCTTTGAGGTTTGCTAATCAAGGGTTGATGCTTAACGACTCAAGGGATGTGCATGATAACCTTGATGGACTAGAGTTGGGTTAAAATGCTTTGAGGGTTATATATCGTTGAAATCAATGCTCTCAATCTTTTATCTTTTCACACAATTGGATATTAACTTTTTTGTTTAGTTTAAAAACATGCAGGGATGTGCATGATAAACTTGATGGACTAGAGTTGGGTTAACATGCTTTGAGGTTTCCTAATCAAGAGTTGATGTTTAACGACCGAAGGGATGTGCATGATAACCTTGATGGCTAGAGTTGGGTTAACATGCTTCGAGGTTTCCTAATCAAGAGTTGATGCTTAACGACCCAAGGGATATGCATGATAACCTTGATGGACTACAGTTGGGTTAACATGCTTTGAGGTTTCCTAATCAAGAGTTGATGCTTAACGACCCAAGGGATGTGCATGATAACCTTGATGGACTAGAGTTGGGTTAACATGCTTTGAGGTTTCCTAATCAAGAGTTGATGCTTAACGACCCAAGGGATGTGCATGATAACCTTGATGGACTAGAGTTGGGTTAACATGCTTTGAGGTTTCCTAATCAAGAGTTGATGCTTAACGACCCAAGGGATGTGCATGATAACCTTGATGGACTAGAGTTGGGTTAACATGCTTTGAGGTTTCCTAATCAAGAGTTGATGCTTAACGACCCAAGGGATGTGCATGATAACCTTGATGGACTAGAGTTGGGTTAAAATGCTTTGAGGGTTATATATCGTTGAAATCAATGCTCTCAATCTTTTATCTTTTCACACAATTGGATATTAACTTTTTTGTTTAGTTTAAAAACATGCAGGGATGTGCATGATAACCTTGATGGACTAGAGTTGGGTTAACATGCTTTGAGGTTTCCTAATCAAGAGTTGATGTTTAACGACCGAAAGGATGTGCATGATAACCTTGATGGCTAGAGTTGGGTTAACATGCTTCGAGGTTTCCTAATCAAGAGTTGATGCTTAACGACCCAAGGGATATGCATGATAACCTTGATGGACTACAGTTGGGTTAACATGCTTTGAGGTTTCCTAATCAAGAGTTGATGCTTAACGACCCAAGGGATGTGCATGATAACCTTGATGGACTAGAGTTGGGTTAACATGCTTTGAGGTTTCCTAATCAAGAGTTGATGCTTAACGACCCAAGGGATGTGCATGATAACCTTGATGGACTAGAGTTGGGTTAACATGCTTTGAGGTTTCCTAATCAAGAGTTGATGCTTAACGACCCAAGGGATGTGCATGATAACCTTGATGGACTAGAGTTGGGTTAACATGCTTTGAGGTTTCCTAATCAAGAGTTGATGCTTAACGACCCAAGGGATGTGCATGATAACCTTGATGGACTAGAGTTGGGTTAACATGCTTTGAGGGTTATATCGTTGAAATCAATGCTCTCAATCTTTTATCTTTTCACACAATTGGATATTAACTTTGTTGTTTAGTTTAAAAACATGCAGGGATGTGCATGATAACCTTGATGGACTAGAGTTGGGTTAACATGCTTTGAGGTTTCCTAATCAAGAGTTGATATTTAACGACCGAAGGGATGTGCATGATAACCTTGATGGACTAGAGTTAGGTTAACATCCTTTGAGGTTTCCTAATCTAGAGTTGATGCTTAACGACCCAAGGGATGTGCATGATAACCTTGATGGACTAGAGTTGGGTTAACATGCTTTGAGGTTTCCTAATCAAGAGATGATGCTTAACGACCCAAGGGATGTGCATGATAACATTGATGGACTAGAGTTGGGTTAACATGCTTTGAGGTTTCCTAATCAAGAGTTGATGCTTAACGACCCAAGGGATGTGCATGATAACCTTGATGGACTAGAGTTGGGTTAACATCCTTTGAGGTTTCCTAATCAAGAGTTGATGCTTAACGACCCAAGGGATGTGCATGATAACCTTGATGGACTAGAGTTGGGTTAACATGCTTTGACATTTCCTAATAAAGAGTTGATGCTTAATGACCCAAGGAATGTGCATTATAACCTTGATGGACTAGAGTTGTGTTAACATGCTTTGAGGTTTCCTAATCAAGAGTTGATGCTTAACAACCCAAGGGATGTGCATGATAACCTTGATGGACTAGAGTTGTGTTAACATGCTTTGAGGTTTCCTAATCAAGATTTGATGCTTAACGACCCTAGGGATGTGCATGATAACCTTGATGGACTAGAGTTGGGTTAACATGCTTATAGGTTTCCTAATCAAGAGTTGATGCTTAACGACCCAAGGGATGTGCATGATAACCTTGATGGACTAGAGTTGGGTTAACATGCTTTGAGGTTTCCTAATCAAGAGTTGATGCTTAACGACCCAAGGGATGTGCATGATAACCTTGATGGACTAGAGTTGGTTTAACATGCTTTGAGGTTTATATCGTTGACATCAATGCTCTCAATCTTTTATCTTTTCACACAATTGGATATTAACTTTGTTGTTTAGTTTAAAAACATGCAGGGATGTGCATGATAACCTTGATGGACTAGAGTTGGGTTAACATGCTTTGAGGTTTCCTAATCAAGAGTTGATGCTTAACAACCCAAGGGATGTGCATGATAACCTTGATGGACTAAAGTTGGGTTAACATGCTTTGAGGTTTCCTAATCAAGAGATGATGCTTAACAACCCAAGGGATGTGCATGATAACATTGATGGACTAGAGTTGGGTTAACATGCTTTGAGGTTTCCTAATCAAGAGTTGATGCTTAACGACCCAACGGATGTGCATGATAACCTTGATGGACTAGAGTTGGGTTAACATGCTTTGAGGTTTCCTAATCAAGAGTTGATGCTTAACGACCCAAGGGATGTGCATGATAACCTTGATGGACTAGAGTTGGGTTAACATGCTTTGACATTTCCTAATAAAGAGTTGATGCTTAATGACCCAAGGAATGTGGATTATAACCTTGATGGACTAGAGTTGGGTTAACATGCTTTCAGGTATTTCTTTAAATTATTTTGGGGCACATTTAGGAGGGGACTCGGCGAGTTGGTGCCTGACTCGCCGAGTAGGACCACGGTCTTGGTCACAGATTCGCGACTGGACTCGACGAGTCCAATAGGGACTCGGCGAGTCGACGCTGTTCAGCTGAACCCTAGCCGTTTTGATTCTGAATCGTATATAATGACTTTATGGCCGTCATGTCCCGTCTTTTGGCCGATTGAAGATATCTTAGAGGTCTGTGGGCATCTAGAGCAAGGGGGAGGGCTAGTGGAAGCTTGAAGAGATTGTTAGACAAGGAGAAGCAAGGTGGTGATCAAAGGAGGTTCAAGGGGTCGAGTTCTGAAGGTTGGGGACACAGGGAACACGTTTCTAGGTAATCTTCGGATCATAATCTGTAGCTTTTACGTTGTATGCGAATTTAGGGTTAGGAAACCCATTTAAGGAATTGGTAGATTATAGTGTTGTTACAAGTGTTGAAGCCCCTGTAATAATATATGTGGAAGTCCAGGAAGCCCCATATCTATATACTACGGAATCATGCGAGATACAGGAGGCAGTGGATTGACTGCATGGCGAGGACTCGCCGAGTCCAATGATCAGACTAGGCGAGTAGCTTGAAGGTTCACTAGGACTCGCCGAGTTGTTCTTCAGACTCGGCGAGTAGCTTGAAGATCTACTGGAACTCGTCGAGTCGTTCTTTAGACTCGGCGAGTAGAGTCGGGGTGTCTAGACTCGCCGAGTTGCCTTTGCACTCGACGAGTCCGGTCAAGTTGACCGTTGACCTGTATGTAATTTAGTAGGGTCAGTTGTCTTGTTTGATAAGATCATTAATAAAAGTATGTGGTATTACAGGGAACTCACTAAGCATTTATGCTTACTAGTTGTGTTTATGTTTTTCAGGTACTAGCGATGACCGTGGGAAGGCGCCGGCGTGACACGTACACACTGCCATCGTTGAAGATCTTGAGGATTTATTATTTATACTTTTGCAATAAACTCGGAATAAACTCTTTTGTCGAATAATGATGTTTTATTTTAAATGAAAATTTTATTTGAAAATTTGAGCCGTTACAATTGGTATCAGAGCCTTGGTTTGAGGGATTTGGGTGTACTTTCGGGTGCAACTGAACTCAGACCGGGGATTTGAGGAAATTTTTTTTTTGTTTTAATAATAAGGACACAACATTTCATAAATGGTAAGGCGGTAAAACAAGGATGGAGCAGTGTGTACGATCAGCCAGCGCCCGAACGGTAAAGATCCCCAGGATACCTTACAATGTTATATTATGCACTGAATTATGAATTGTTATGCATGCTAGAAGACTAGGTATACATGATAGGACTAGAATGGGCTGTTTTGTGATGCCTTGTCTAGGGAGAATGCTTATATGGGATGTTTAGTAGCATACAAGTAGATAGTGCATACTAGAGGTAGAGTACTCATTATTCGGGATTTGGGGAGGAAGACTTGGGATGAATACTGATACGGTGTGGTCGGTAGTATTGGGCCCGTACTACCGAAGACACCGGATCAGTGGAAGACCCAAGTAAGAATCCCTGGAAATCGGACACTGAGTAGGGCGCGTATCGAGTACCATTGTACTTGATGGAGTCTCTGATGATTTTATGTTATATTTCAGAGACATCATGGTCATCACACGCAATGGGGCGAGTTCGAGCGGTGCGAGTGACGAGGAGATTCGTCAGATTATTCAGGAAGAGGTAGCTGCGGCGGTCCGGGCTGAGATCCCGGAGATGTTTGGGTCTATTAAGACCACGCTGATGGAGGAGTTTGAGGAGCAGTACGCCGCACTTACTGAAGCTGCAGTTGCTGCCGCCACCGCAGCTGTGGCTGCTGCTAGGCCGCAAGGGGGTGATTCATTACTATTCAGGGAATTCAGCAACACGAAACCCCCTGAATTTGATGGGACGCGGGATCCGATTGCAGCTATGAGGTGGATCGCCGACATCGAGGGGTGCTTCTATACTTGCTCATACCCGGAGCACTTGAGGGTACGGTTCGCCTTGAACCAGCTCCGTCTGGGGGCGAAGGATTGGTGGAAGTTCGTGATGGCGAACTTCACTCAGGCAGAGATTTCGGCGGTGACATGGGAGAGGTTTACGGAGATGTTCAGGGACGAGTACGTTCCCCCGGTGGAGAGGGAGCGATTGATTCAGGAGTTCTTGACCCTTAAGCAGGGTACTGATTCCGTGGCAGTGATCACACGGAAGTTTCATGAGAGGGCAATGTTCTGCCCCGAGCTGGTATCTACGGAACAGTCGCGGATGAGCCGGTATTTGGGTGTTTTGAAGAGGGAGATCCGGGAGTTTGTGTCAAACTCCACCTATCGTACTTTCACTGAGCTTCAGGCGAACGCCAGGAAGCGCGAGATCGAGTTGGAGACTCAAGCGTGGGAGGAGGCTGAGTCTCGGCAGGTGGATCGACGGCCGGCTCAGTCTCAGCCGGCAGCTAAGCGGACTAAGTTCGCTGATTTGAGGATGGGAGGTCCGAAGGGTCGCACTTGCGCGAAGTGCGGCAAGAGTCACGAGGGGGTGTGTCGAGCTGGTGGTTGCTACAAGTGTGGCAAGGAGGCACATATTGCCAGGGATTGCCCTAAGGGGTTTATGGTTTGCTTTCACTGCAACCAGACAGGCCATCGGAAGGCCGAGTGTCCGCAACTTCGTCAGGGACCTACACCTACTACCCGGACTACTGAGACCCGACCGGCGAAGGTCGAGGCCCCGAGGGCTCGCGGGAGACCCTTTCAGCTGACTGCGGAGGAGGTCCGCGCTGCGCCCGATGTTGTGGTAGGTATGTTGTCATTCATGTATTTACTTAAAGGTCGAATGCTATGCTTATGTTAATGTATGTGTAGGTACTTTCCTTGTGAACTCTATGCCTGCTCTAGTGTTATTTGATTCGGGTGCGAGTAGATCGTTTGTATCGTTAGCCTTTAGTCAGCACATCGGCATTAGTCGTGAGCCGTTAAGTCGGCCTTTGAGCGTTTCTATTGCGGCTGAGAGGGTGATTTGTGCTACGGAGGTTCTTCGGGGATGTGTGCTAGAGATCTTCGGGGTCGCGTTTCCGATTGACCTCATTCCTATTGCGATGGGGGATGTCTGTGTCATTGTAGGCATGGACTGGTTGAGCCGATTCAGCGCTGTTATCGATTGCAAGCGTCAGCTGGTGACTATACGAGACCCTAGTGGGGGAGTTCTTACGGTATACGGCGAGGGTACCCGTTCGGCATCAGCTTTTTGTTCGGCCGCTAGGGCGAGGCAATGCCTACAACGGGGATGTAACGGTTTTGTGGCGTATGTGATGGATACGCGGGAGAGTTCCGAGAGACCAAAGACACTGAAGGAGGTTCCAGTGGTACGCGAGTTTCCAGATGTTTTTCCCGAGGATCTGCCGGGAGTACCTCCTGCGAGACAAGTAGAGTTTGGTATCGATCTAGTTCCAGGGGCTGCGCCTATTGCGAAGGTGCCTTATCGTCTTGCACCTCCAGAGATGCAAGAATTGTCCTCGCAACTTCAAGAGTTGTTGGGGAAGGGATTTATTCGACCGAGTAGCTCGCCGTGGGGAGCACCGATTCTGTTCGTCAAGAAGAAGGATGGTTCACACCGGATGTGTATCGATTACCGGGAGCTGAACAAGGTGACAGTCAAGAACCGCTATCCGTTACCGAGGATCGATGATCTATTCGATCAGTTGCAAGGGGCATCGTGGTTTTCCAATATTGATTTGAGATCAGGGTACCATCAGGTAAGAGTGCGGGATGAGGACGTCCAGAAGACAGCCTTTAGGACGCGGTATGGGCATTACGAGTTCGTGGTGATGCCTTTTGGGCTCACCAATGCCCCAGCAGTGTTCATGGATCTCATGAACAGGGTATGCAGGCCGATGCTGGATCGGTTTGTGATTGTATTCATCGACGACATTCTGGTGTATTCGAGGTCTAGAGAGCAGCATGAGGGACATTTGAGGGAGGTCCTTGAGGTATTGAGATCGGAGAAGCTATATGCAAAATTCTCCAAATGTGACTTCTGGTTACGGGAGGTTCAATTTCTGGGGCACGTTGTAAACCAGGCAGGGATATTGGTCGATCCGGCCAAGGTGGAAGCGGTGATGAGTTGGGAGGCACCGAAGTCACCTTCTGAGATCAGGAGTTTCCTTGGGTTGGCGGGGTACTATCGAAGGTTCATTAGGGACTTCTCCAAAATCGCGGTGCCACTTACCAAATTGACCCGAAAGGGTGTCACATTTTCATGGGGACCCGAGCAGCAGACTTCCTTCGAGACACTTCGTCAGAGATTGTGCGAAGCCCCAGTATTAGCTCTCCCGAAAGGGATGGAGGACTTTGTTGTATATTGCGACGCATCGATTTCAGGACTGGGTGCAGTGTTGATGCAGAGGGGCCATGTGATAGCCTATGCATCGAGGCAGCTGAAGCCTCACGAAGCGAGATATCCCACGCATGACTTAGAGTTGGGGGCAGTAGTGTTCGCCCTCAAAATTTGGCATCACTACCTGTACGGGGTTCGTTGTACCATATACACGGACCATAAGAGTTTGAAGTATTTGATGGATCAACCCAACCTAAACATGCGTCAGAAGAGATGGTTAGACGTGGTTAAGGATTATGACTGTGAGATCCTATACCACCCAGGCAAGGCTAATGTGGTAGCTGATGCATTGAGTCGTAGGGCGGAGAGTACTCCATTGCGGGACGTATGTTTGAGATTGACGGTGATGACTCCGGTATTAGATGCTATTCGTGGGGCACAGGCCGAGGTTGTGAAGTCTGGGATGCAGAAACAGGAGCGGGTCGTCGGGTTGATTTCAGAGTTCGTTACGGATGGGCGGGGACTTCTGACATTTCAGGGTCGGATCTGGGTACCATTCGTGGGCGGTACGCGTGTTACTTTGATGGAGGAGGCACACAGATCGAAATTCTCGATGCATCCCGATGCTACGAAAATGTATTTGGATTTGAGAAAGGAGTACTGGTGGCCTTGCATGAAGAGAGACGTTGCCTGGTTCGTTGAGAGGTGTTTGACCTGCCGTAGGGTTAAGGCCGAGCACCAGAGACCGCACGGTAAGTTGCAACCCTTGGAGATTCCTGAGTGGAAGTGGGATCAGATCACGATGGATTTCATCACCAAATTGCCGAAAACTGCCAGGGGAGTCGATGCGATTTGGGTGATTGTGGATAGGCTAACAAAGAGTGCACACTTCCTTGCCATTAGCGAAAGTTCATCAGCAGAGAAGTTGGCAGAGTTATACGTGAGAGAGATAGTATCTCGGCATGGAGTGTCGACCTCGATTGTTTCGGACCGCGATGTACGTTTCACTTCCAGGTTCTGGAAGAAATTCCATGTGGAGTTGGGTACTAAACTGCATTTTAGTACCGCATACCATCCTCAGACCGACGGTCAGAGCGAGCGGACGATTCAGACATTGGAAGACATGCTTAGAGCGTGTGTGTTAGACTTCGGGGGTAGCTGGGATGCGCATCTGCCGTTGGCTGAGTTTTCCTACAACAACAGCCATCATTCGAGCATTGGTATGCCACCTTTTGAGTTGTTGTATGGTAGGAGGTGTCGGACTCCCATTTGCTGGGGAGAAGTGGGACAGAGAGTGATGGGCAGTACAGAGATCGTACTTCAGACGACCGAACAGATTCAACGGGTGAGGCAGAGGTTATTGACCGCCCAGAGCCGACAGAAGAGTTATGCGGACAGACGCCGGTCCGAGCTCGAATTCCAGGTCGGCGACTTCGTTCTCCTAAAGGTTTCTCCTTGGAAAGGGGTGATTCGGTTCAGGAAGAGGGGCAAATTGGGGCCCCGGTTCATAGGCCCATTCCGGGTAATTGCAAGGGTAGGTCGGGTAGCTTATCGGTTGGAGTTGCCAGCGGAGCTGAGTCAGATTCACAATACCTTTCACGTATCACAGTTGAGGAAGTGTATAGCCGATGAAGCGGCAGTGGTTCCGTTAGAAGATATTCAGGTGGACGCGAGCCTGAATTACGCCGAGAGACCAGTAGCTATCAGAGATCGGAAGATCAAGGTTCTACGGAACAAGGAGATACCTCTGGTGTTGGTTCAGTGGCAACATCGGAAGGGATCGGAGATGACTTGGGAGCCGGAAAGAGAAATGCGGGAGCAACATCCGGAGTTATTCGCAGAATGAGACTTCGAGGGCGAAGTCTAGTTCTAGTGGGGGAGAGTTGTAACAGCCCGGAATTTCAGGTATTTCTTTAAATTATTTTGGGGCACATTTAGGAGGGGACTCGGCGAGTTGGTGCCTGACTCGCCGAGTAGGACCACGGTCTTGGTCACAGATTCGCGACTGGACTCGACGAGTCCAATAGGGACTCGGCGAGTCGACGCTGTTCAGCTGAACCCTAGCCGTTTTGATTCTGAATCGTATATAATGACTTTATGGCCGTCATGTCCCGTCTTTTGGCCGATTGAAGATATCTTAGAGGTCTGTGGGCATCTAGAGCAAGGGGGAGGGCTAGTGGAAGCTTGAAGAGATTGTTAGACAAGGAGAAGCAAGGTGGTGATCAAAGGAGGTTCAAGGGGTCGAGTTCTGAAGGTTGGGGACACAGGGAACACGTTTCCAGGTAATCTTCAGATCATAATCTGTAGCTTTTACGTTGTATGCGAATTTAGGGTTAGGAAACCCATTTAAGGAATTGGTAGATTATAGTGTTGTTACAAGTGTTGAAGCCCCTGTAATAATATATGTGGAAGTCCAGGAAGCCCCATATCTATATACTACGGAATCATGCGAGATACAGGAGGCAGTGGATTGACTGCATGGCGAGGACTTGCCGAGTCCAATGATCAGACTCGGCGAGTAGCTTGAAGGTTCACTAGGACTCGCCGAGTTGTTCTTCAGACTCGGCGAGTAGCTTGAAGATCTACTGGAACTCGTCGAGTCGTTCTTTAGACTCGGCGAGTAGAGTCGGGGTGTCTAGACTCGCCGAGTTGCCTTTGCACTCGACGAGTCCGGTCAAGTTGACCGTTGACCTGTATGTAATTTAGTAGGGTCAGTTGTCTTGTTTGATAAGATCATTAATAAAAGTATGTGGTATTACAGGGAACTCACTAAGCATTTATGCTTACTAGTTGTGTTTATGTTTTTCAGGTACTAGCGATGACCGTGGGAAGGCGCCGGCGTGACACGTACACACTGCCATCGTTGAAGATCTTGAGGATTTATTATTTATACTTTTGCAATAAACTCGGAATAAACTCTTTTGTCGAATAATGATGTTTTATTTTAAATGAAAAATTTATTTGAAAATTTGAGCCGTTACAGATAACCTTGATGGACTAGAGTTGGGTTAGCATGCTTTGAGGTTTCCTAATCAAGAGTTGATGCTTAACAACCCAAGGGATGTGCATGATAACCTTGATGGACTAGAGTTGGGTTAACATGCTTTGAGGTTTCCTAATCAAGAGTTGATGCATAACGACCTAAGGGAAGTGCATGATAACCTTGATGGACTAGAGTTGGGTTAACATGCTTTGAGGGTTATATCGTTGAAATCAATGCTCTCAATCTTTTATCTTTTCACACAATTGGATATTAACTTTTTTGTTTAGTTTAAAAACATGTAGGGATGTGCATGATAACCTTGGTGGAATAGAGTTGGGTTAACATGCTTTGAGGTTTCCTAATGAAGAGTTGATGTTTAACGACCGAAGGGATGTGCATGATAACATTGATGGACAAGAGTAGGGTTAACATGCTTTGAGGTTTCCTAATCATGAGTTGTTGCTTAACGACCCAAGGGATGTGCATGATAACCTTGATGGACTAGAGTTGGATTAACATGCTTTGAGGTTTGCAAATCTAGACTTGATGCTTAACGACCCAAGGGATGTGCATGATAACCTTGATGGACTAGAGTTGGGTTAACATGCTTTGAGGTTTCCTAATCAAGAGTTGATGCTTAACGACCCAAGGGATGTGCATGATAACCTTAATGGACTAGAGTTAGGTTAACATGCTTTGAGGTTTCCTAATCAAGAGTTGATGATTAACGACCCAAGGGATGTGTATGATAACCTTGATGGACTAGAGTTGGGTTAACATGCTTTGAGGTTTCCTAATCAAGAGTTGATGCTTAACGACCCAAGGGATGTGCATGATAACCTTGATGGACTAGAGTTGGGTTAACATGCTTTGAGGTTTCCTAATCAAGAGTTGATGCTTAACGACTCAAGGGATGTGCATGATAACCTTGACAGACTAGAGTTGGGTTAACATGCTTTGAGGGTTATATCGTTGAAATCAATGCTCTCAATCTTTTATCTTTTTACACAATTGGATATTAACTTTTTTGTTTAGTTTAAAAACATGCAGGGATGTGCATGATAACCTTGATGGACTAGAGTTGGGTTAACATGCTTTGAGGTTTCCTAATCAAGAGTTGATGTTTAACGACAGAAGGGATGTGCATGATAACCTTGATGGCTAGAGTTGGGTTAACATGGTTCGAGGTTTCCTAATCAAGAGTTGATGCTTAACGACCCAAGGGATGTGCATGATAACCTTGATGGACTAGAGTTGGGTTAACATGCTTTGAGGTTTCCTAATCAAGAGTTGATGCATAACGACCCAAGGAATGTTCATGATAACCTTGATGGACTAGAGTTGGGTTAACATGCTTTGAGGGTTATATCGTTGAAATCAATGCTCTCAATCTTTTATCTTTTCACACAATTGGATATTAACTTCGTTGTTTAGTTTAAAAACATGCAGGGATGTGCATGATAACCTTGATGGAATAGAGTTGGGTTAACATGCTTTGAGGTTTCCTAATCAAGAGTTGATGTTTAACGACCGAAGGGATGTGCATGATAACATTGATGGACTAGAGTAGGGCTAACATTCTTTGAGGTTTCCTAATCAAGAGTTGATGCTTAATGACCCAAGGGATGTGCATGATAACCTTGATGGACTAGAGTTGGGTTAACATGCTTTGAGGTTACCTAATCTAAAGTTGATGCTTAACGACCAAGGGATGTGCATGATAACCTTGATGAACTAGAGTTGGGTTAACATTCTTTGAGGTTTCCTAATCAAGAGTTGATGCTTAACGACCCAAGGGATGTGCATGATAACCTTGATAGACTAGAGTTGGGTTAACATTCTTTGAGGTTTCCTAATCAAGAGTTGATGCTTAACGACCCAAGGGATGTGCATGATAACGTTGATGGACTAGAGTTGGGTTAACATGCTTTGAGGTTTCCTAATCAAGAGTTGATACTTAACGACTCAAGGGATGTGCATGATAACCTTGACAGACTAGAGTTGGGTTAACATGCTTTGAGGGTTATATCGTTGAAATCAATGCTCTCAATCTTTTATCTTTTCACACAATTGGATATTAACTTTTTTGTTTAGTTTAAAAACATGCAGCGATGTGCATGATAACCTTGATGGACTAGAGTTGGGTTAACATGCTTTGAGGTTTCCTAATCAAGAGTTGATGCTTAACGACCCAAGGGATGTGCATGATAACCTTGATGGACTAGTGTTAGGTTAACATGCTGTGAGGTTTCCTAATCTAGAGTTGATACTTAACGACCCAAGGGATGTGCATGATAACCTTGATGGACTAGAGTTGGGTTAACATGCTTTGAGGTTTCCTAATCAAGAGTTGATGTTTAACGACAGAAGGGATGTGCATGATAACCTTGATGGCTAGAGTTGGGTTAACATGGTTCGAGGTTTCCTAATCAAGAGTTGATGCTTAACGACCCAAGGGATGTGCATGATAACCTTGATGGACTAGAGTTGGGTTAACATGCTTTGAGGTTTCCTAATCAAGAGTTGATGCATAACGACCCAAGGAATGTTCATGATAACCTTGATGGACTAGAGTTGGGTTAGCATGCTTTGAGGGTTATATAGTTGAAATCAATGCTCTCAATCTTTTATCTTTTCACACAATTGGATATTAACTTTTTTGTTTAGTTTAAAAACATGCAGGGATGTGCATGATAACCTTGATGGACTAGAGTTGGGTTAACATGCTTTGAGGTTTCCTAATCAAGAGTTGATGTTTAACGACAGAAGGGATGTGCATGATAACCTTGATGGCTAGAGTTGGGTTAACATGGTTCGAGGTTTCCTAATCAAGAGTTGATGCTTAACGACCCAAGGGATGTGCATGATAACCTTGATGGACTAGAGTTGGGTTAACATGCTTTGAGGTTTCCTAATCAAGAGTTGATGCATAACGACCCAAGGAATGTTCATGATAACCTTGATGGACTAGAGTTGGGTTAACATGCTTTGAGGGTTATATCGTTGAAATCAATGCTCTCAATCTTTTATCTTTTCACACAATTGGATATTAACTTCGTTGTTTAGTTTAAAAACATGCAGGGATGTGCATGATAACCTTGATGGAATAGAGTTGGGTTAACATGCTTTGAGGTTTCCTAATCAAGAGTTGATGTTTAACGACCGAAGGGATGTGCATGATAACATTGATGGACTAGAGTAGGGCTAACATTCTTTGAGGTTTCCTAATCAAGAGTTGATGCTTAATGACCCAAGGGATGTGCATGATAACCTTGATGGACTAGAGTTGGGTTAACATGCTTTGAGGTTACCTAATCTAAAGTTGATGCTTAACGACCAAGGGATGTGCATGATAACCTTGATGAACTAGAGTTGGGTTAACATTCTTTGAGGTTTCCTAATCAAGAGTTGATGCTTAACGACCCAAGGGATGTGCATGATAACCTTGATAGACTAGAGTTGGGTTAACATTCTTTGAGGTTTCCTAATCAAGAGTTGATGCTTAACGACCCAAGGGATGTGCATGATAACGTTGATGGACTAGAGTTGGGTTAACATGCTTTGAGGTTTCCTAATCAAGAGTTGATACTTAACGACTCAAGGGATGTGCATGATAACCTTGACAGACTAGAGTTGGGTTAACATGCTTTGAGGGTTATATCGTTGAAATCAATGCTCTCAATCTTTTATCTTTTCACACAATTGGATATTAACTTTTTTGTTTAGTTTAAAAACATGCAGCGATGTGCATGATAACCTTGATGGACTAGAGTTGGGTTAACATGCTTTGAGGTTTCCTAATCAAGAGTTGATGCTTAACGACCCAAGGGATGTGCATGATAACCTTGATGGACTAGTGTTAGGTTAACATGCTGTGAGGTTTCCTAATCTAGAGTTGATACTTAACGACCCAAGGGATGTGCATGATAACCTTGATGGACTAGAGTTGGGTTAACATGCTTTGAGGTTTCCTAATCAAGAGTTGATGCTTAACGACCCAAGGGATGTGCATGATAACCTTGATGGACTAGAGTTGGGTTAATATGCTTTGAGGTTTCCTAATCAAGAGTTGATGCTTAACGATCCAAGGGATGTGCATGATAACCTTGATGGACTAGAGTTGGGTTAACATGCTTTGAGGTTTCCTAATCAAGAGTTGATGCTTAACGACTCAAGGGATGTGCATGATAACCTTGACAGACTAGAGTTGGGTTAGCATGCTTTGAGGGTTATATAGTTGAAATCAATGCTCTCAATCTTTTATCTTTTCACACAATTGGATATTAACTTTTTTGTTTAGTTTAAAAACATGCAGGGATGTGCATGATAACCTTGATGGACTAGAGTTGGGTTAACATGCTTTGAGGTTTCCTAATCAAGAGTTGATGTTTAACGACAGAAGGGATGTGCATGATAACCTTGATGGCTAGAGTTGGGTTAACATGGTTCGAGGTTTCCTAATCAAGAGTTGATGCTTAACGACCCAAGGGATGTGCATGATAACCTTGATGGACTAGAGTTGGGTTAACATGCTTTGAGGTTTCCTAATCAAGAGTTGATGCATAACGACCCAAGGAATGTTCATGATAACCTTGATGGACTAGAGTTGGGTTAACATGCTTTGAGGGTTATATCGTTGAAATCAATGCTCTCAATCTTTTATCTTTTCACACAATTGGATATTAACTTTGTTGTTTAGTTTAAAAACATGCAGGGATGTGCATGATAACCTTGATGGAATAGAGTTGGGTTAACATGCTTTGAGGTTTCCTAATCAAGAGTTGATGTTTAACGACCGAAGGGATGTGCAGGATAACATTGATGGACTAGAGTAGGGCTAACATTCTTTGAGGTTTCCTAATCAAGAGTTGATGCTTAATGACCCAAGGGATGTGCATGATAACCTTGATGGACTAGAGTTGGGTTAACATGCTTTGAGGTTACCTAATCTAAAGTTGATGCTTAACGACCAAGGGATGTGCATGATAACCTTGATGAACTAGAGTTGGGTTAACATTCTTTGAGGTTTCCTAATCAAGAGTTGATGCTTAACGACCCAAGGGATGTGCATGATAACCTTGATAGACTAGAGTTGGGTTAACATGCTTTGAGGTTTCCTAATCAAGAGTTGATGCTTAACGACCCAAGGGATGTGCATGATAACGTTGATGGACTAGAGTTGGGTTAACATGCTTTGAGGTTTCCTAATAAAGAGTTGATGCTTAACGACTCAAGGGATGTGCATGATAACCTTGACAGACTAGAGTTGGGTTAACATGCTTTGAGGGTTATATCGTTGAAATCAATGCTCTCAATCTTTTATCTTTTCACACAATTGGATATTAACTTTTTTGTTTAGTTTAAAAACATGCAGCGATGTGCATGATAATCTTGATGGACTAGAGTTGGGTTAACATGCTTTGAGGTTTCCTAATCAAGAGTTGATGCTTAACGACCCAAGGGATGTGCATGATAACCTTGATGGACTAGTGTTAGGTTAACATGCTTTGAGGTTTCCTAATCTAGAGTTGATGCTTAACGACCCAAGGGATGTGCATGATAACCTTGATGGACTAGAGTTGGGTTAACATGCTTTGAGGTTTCCTAATCAAGAGTTGATGCTTAACGACCCAAGGGATGTGCATGATAACCTTGATGGACTAGAGTTAGGTTAACATGCTTTGAGGTTTCCTAATCAAGAGTTGATGCTTAACGACCCAAGGGATGTGCATGATAACCTTGATGGACTAGAGTTGGGTTAACATGCTTTGAGGTTTCCTAATCAAGAGTTGATGCTTAACGACTCAAGGGATGTGCATGATAACCTTGACAGACTAGAGTTGGGTTAACATGCTTTGAGGGTTATATCGTTGAAATCAATGCTCTCAATCTTTTATCTTTTCACACAATTGGATATTAACTTTTTTGTTTAGTTTAAAAACATGCAGCGATGTGCATGATAACCTTGATGGACTAGAGTTGGGTTAACATGCTTTGAGGTTTCCTAATCAAGAGTTGATGCTTAACGACCCAAGGGATGTGCATGATAACCTTGATGGACTAGTGTTAGGTTAACATGCTTTGAGGTTTCCTAATCTAGAGTTGATGCTTAACGACCCAAGGGATGTGCATGATAACCTTGATGGACTAGAGTTGGGTTAACATGCTTTGAGGTTTCCTAATCAAGAGTTGATGCTTAACGACCCAAGGGATGTGCATGATAACCTTGATGGACTAGAGTTGGGTTAACATGCTTTGAGGTTTCCTAATCAAGAGTTGATGCTTAACGACCCAAGGGATGTGCATGATAACCTTGACGGACTAGAGTTGGGTTAACATGCTTTGAGGTTTCCTAATCAAGAGTTGATGCTTAACGACTCAAGGGATGTGCATGATAACCTTGACAGACTAGAGTTGGGTTAACATGCTTTGAGGGTTATATCGTTGAAATCAATGCTCTCAATCTTTTATCTTTTCACACAATTGGATATTAACTTTTTTGTTTAGTTTAAAAACATGCAGGGATGTGCATGATAACCTTGATGGACTAGAGTAGGGTTAACATGCTTTGAGGTTTCCTAATCAAGAGTTGATGCTTAACGACCCAAGGGATGTGCATGATAACCTTGATGGACTAGAGTTGGGTTAGCATGCTTTCAGGTTTCCTAATCAAGAGTTGATGCTTAACGACTCAAGGGATGTGCATGATAACCTTGACAGACTAGAGTTGGGTTAACATGCTTTGAGGGTTATATCGTTGAAATCAATGCTCTCAATCTTTTATCTTTTCACACAATTGGATATTAACTTTTTTGTTTAGTTTAAAAACATGCAGGGATGTGCATGATAACCTTGATGGACTAGAGTTGGGTTAACATGCTTTGAGGTTTCCTAATCAAGAGTTGATGTTTAACGATAGAAGGGATGTGCATGATAACCTTGATGGCTAGAGTTGGGTTAACATGGTTCGAGGTTTCCTAATCAAGAGTTGATGCTTAACGACCCAAGGGATGTGCATGATAACCATGATGGACTCGAGTTGGGTTAACATGCTTTGAGGTTTCCTAATCAAGAGTTGATGCATAACGACCCAAGGAATGTTTATGATAACCTTGATGGACTAGAGTTGGGTTAACATGCTTTGAGGGTTATATCGTTGAAATCAATGCTCTCAATCTTTTATCTTTTCACACAATTGGATATTAACTTTTTTGTTTAGTTTAAAAACATGCAGGGATGTGCATGATAACCTTGATGGAATAGAGTTGGGTTAACATGCTTTGAGGTTTCCAAATCAAGAGTTGATGTTTAACGACCGAAGGGATGTGCATGATAACATTGATGGACTAGAGTAGGGTTAACATGCTTTGAGGTTTCCTAATCAAGAGTTGATGCTTAATGACCCAAGGGATGTGCATGATAACCTTGATGGACAAGAGTTGGGTTAACATGCTTTGAGGTTACCTAATCTAGAGTTGATGCTTAACGACCAAGGGATGTGCATGATAACTTTGATGAACTAGAGTTGGGTTAACATTCTTTGAGGTTTCCTAATCAAGAGTTGATGCTTAACGACCCAAGGGATGTGCATGATAACCTTGATGGACTAGAGTTGGGTTAACATGCTTTGAGGTTTCCTAATCAAGAGTTGATGCTTAACGACCCAAGGGATGTGCATGATAACGTTGATGGACTAGAGTTGGGTTAACATGCTTTGAGGTTTCCTAATCAAGAGATGATGCTTAACGAATCAAGGGATGTGCATGATAACCTTGACAGACCTGAGTTGGGTTAACATGCTTTGAGGGTTATATCGTTGAAATCAATGCTCTCAATATTTTATCTTTTCACACAATTGGATATTAACTTTTTTTTTTAGTTTAAAAACATGCAGCGATGTCCATGATAACCTTGATGGACTAGAGTTGGGTTAACATGCTTTGAGGTTTCCTAATCAAGAGTTGATGCATAACGACCTAAGGGTTGTGCATGATAACCTTGATGGACTAGAGTTGGATTAACATGCTTTGAGGGTTATATCGTTGAAATCAATGCTCTCAATCTTTTATCTTTTCACACAATTCGATATTAACTTTTTTGTTTAGTTTAAAAACATGTAGGGATGTGCATGATAACCTTGATGGAATAGAGTTGGGTTAACATGCTTTGAGGTTTCCTAATCAAGAGTTGATGTTAAACGACCGAAGGGATGTGCATGATAACATTGATGGACAAGAGTAAGGTTAGCATGCTTTGAGGTTTCCTAATCAAGAGTTGATGCTTAACGACCCAAGGGATGTGCATGATAACCTTGATGGACTAGAGTTGGGTTAGCATGCTTTGAGGTTTCCTAATCAAGAGTTGATGCTTAACAACCCAAGGGATGTGCATGATAACCTTGATGGACTAGAGTTGGGTTAACATGCTTTGAGGTTTCCTAATCAAGAGTTGATGCATAACGACCTAAGGGATGTGCATGATAACCATGATGGACAAGAGTTGGGTTAACATGCTTTGAGGGTTATATCGTTGAAATCAATGCTCTTAATCTTTTATCTTTTCACACAATTGGATATTAACTTTTTTGTTTAGTTTAAAAACATGTAGGGTTGTGCATGATAACCTTGGTGGAATAGAGTTTGGTTAACATGCTTTGAGGTTTCCTAATCAAGAGTTGATGTTTAACGACCGAAGGGATGTGGATGATAACATTGATGGACAAGAGTAGGGTTAACATCCTTTGAGGTTTCCTAATCATGAGTTGTTGCTTAACGACCCAAGGGATGTGCATGATAACCTTGATGGACTAGAGTTGGGTTAACATGCTTTGAGGTTTCCTAATCAAGAGTTGATGCATAATGACCTACGGGAAGTGCATGATAACCTTGATGGACTAGAGTTGGGTTAACATGCTTTCAGGGTTATATCGTTGAAATCAATGCTCTCAATCTTTTATCTTTTCACACAATTGGATATTAACTTTTTTGTTTAGTTTAAAAACATGTAGGGATGTGCATGATAACCTTGGTGGAATAGAGTTGGGTTAACATGCATTGAGGTTTCCTAATCAAGAGTTGATGTTTAACGACCGAAGGGATGTGCATGATAACATTGATGGACAAGAGTAGGGTTAACATGCTTTGAGGTTTCCTAATCATGAGTTGTTGCTTAACGACCCAAGGGATGTGCATGATAACCTTGATGGACTAGAGTTGGGTTAACATGCTTTGAGGTTTGCAAATCTAGACTTGATGCTTAACGATCCAAGGGATGTGCATGATAACCTTGATGGACTAGAGTTGGGTTAACATGCTTTGAGGTTTCCTAATCAAGAGTTGATGCTTAACGACCCAAGGGATGTGCATGATAACCTTTATGGACTAGAGTTAGGTTAATATGCTTTGAGGTTTCCTAATCAAGAGTTGATGCTTAATGACCCAAGGGATGTGCATGATAACCTTGATGGACTAGAGTTGGGTTAACATGCTTTGAGGTTTCCTAATCAAGAGTTGATGCTTAACGACCCAAGGGATGTGCATGATAACCTTGATGGACTAGAGTTGGGTTAACATGCTTTGAGGTTTCCTAATCAAGAGTTGATGCTTAACGACTCAAGGGATGTGCATGATAACCTTGACAGACTAGAGTTGGGTTAACATGCTTTGAGGGTTATATCGTTGAAATCAATGCTCTCAATCTTTTATCTTTTCACACAATTGGATATTAACTTTTTTGTTTAGTTTAAAAACATGCAGGGATGTGCATGATAACCTTGATGGACTAGAGTTGGGTTAACATGCTTTGAGGTTTCCTAATCAAGAGTTGATGTTTAACGATAGAAGGGATGTGCATGATAACCTTGATGGCTAGAGTTGGGTTAACATGGTTCGAGGTTTCCTAATCAAGAGTTGATGCTTAACGACCCAAGGGATGTGCATGATAACCATGATGGACTGGAGTTGGGTTAACATGCTTTGAGGTTTCCTAATCAAGAGTTGATGCATAACGACCTAAGGAATGTTCATGATAACCTTGATGGACTAGAGTTGGGTTAACATGCTTTGAGGGTTATATCGTTGAAATCAATGCTCTCAATCTTTTATCTTTTCACAGAATTGGATATTAACTTTTTTGTTTAGTTTAAAAACATGCAGGGATGTGCATGATAACCTTGATGGAATAGAGTTGGGTTAACATGCTTTGAGGTTTCCAAATCAAGAGTTGATGTTTAACGACCGAAGGGATGTGCATGATAACATTGATGGACTAGAGTAGGGTTAACATGCTTTGAGGTTTCCTAATCAAGAGTTGATGCTTAATGACCCAAGGGATGTGCATGATAACCTTGATGGACTAGAGTTGGGTTAACATGCTTTGAGGTTACCTAATCTAGAGTTGATGCTTAACGACCAAGGGATGTGCATGATAACCTTGATGAACTAGAGTTGGGTTAACATTCTTTGAGGTTTCCTAATCAAGAGTTGATGCTTAACGACCCAAGGGATGTGCATGATAACCTTGATGGACTAGAGTTGGGTTAACATGCTTTGAGGTTTCCTAATCAAGAGTTGATGCTTAACGACCCAAGGGATGTGCATGATAACGTTGATGGACTAGAGTTGGGTTAACATGCTTTGAGGTTTCCTAATCAAGAGTTGATGCTTAACGACTCAAGGGATGTGCATGATAACCTTGACAGACTAGAGTTGGGTTAACATGCTTTGAGGGTTATATCGTTGAAATCAATGATCTCAATCTTTTATCTTTTCACACAATTGGATATTAACTTTTTTGTTTAGTTTAAAAACATGCAGCGATGTCCATGATAACCTTGATGGACTAGAGTTGGGTTAACATGCTTTGAGGTTTCCTAATCAAGAGTTGATGCATAACGACCTAAGGGATGTGCATGATAACCTTGATGGACTAGAGTTGGGTTAACATGCTTTGAGGGTTATATCGTTGAAATCAATGCTCTCAATCTTTTATCTTTTCACACAATTCGATATTAACTTTTTTGTATAGTTTAAAAACATGTATGGATGTGCATGATAACCTTGATGGAATAGAGTTGGGTTAACATGCTTTGAGGTTTCCTAATCAAGAGTTGATGTTAAACGACCGAAGGGATGTGCATGATAACATTGATGGACAAGAGTAAGGTTAACATGCTTTGAGGTTTCCTAATCAAGAGTTGATGCTTAACGACCCCAGGGATGTGCATGATAACCTTGATGGACTAGAGTTGGGTTAGCATGCTTTGAGGTTTCCTAATCAAGAGTTGATGCTTAACAACCCAAGGGATGTGCATGATAACCTTGATGGACTAGAGTTGGGTTAACATGCTTTGAGGTTTCCTAATCAAGAGTTGACGCATAACGACCTAAGGGATAACCATGATGGACAAGAGTTGGGTTAACATGCTCCGAGGGTTATATCGTTGAAATCAATGCTCTCAATCTTTTATCTTTTCACACAATTGGATATTAACTTTTTAGTTTAGTTTAAAAACATGTAGGGATGTGCATGATAACCTTGGTGGAATAGAGTTGGGTTAACATGCTTTGAGGTTTCCTAATCAAGAGTTGATGTTTAACGACCGAAGGGATGTGG
This sequence comes from Lactuca saligna, assembly GCF_052625555.1. Taxonomy (NCBI): domain Eukaryota; kingdom Viridiplantae; phylum Streptophyta; class Magnoliopsida; order Asterales; family Asteraceae; genus Lactuca; species Lactuca saligna. The sequence goes on along the minus strand of NC_136422.1, from coordinate 178,350,457 downwards.
ATGATAACATTGATGGACAAGAGTAGGGTTAACATCCTTTGAGGTTTCCTAATCATGAGTTGTTGCTTAACGACCCAAGGGATGTGCATGATAACCTTGATGGACTAGAGTTGGGTTAACATGCTTTGAGGTTTGCAAATCTAGACTTGATGCTTAACGACCCAAGGGATGTGCATGATAACCTTGATGGACTAGAGTTGGGTTAACATGCTTTGAGGTTTCCTAATCAAGAGTTGATGCTTAACGACCCAAGGGATGTGCATGATAACCTTTATGGACTAGAGTTAGGTTAACATGCTTTGAGGTTTCCTAATCAAGAGTTGATGCTTAACGACCGAAGGGATGTGCATGATAACCTTGATGGACTAGAGTTGGGTTAACATGCTTTGAGGTTTCCTAATCAAGAGTTGATGCTTAACGACCCAAGGGATGTGCATGATAACCTTTATGGACTAGAGTTGGGTTAACATGCTTTGAGGTTTCCTAATCATGAGTTGATGCTTAAGGACCCAAGGGATGTGCATGATAACCTTGATGGACTAGAGTTGGGTTAACATGCTTTGAGGTTTCCTAATCAAGAGTTGATGCTTAACGACCCAAGGGATGTGCATGATAACCTTGATGGACTAGAGTTGGGTTAACATGCTTTGAGGTTTCCTAATCAAGAGCTGATGCTTAACGACCCAAGGGATGTGCATGATAACCTTGATGGACTAGAGTTGGGTTGACATGCTTTGAGGTTTCCTAATCAAGATTTGATGCTTAACGACCCACGGGATGTGCATGATAACCTTGATGGACTAGAGTTGGGTTAACATGCTTTGAGGGTTATATCGTTGAAATCAATGGTCTCAATCTTTTATCTTTTCACACAATTGGATATTAACTTTTCTCTTTAGTTTAAAAACATGCCGGGATGTGCATGATAACCTTGATAGACTAGATTTGGGTTAACATGCTTTGAGGTTTCCTAATCAAGAGTTGATGTTTAACGACCGAAGGGATGTGCATGATAACATTGATGGACAAGAGTAGGGTTAACACGCTTTGAGGTTTCCTAATCATGAGTTGTTGCTTAACGACCCAAGGGATGTGCATGATAACCTTGATGGACTAGAGTTGGGTTAACATGCTTTGAGGTTTGCAAATCTAGACTTAATGCTTAACGACCCAAGGGATGTGCATGATAACCTTGATGGACTAGAGTTGGGTTAACATGCTTTGAGGTTTCCTAATCAAGAGTTGATGCTTAACGACCCAAGGGATGTGCATGATAACCTTTATGGACTAGAGTTAGGTTAACATGCTTTGAGGTTTCCTAATCAAGAGTTGATGCTTAACAACCCAACGGATGTGCATGATAACCTTGATGGACTAGAGTTGGGTTAACATGCTTTGAGGTTTCCTAATCAAGAGTTGATGCTTAACGACCCAAGGGATGTGCATGATAACCTTGATGGACTAGAGTTGGGTTAACATGCTTTGAGGTTTCCTAATCAAGAGTTGATGCTTAACGACTCAAGGGATGTGCATGATAACCTTGACAGACTAGAGTTGGGTTAACATGCTTTGAGGGTTATATCGTTGAAATCAATGCTCTCAATCTTTTATCTTTTCACACAATTGGATATTAACTTTTTTGTTTAGTTTAAAAACATGCAGGGATGTGCATGATAAACTTGATGGACTAGAGTTGGGTTAACATGCTTTGAGGTTTCCTAATCAAGAGTTGATGTTTAACGACAGAAGGGATGTGCATGATAACCTTGATGGCTAGAGTTGGGTTAACATGGTTCGAGGTTTCCTAATCAAGAGTTGATGCTTAACGACCCAAGGGATGTGCATGATAACCTTGATGGACTAGAGTTGGGTTAACATGCTTTGAGGTTTCCTAATTAAGAGTTGATGCATAACGACCCAAGGAATGTTCATGATAACCTTGATGGACAAGAGTTGGGTTAACATGCTTTGAGGGTTATATCGTAGAAATCAATGCTCTCAATCTTTAATCTTTTCACACAATTGGATATTAACTTTTTTGTTTAGTTTAAAAACATGCAGGGATGTGCATGATAACCTTGATGGAATAGAGTTGGGTTAACATGCTTTGAGGTTTCCTAATCAAGAGTTGATGTTTAACGATCGAAGGGATGTGCATGATAACATTGATGGACTAGAGTAGGGTTAACATGCTTTGAGGCTTCCTAATCAAGAATTGATGCTTAATGACCCAAGGGATGTGCATGATAACCTTGATGGACTAGAGTTGGGTTAACATGCTTTTAGGGTTATATCGTTGAAATCAATGCTCTCAATCTTTTATCTTTTCACACAATTGGATATTAACTTTTTTGTTTAGTTTAAAAACATGCAGGGATGTGCATGATAACCTTGATGGAATAGAGTTGGGTTAACATGCTTTGAGGTTTCCTAATCAAGAGTTGATGTTTAACGACCGAAGGGATGTGCATGATAACATTGATGGACTAGAGTAGGGTTAGCATGCTTTGAGGTTTCCTAATCAAGAGTTGATGCTTAATGACCCAAGGGATGTGCATGATAACCTTGATGGACAAGAGTTGGGTTAACATGCTTTGAGGTTTCCTAATCAAGAGTTGATGCATAACGACCTAAGGGATGTGCATGATAACCTTGATGGACTAGAGTTGGGTTAACATGCTTTGAGGGTTATATCGTTGAAATCAATGCTCTCAATCTTTTATCTTTTCACACAATTCGATATTAACTTTTTTGTTTAGTTTAAAAACATGTATGGATGTGCATGATAACCTTGATGGAATAGAGTTGGGCTAACATGCTTTGAGGTTTCCTAATCAAGAGTTGATGTTAAACGACCGAAGGGATGTGCATGATAACATTGATGGACAAGAGTAAGGTTAACATGCTTTGAGGTTTCCTAATCAAGAGTTGATGCTTAACGACCCCAGGGATGTGCATGATAACCTTGATGGACTAGAGTTGGGTTAACATGCTTTGAGGTTTCCTAATCAAGAGTTGATGCTTAACGACCGAAGGGATGTGCATGATAACCTTGATGGACTAGAGTTGGGTTAACATGCTTTGAGGTTTCCTAATCAAGAGTTGATGCTTAACGACCCAAGGGATGTGCATGATAACCTTTATGGACTAGAGTTGGGTTAACATGCTTTGAGGTTTCCTAATCATGAGTTGATGCTTAAGGACCCAAGGGATGTGCATGATAACCTTGATGGACTAGAGTTGGGTTAACATGCTTTGAGGTTTCCTAATCAAGAGTTGATGCTTAACGACCCAAGGGATGTGCATGATAACCTTGATGGACTAGAGTTGGGTTAACATGCTTTGAGGTTTCCTAATCAAGAGCTGATGCTTAACGACCCAAGGGATGTGCATGATAACCTTGATGGACTAGAGTTGGGTTGACATGCTTTGAGGTTTCCTAATCAAGATTTGATGCTTAACGACCCACGGGATGTGCATGATAACCTTGATGGACTAGAGTTGGGTTAACATGCTTTGAGGGTTATATCGTTGAAATCAATGCTCTCAATCTTTTATCTTTTCACACAATTGGATATTAACTTTTCTCTTTAGTTTAAAAACATGCCGGGATGTGCATGATAACCTTGATGGACTAGATTTGGGTTAACATGCTTTGAGGTTTCCTAATCAAGAGTTGATGTTTAACGACCGAAGGGATGTGCATGATAACATTGATGGACAAGAGTAGGGTTAACACGCTTTGAGGTTTCCTAATCATGAGTTGTTGCTTAACGACCCAAGGGATGTGCATGATAACCTTGATGGACTAGAGTTGGGTTAACATGCTTTGAGGTTTGCAAATCTAGACTTAATGCTTAACGACCCAAGGGATGTGCATGATAACCTTGATGGACTAGAGTTGGGTTAACATGCTTTGAGGTTTCCTAATCAAGAGTTGATGCTTAACGACCCAAGGGATGTGCATGATAACCTTTATGGACTAGAGTTAGGTTAACATGCTTTGAGGTTTCCTAATCAAGAGTTGATGCTTAACGACCCAACGGATGTGCATGATAACGTTGATGGACTAGAGTTGGGTTAACATGCTTTGAGGTTTCCTAATCAAGAGTTGATGCTTAACGACCCAAGGGATGTGCATGATAACCTTGATGGACTAGAGTTGGGTTAACATGCTTTGAGGTTTCCTAATCAAGAGTTGATGCTTAACGACTCAAGGGATGTGCATGATAACCTTGACAGACTAGAGTTGGGTTAACATGCTTTGAGGGTTATATCGTTGAAATCAATGCTCTCAATCTTTTATCTTTTCACACAATTGGATATTAACTTTTTTGTTTAGTTTAAAAACATGCAGGGATGTGCATGATAAACTTGATGGACTAGAGTTGGGTTAACATGCTTTGAGGTTTCCTAATCAAGAGTTGATGTTTAACGACAGAAGGGATGTGCATGATAACCTTGATGGCTAGAGTTGGGTTAACATGGTTCGAGGTTTCCTAATCAAGAGTTGATGCTTAACGACCCAAGGGATGTGCATGATAACCTTGATGGACTAGAGTTGGGTTAACATGCTTTGAGGTTTCCTAATTAAGAGTTGATGCATAACGACCCAAGGAATGTTCATGATAACCTTGATGGACTAGAGTTGGGTTAACATGCTTTGAGGGTTATATCGTAGAAATCAATGCTCTCAATCTTTTATCTTTTCACACAATTGGATATTAACTTTTTTGTTTAGTTTAAAAACATGCAGGGATGTGCATGATAACCTTGATGGAATAGAGTTGGGTTAACATGCTTTGAGGTTTCCTAATCAAGAGTTGATGTTTAACGATCGAAGGGATGTGCATGATAACATTGATGGACTAGAGTAGGGTTAACATGCTTTGAGGCTTCCTAATCAAGAGTTGATGCTTAATGACCCAAGGGATGTGCATGATAACCTTGATGGACTAGAGTTGGGTTAACATGCTTTTAGGGTTATATCGTTGAAATCAATGCTCTCAATCTTTTATCTTTTCACACAATTGGATATTAACTTTTTTGTTTAGTTTAAAAACATGCAGGGATGTGCATGATAACCTTGATGGAATAGAGTTGGGTTAACATGCTTTGAGGTTTCCTAATCAAGAGTTGATGTTTAACGACCGAAGGGATGTGCATGATAACATTGATGGACTAGAGTAGGGTTAGCATGCTTTGAGGTTTCCTAATCAAGAGTTGATGCTTAATGACCCAAGGGATGTGCATGATAACCTTGATGGACAAGAGTTGGGTTAACATGCTTTGAGGTTACCTAATCTAGATTTGATGCTTAACGACCAAGGGATGTGCATGATAACCTTGATGAACTAGAGTTGGGTTAACATTGTTTGAGGTTTCCTAATCAAGAGTTGATGCTTAACGACCCAAGGGATGTGCATGATAACCTTGATGGACTAGAGTTGGGTTAACATGCTTTGAGGTTTCCTAGTCAAGAGTTGATGCTTAACGACTCAAGGGATGTGCATGATAACCTTGACAGACTAGAGTTGGGTTAACATGCTTTGAGGGTTATATCGTTGAAATCAATGCTCTCAATCTTATATCTTTTAACACAATTGGATATTACCTTTTTTGTTTAGTTTAAAAACATGCAGCGATGTGCATGATAACCTTGATGGACTAGAGTTAGGCTAACATGCTTTGAGGTTTCCTAATCAAGAGTTGATGCTTAACGACCCAAGGGATGTGCATGATAACCTTGATGGACTAGTGTTAGGTTAACATGCTTTGAGGTTTCCTAATCTAGAGTTAATGCTTAACGACCCAAGGGATGTGCATGATAACCTTGATGGACTAGAGTTGGGTTAACATGCTTTGAGGTTTCCTAATCAAGAGTTGATGCTTAACGACCCAAGGGATGTGCATGATAACCTTGATGGACTAGAGTTTGGTTAACATGCTTTGAGGTTTCCTAATCAAGAGTTGATGCTTAACGACCCAAGGGATGTGCATGATAACCTTGATGGACTAGAGTTGGGTTAACATGCTTTGACATTTCCTAATAAAGAGTTGATGCTTAATGACCCAAGGAATGTGCATTATAACCTTGATGGACTAGAGTTGGGTTAACATGCTTTGAGGTTTCCTAATCAAGAGTTGATGCTTAACAACCCAAGGGATGTGCATGATAACCTTGATGGACTAGAGTTGGGTTAACATGCTTTGAGGTTTCCTAATCAAGATTTGATGCTTAACGACCCAAGGGATGTGCATGATAACCTTGATGGACTAGAGTTGGGTTAACATGCTTTGAGGTTTCCTAATCAAGAGTTGATGCATAACGACCTAAGGGATGTGCATGATAACCTTGATAGACTAGAGTTGGGTTAACATGCTTTGAGGGTTATATCGTTGAAATCAATGCTCTCAATCTTTTATCTTTATACACAATTAGATATTAAATTTTTTGTTTAGTTTAAAAACATGTAGGGATGTGCATGATAACCTTGATGGAATAGAGTTGGGTTAACATGCTTTGAGGTTTCCTAATCAAGAGTTGATGTTAAACGACCGAAGGGATGTGCATGATAACATTGATGGACAAGAGTAGGGTTAACATGCTTTGAGGTTTCCTAATCAAGAGTTGATGCTTAACGACCCAAGGGATGTGCATGATGACCTTGATGGACTAGAGTTGGGTTAGCATGCTTTGAGGTTTCCTAATCAAGAGTTGATGCTTAACAACCCAAGGGATGTGCATGATAACCTTGATGGACTAGAGTTGGGTTAACATGCTTTGAGGTTTCCTAATCAAGAGTTGATGCATAACGACCTAAGGGATGTGCATGATAACCTTGATGGACTAGAGTTGGGTTAACATGCTTTCAGGGTTATATCGTTGAAATCAATGCTCTCAATCTTTTATCTTTTCACACAATTGGATATTAACTTTTTTGTTTAGTTTAAAAACATGTAGGGATGTGCATGATAACCTTGGTGGAATAGAGTTGGGTTAAAATGCTTTGAGGTTTCCTAATCAAGAGTTGATGTTTAACGACCGAAGGGATGTGCATGATAACATTGATGGACAAGAGTAGGGTTAACATCCTTTGAGGTTTCCTAATCATGAGTTGTTGCTTAACGACCCAAGGGATGTGCATGATAACCTTGATGGACTAGAGTTGGGTTAACATGCTTTGAGGTTTGCAAATCTAGACTTGATGCTTAACGACCCAAGGGATGTGCATGATAACCTTGATGGACTAGAGTTGGGTTAACATGCTTTGAGGTTTCCTAATCAAGAGTTGATGCTTAATGACCCAAGGGATGTGCATGATAACCTTTATGGACTAGAGTTAGGTTAACATGCTTTGAGGTTTCCTAATCAAGAGTTGATGCTTAACGACCCAAGGGATGTGCATGATAACCTTGATGGACTAGAGTTGGGTTAACATGCTTTGAGGTTTCCTAATCAAGAGTTGATGCTTAACGACCCAAGGGATGTGCATGATAACCTTGATGGACTAAAGTTGGGTTAACATGCTTTGAGGTTTCCTAATCAAGAGTTGATGCTTAACGACTCAAGGGATGTGCATGATAACCTTGACAAACTAGAGTTGGGTTAACATGCTTTGATGGTTATATCGTTGAAATCAATGCTCTCAATCTTTTATCTTTTCACACAATTGGATATTAACTTTTTTGTTTGGTTTAAAAACATGCAGGGATGTGCATGATAACCTTGATGGACTAGAGTTGGGTTAACATGCTTTGAGGTTTCCTAATCAAGAGTTGATGTTTAACGACAGAAGGGATGTGCATGATAATCTTGATGGCTAGAGTTGGGTTAACATGGTTCGAGGTTTCCTAATCAAGAGTTGATGCTTAACGACCCAAGGGATGTGCATGATAACCTTGATGGACTAGAGTTGGGTTAACATGCTTTGAGGTTTCCTAATCAAGAGTTGATGCATAACGACCCAAGGAATCTTCATGATAACCTTGATGGACTAGAGTTGCGTTAACATGCTTTGAGGGTTATATCGTTGAAATCAATGGTCTCAATCTTTTATCTTTATACACAATTAGATATTAAATTTTTTGTTTAGTTTAAAAACATGTAGGGATGTGCATGATAACCTTGATGGAATAGAGTTGGGTTAACATGCTTTGAGGTTTCCTAATCAAGAGTTGATGTTAAACGACCGAAGGGATGTGCATGATAACATTGATGGACAAGAGTAGGGTTAACATGCTTTGAGGTTTCCTAATCAAGAGTTGATGCTTAACGACCCAAGGGATGTGCATGATAACCTTGATGGACTAGAGTTGGGTTAGCATGCTTTGAGGTTTCCTAATCAAGAGTTGATGCTTAACAACCAAAGGGATGTGCATGATAACCTTGATGGACTAGAGTTGGGTTAACATGCTTTGAGGTTTCCTAATCAAGAGTTGATGCATAACGACCTAAGGGATGTGCATGATAACCTTGATGGACTAGAGTTGGGTTAACATGCTTTGAGGGTTATATCGTTGAAATCAATGCTCTCAATCTTTTATCCTTTCACACAATTGGATATTAACTTTTTTGTTTAGTTTAAAAACATGTAGGGATGTGCATGATAACCTTGGTGGAATAGAGTTGGGTTAAAATGATTTGAGGTTTCCTAATCAAGAGTTGATGTTTAACGACCGAAGGGATGTGCATGATAACATTGATGGACAAGAGTTGGGTTAACATCCTTTGAGGTTTCCTAATCATGAGTTTTTGCTTAACGACCCAAGGGATGTGCATGATAACCTTGATGGACTAGAGTTGGGTTAACATGCTTTGAGGTTTGCAAATCTAGACTTGATGCTTAACGACCCAAGGGATGTGCATGATAACCTTGATGGACTAGAGTTGGGTTAACATGCTTTGAGGTTTCCTAATCAAGAGTTGATGCTTAACGACCCAAGGGATGTGCATGATAACCTTTATGGACTAGAGTTAGGTTAACATGCTTTGAGGTTTCCTAATCAAGAGTTGATGCTTAACGACCCAAGGGATGTGCATGATAACCTTGATGGACTAGAGTTGGGTTAACATGCTTTGAGGTTTCCTAATCAAGAGTTGATGCTTAACGACCCAAGGGATGTGCATGATAACCTTGATGGACTAGACTTGGGTTAACATGCTTTGAGGTTTCCTAATCAAGAGTTGATGCTTAGCGACTCAAGGGATGTGCATGATAACCTTGACAGACTAGAGTTGGGTTAACATGCTTTGATGGTTATATCGTTGAAATCAATGCTCTCAATCTTTTATCTTTTCACACAATTGGATATTAACTTTTTTGTTTAGTTTAAAAACATGCAGGGATGTGCATGATAACCTTGATGGACTAGAGTTGGGTTAACATGCTTTGAGATTTCCTAATCAAGAGTTGATGTTTAACGACAGAAGGGATGTGCATGATAACCTTGATGGCTAGATTTGGGTTAACATGGTTCGAGGTTTCCTAATCAAGAGTTGATGCTTAACGACCCAAGGGATGTGCATGATAACCTTGATGGACTAGAGTTGGGTTAACATGCTTTGAGGTTTCCTAATCAAGATTTGATGCATAACGACCCAAGGAATGTTCATGATAACCTTGATGGACTAGAGTTGGGTTAACATGCTTTGAGGGTTATATCGTTGAAATCAATGCTCTCAATCTTTTATCTTTTCACACAATTGGATATTAACTTTTTTGTTTAGTTTAAAAACGTGCAGGGATGTGCATGATAACATTGATGGACTAGAGTAGGGTTAACATGCTTTGAGGTTTCCTAATCAAGAGTTGATGCTTAATGACCCAAGGGATGTGCATGATAACCTTGATGGACTAGAGTTGGGTTAACATGCTTTGAGGTTACCTAATCTAGAGTTGATGCTTAACGACCAAGGGATGTGCATCATAACCTTGATGAAATAGAGTTGGGTTAACATTCTTTGAGGTTTCCTAATCAAGAGTTGATGCTTAACGACCCAAGGGATGTGCATGATAACCTTGATGGACTAGAGTTGGGTTAACATGCTTTGAGGTTTCCTAATCAAGAGTTGATGCTTAACGACCCAAGGGATGTGCATGATAACGTTGATGGACTAGAGTTGGGTTAACATGCTTTGAGGTTTCCTAATCAAGAGTTGATGCTTAACGACTCAAGGGATGTGCATGATAACCTTGACAGACTAGAGTTGGGTTAACATGCTTTGAGGGTTATATCGTTGAAATCAATGCTCTCAATCTTTTATCTTTTCACACAATTGGATATTAACTTTTTTGTTTAGTTTAAAAACATGCAGTGATGTGCATGATAACCTTGATGGACTAGAGTTGGGTTAACATGCTTTCAGGTTTCCTAATCAAGAGTTGATGCTTAACGACCCAAGGGATGTGCATGATAACCTTGATGGACTAGTGTTAGGTTAACATGCTTTGAGGTTTCCTAATCTAGAGTTGATGCTAAAGGACCCAAGGGATGTGCATGATAACCTTGATGGACTAGAGTTGGGTTAACATGCTTTGAGGTTTCCTAATCAAGAGTTGATGCTTAACGACCCAAGGGATGTGCATGATAACCTTGATGGACTAGAGTTGGGTTAACATGCTTTGAGGTTTCCTAATCAAGAGCTGATGCTTAACGACCCAAGGGATGTGCATGATAACCTTGATGGAGTAGAGTTGGGTTGACATGCTTTGAGGTTTCCTAATCAAGATTTGATGCTTAACGACCCACGGGATGTGCATGATAACCTTGATGGACTAGAGTTGGGTTAACATGCTTTGAGGGTTATATCGTTGAAATCAATGCTCTCAATCTTTTATCTTTTCACACAATTGGATATTAACTTTTCTCTTTAGTTTAAAAACATGCCGGGATGTGCATGATAACCTTGATGGACTAGATTTGGGTTAACATGCTTTGAGGTTTCCTAATCAAGAGTTGATGTTTAACGACCGAAGGGATGTGCATGATAACCTTGATGGACTAGAGTTGGGTTAACATGCTTTGAGGTTTCCTAATCAAGATTTGATGCTTAACGACCAAAGGGATGTGCATGATAACGTTGATGGACTTGAGTTGGGTTAACATGCTTTGAGGTTTCCTAGTGTAGAGTTGATGCTTAATGACCCAAGGGATGTGCATGATAACCTTGATGGACTAGAGTTGGATTAAAATGCTTTGAGGTTTCCTAATCAAGAGTTGATGCTTAACGACCCAAGGGATGTGCATGATAACATTGATGGACTAGAATTGGGTTAACATGCTTTGAGGTTTCCTAATCAAGAGTTGATGCTTAACGACCCAAGGGATGTGCATGATAACCTTGATGGACTAGAGTTGGGTTAACATGCTTTGAGGTTTCCTAATCAAGAGTTGATGCTTAACGACTCAAGGGATGTGCATGACAACCTTGATGGACTAGAATTGGGTTAACATGCTTTGAGGGTTATATCGTTGAAATCAATGCTCTCAATCTTTTATCTTTTCACACAATTGGATGTTAACTTTTTTGTTTAGTTTAAAAACATGCAGGGATATGCATGATAACCTTGATGGACTAGAGTTGGGTTAACATGCTTTGAGGTTTCCTAATCAAGAGTTGATGTTTAACGACCGAAGGGATGAGCATGATAACCTTGATGGCTAGAGTTGGGTTAACATGCTTTGAGGTTTCCTAATCAAGAGTTGATGTTTAACGACCGAAGGGATATGCATGATAACCTTGATGGACTAGAGTTGGGTTAACATGATTTGAGGTTTCCTAATCAAGAGTTGATGCTTAACGACCCAAGGGATGTGCATGATAACCTTGATGGACTAGAGTTGGGTTAACATGCTTTGAGGGTTATATCGTTGAAATCAATGCTCTCAATCTTTTATCTTTTCACACAATTGGATATTAACTTTTTTGTTTAGTTTAAAAACATGTAGGGATGTGCATGATAACCTTGGTGGAATAGAGTTGGGTTAAAATGCTTTGAGGTTTCCTAATCAAGAGTTGATGTTTAACGACCGAAGGGATGTGCATGATAACATTGATGGACAAGAGTTGGGTTAACATCCTTTGAGGTTTCCTAATCATGAGTTGTTGCTTAACGACCCAAGGGATGTGCATGATAACCTTGATGGACTAGAGTTGGGTTAACATGCTTTGAGGTTTGCAAATCTAGACTTGATGCTTAACGACCCAAGGGATGTGCATGATAACCTTGATGGACTAGAGTTGGGTTAACATGCTTTGAGGTTTCCTAATCAAGAGTTGATGCTTAACGACCCAAGGGATGTGCATGATAACCTTTATGGACTAGAGTTAGGTTAACATGCTTTGAGGTTTCCTAATCAAGAGTTGATGCTTAACGACCCAAGGGATGTGCATGATAACCTTGATGGACTAGAGTTGGGTTAACATGCTTTGAGGTTTCCTAATCAAGAGTTGATGCTTAACGACCCAAGGGATGTGCATGATAACCTTGATGGACTAGAGTTGGGTTAACATGCTTTGAGGTTTCCTAATCAAGAGTTGATGCTTAGCGACTCAAGGGATGTGCATGATAACCTTGACAGACTAGAGTTGGGTTAACATGCTTTGATTGTTATATCGTTGAAATCAATGCTCTCAATCTTTTATCTTTTCACACAATTGGATATTAACTTTTTTGTTTAGTTTAAAAACATGCAGGGATGTGCATGATAACCTTGATGGACTAGAGTTGGGTTAACATGCTTTGAGATTTCCTAATCAAGAGTTGATGTTTAACGACAGAAGGGATGTGCATGATAACCTTGATGGCTAGATTTGGGTTAACATGGTTCGAGGTTTCCTAATCAAGAGTTGATGCTTAACGACCCAAGGGATGTGCATGATAACCTTGATGGACTAGAGTTGGGTTAACATGCTTTGAGGTTTCCTAATCAAGATTTGATACATAACGACCAAAGGAATGTTCATGATAACCTTGATGGACTAGAGTTGGGTTAACATGCTTTGAGGGTTATATCGTTGAAATCAATGCTCTCAATCTTTTATCTTTTCACACAATTGGATATTAACTTTTTTGTTTAGTTTAAAAACGTGCAGGGATGTGCATGATAACATTGATGGACTAGAGTAGGGTTAACATGCTTTGAGGTTTCCTAATCAAGAGTTGATGCTTAATGACCCAAGGGATGTGCATGATAACCTTGATGGACTAGAGTTGGGTTAACATGCTTTGAGGTTACCTAATCTAGAGTTGATGCTTAACGACCAAGGGATGTGCATCATAACCTTGATGAAATAGAGTTGGGTTAACATTCTTTGAGGTTTCCTAATCAAGAGTTGATGCTTAACGACCCAAGGGATGTGCATGATAACCTTGATGGACTAGAGTTGGGTTAACATGCTTTGAGGTTTCCTAATCAAGAGTTGATGCTTAACGACCCAAGGGATGTGCATGATAACGTTGATGGACTAGAGTTGGGTTAACATGCTTTGAGGTTTCCTAATCAAGAGTTGATGCTTAACGACTCAAGGGATGTGCATGTTAACCTTGACAGACTAGAGTTGGGTTAACATGCTTTGAGGGTTATATCGTTGAAATCAATGCTCTCAATCTTTTATCTTTTCACACAATTGGATATTAACTTTTTTGTTTAGTTTAAAAACATGCAGCGATGTGCATGATAACCTTGATGGACTAGAGTTGGGTTAACATGCTTTCAGGTTTCCTAATCAAGAGTTGATGCTTAACGACCCAAGGGATGTGCATGATAACCTTGATGGACTAGTGTTAGGTTAACACGCTTTGAGGTTTCCTAATCTAGAGTTGATGCTAAAGGACCCAAGGGATGTGCATGATAACCTTGATGGACTGGAGTTGGGTTAACATGCTTTGAGGTTTCCTAATCAAGAGTTGATGCTTAACGACCCAAGGGATGTGCATGATAACCTTGATGGACTAGAGTTGGGTTAACATGGTTTGAGGTTTCCTAATCAAGAGCTGATGCTTAACGACCCAAGGGATGTGCATGATAACCTTGATGGAGTAGAGTTGGGTTGACATGCTTTGAGGTTTCCTAATCAAGATTTGATGCTTAACGACCCACGGGATGTGCATGATAACCTTGATGGACTAGAGTTGGGTTAACATGCTTTGAGGGTTATATCGTTGAAATCAATGCTCTCAATCTTTTATCTTTTCACACAATTGGATATTAACTTTTCTCTTTAGTTTAAAAACATGCCGGGATGTGCATGATAACCTTGATGGACTAGATTTGGGTTAACATGCTTTGAGGTTTCCTAATCAAGAGTTGATGTTTAACGACCGAAGGGATGTGCATGATAACCTTGATGGACTAGAGTTGGGTTAACATGCTTTGAGGTTTCCTAATCAAGAGTTGATGCTTAACGACCAAAGGGATGTGCATGATAACGTTGATGGACTTGAGTTGGGTTAACATGCTTTGAGGTTTCCTAGTGTAGAGTTGATGCTTAATGACCCAAGGGATGTGCATGATAACCTTGATGGACTAGAGTTGGATTAAAATGCTTTGAGGTTTCCTAATCAAGAGTTGATGCTTAACGACCCAAGGGATGTGCATGATAACATTGATGGACTAGAATTGGGTTAACATGCTTTGAGGTTTCCTAATCAAGAGTTGATGCTTAACGACCCAAGGGATGTGCATGATAACCTTGATGGACTAGAGTTGGGTTAACATGCTTTGAGGTTTCCTAATCAAGAGTTGATGCTTAACGACTCAAGGGATGTGCATGACAACCTTGATGGACTAGAATTGGGTTAACATGCTTTGAGGGTTATATCGTTGAAATCAATGCTCTCAATCTTTTATCTTTTCACACAATTGGATGTTAAATTTTTTGTTTAGTTTAAAAACATGCAGGGATATGCATGATAACCTTGATGGACTAGAGTTGGGTTAACATGCTTTGAGGTTTCCTAATCAAGAGTTGATGTTTAACGACCGAAGGGATGAGCATGATAACCTTGATGGCTAGAGATGGGTTAACATGCTTTGAGGTTTCCTAATCAAGAGTTGATGTTTAACGACCGAAGGGATATGCATGATAACCTTGATGGACTAGAGTTGGGTTAACATGATTTGAGGTTTCCTAATCAAGAGTTGATGCTTAACGACCCAAGGGATGTGCATGATAACCTTGATGGACTAGAGTTGGTTTAACATGCTTATAGGTTTCCTAATCAAGATTTGATGCTTAACGACCCAAGGGATGTGCATGATAACCTTGATGGACTAGAGTTGGGTTAACATGCTTTGAGGTTTCCTAATTAAGAGTTGATGCTTAACGACCCAAGGGATGTGCATGATAACCTTGATGGACTAGAGTTGGGTTAACATGCTTTGAGGTTTCCTAATCAAGAGTTGATTCTTAACGACCCATGGGATGTGCATGATAACCTTGATGGACTAGAGTTGGGTTAACATGCTTTGAGGTTTCCTAATATAGTGTTGATGCTTAACGACCCAAGGGATGTGCATGATAACCTTGATGGACTAGAGTTGGGTTAACATGGTTTGAGGGTTATATCGTTGAAATCAATGCTCTCAATCTTTTATCTTTTCACACAATTGGATATTAACTTTTTTGTTTAGTTTAAAAACATGCAGGGATGTGCATGATAACCTTGATGGACTAGAGTTGGGTTAACATGCTTTGAGGTTTCCTAATCAAGATTTGATGTTTAACGGCCGAAGGGATGTGCATGATAACCTTGATGGACTAGAGTTAGGTTAACATGCTTTGAGGTTTCCTAATCTAGAGTTGATGCTTAACGACCCAAGGGATGTGCATCATAACCTTGATGGACTAGAGTTGGGTTAACATGCTTTGAGGTTTCCTAATCAAGAGATGATGCTTAACGACCCAAGGGATGTGCATGATAACATTGATGGACTAGAGTTGGGTTAACATGCTTTGAGGTTTCCTAATCAAGAGTTGATGCTTAACGACCCAAGGAATGTGCATGATAACCTTGATGGACTAGAGTTGGGTTAACATGCTTTGAGGTTTCCTAATCAAGAGCTGATGCTTAACGACCCAAGGGATGTGCATGATAACCTTGATGGAGTAGAGTTGGGTTGACATGCTTTGAGGTTTCCTAATCAAGATTTGATGCTTAACGACCCACGGGATGTGCATGATAACCTTGATGGACTAGAGTTGGGTTAACATGCTTTGAGGGTTATATCGTTGAAATCAATGCTCTCAATCTTTTATCTTTTCACACAATTGGATATTAACTTTTTTGTTTAGTTTAAAAACATGCCGGGATGTGCATGATAACCTTGATGGACTAGATTTGGGTTAACATGCTTTGAGGTTTCCTAATCAAGAGTTGATGTTTAACGACCGAAGG
Source organism: Lactuca saligna (assembly GCF_052625555.1). NCBI lineage: Eukaryota > Viridiplantae > Streptophyta > Magnoliopsida > Asterales > Asteraceae > Lactuca > Lactuca saligna. The sequence goes on along the minus strand of NC_136422.1, from coordinate 178,334,054 downwards.
GATGTGCATGATAACCTTGATGGACTAGAGTTGGGTTAACATGCTTTGAGTGTTATATCGTTGAAATCAATGCTCTCAATCTTTTATCTTTTCACACAATTGGATATTAACTTTTTTGTTTAGTTTAAAAATATGCCGGGATGTGCATGATAACCTTGATGGACTAGATTTGGGTTAACATGCTTTGAGGTTTCCTAATCAAGAGTTGATGTTTAACGACCGAAGGGATGTGCATGATAACCTTGATGGACTAGAGTTGGGTTAACATGCTTTGAGGTTTCCTAATCAAGAGTTGATGCTTAACGACCAAAGGGATGTGCATGATAACGTTGATGGACTTGAGTTGGGTTAACATGCTTTGAGGTTTCTTAGTCTAGAGTTGATGCTTAATGACGCAAGGGATGTGCATGATAACCTTGATGGACTAGAGTTGGATTAAAATGCTTTGAGGTTTCCTAATCAAGAGTTGATGCTTAACGACCCAAGGGATGTGCATGATAACATTGATGGACTAGAGTTGGGTTAACATGCTTTGAGGTTTCCTAATCAAGAGTTGATGCTTAACGACCAAAGGGATGTGCATGATAACGTTGATGGACTTGAGTTGGGTTAACATGCTTTGAGGTTTCCTAGTGTAGAGTTGATGCTTAATGACCCAAGGGTTGTGCATGATAACCTTGATGGACTAGAGTTGGATTAAAATGCTTTGAGGTTTCCTAATCAAGAGTTGATGCTTAACGACCCAAGGGATGTGCATGATAACATTGATGGACTAGAATTGGGTTAACATGCTTTGAGGTTTCCTAATCAAGAGTTGATGCTTAACGACCCAAGGGATGTGCATGATAACCTTGATGGACTAGAGTTGGGTTAACATGCTTTGAGGTTTCCTAATCAAGAGTTGATGCTTAACGACTCAAGGGATGTGCATGACAACCTTGATGGACTAGAATTGGGTTAACATGCTTTGAGGGTTATATCGTTGAAATCAATGCTCTCAATCTTTTATCTTTTCACACAATTGGATGTTAACTTTTTTGTTTAGTTTAAAAACATGCAGGGATATGCATGATAACCTTGATGGACTAGAGTTGGGTTAACATGCTTTGAGGTTTCCTAATCAAGAGTTGATGTTTAACGACCGAAGGGATGAGCATGATAACCTTGATGGCTAGAGATGGGTTAACATGCTTTGAGGTTTCCTAATCAAGAGTTGATGTTTAACGACCGAAGGGATATGCATGATAACCTTGATGGACTAGAGTTGGGTTAACATGATTTGAGGTTTCCTAATCAAGAGTTGATGCTTAACGACCCAAGGGATGTGCATGATAACCTTGATGGACTAGAGTTGGTTTAACATGCTTATAGGTTTCCTAATCAAGATTTGATGCTTAACGACCCAAGGGATGTGCATGATAACCTTGATGGACTAGAGTTGGGTTAACATGCTTTGAGGTTTCCTAATCAAGAGTTGATTCTTAACGACCCATGGGATGTGCATGATAACCTTGATGGACTAGAGTTGGGTTAACATGCTTTGAGGTTTCCTAATATAGTGTTGATGCTTAACGACCCAAGGGATGTGCATGATAACCTTGATGGACTAGAGTTGGGTTAACATGCTTTGAGGGTTATATCGTTGAAATCAATGCTCTCAATCTTTTATCTTTTCACACAATTGGATATTAACTTTTTTGTTTAGTTTAAAAACATGCAGGGATGTGCATGATAACCTTGATGGACTAGAGTTGGGTTAACATGCTTTGAGGTTTCCTAATCAAGATTTGATGTTTAACGGCCGAAGGGATGTGCATGATAACCTTGATGGACTAGAGTTAGGTTAACATGCTTTGAGGTTTCCTAATCTAGAGTTGATGCTTAACGACCCAAGGGATGTGCATCATAACCTTGATGGACTAGAGTTGGGTTAACATGCTTTGAGGTTTCCTAATCAAGAGATGATGCTTAACGACCCAAGGGATGTGCATGATAACATTGATGGACTAGAGTTGGGTTAACATGCTTTGAGGTTTCCTAATCAAGAGTTGATGCTTAACGACCCAAGGAATGTGCATGATAACCTTGATGGACTAGAGTTGGGTTAACATGCTTTGAGGTTTCCTAATCAAGAGCTGATGCTTAACGACCCAAGGGATGTGCATGATAACCTTGATGGAGTAGAGTTGGGTTGACATGCTTTGAGGTTTCCTAATCAAGATTTGATGCTTAACGACCCACGGGATGTGCATGATAACCTTGATGGACTAGAGTTGGGTTAACATGCTTTGAGGGTTATATCGTTGAAATCAATGCTCTCAATCTTTTATCTTTTCACACAATTGGATATTAACTTTTTTGTTTAGTTTAAAAACATGCCGGGATGTGCATGATAACCTTGATGGACTAGATTTGGGTTAACATGCTTTGAGGTTTCCTAATCAAGAGTTGATGTTTAACGACCGAAGGGATGTGCATGATAACCTTGATGGACTAGAGTTGGGTTAACATGCTTTGAGTGTTATATCGTTGAAATCAATGCTCTCAATCTTTTATCTTTTCACACAATTGGATATTAACTTTTTTGTTTAGTTTAAAAATATGCCGGGATGTGCATGATAACCTTGATGGACTAGATTTGGGTTAACATGCTTTGAGGTTTCCTAATCAAGAGTTGATGTTTAACGACCGAAGGGATGTGCATGATAACCTTGATGGACTAGAGTTGGGTTAACATGCTTTGAGGTTTCCTAATCAAGAGTTGATGCTTAACGACCAAAGGGATGTGCATGATAACGTTGATGGACTTGAGTTGGGTTAACATGCTTTGAGGTTTCTTAGTCTAGAGTTGATGCTTAATGACGCAAGGGATGTGCATGATAACCTTGATGGACTAGAGTTGGATTAAAATGCTTTGAGGTTTCCTAATCAAGAGTTGATGCTTAACGACCCAAGGGATGTGCATGATAACATTGATGGACTAGAGTTGGGTTAACATGCTTTGAGGTTTCCTAATCAAGAGTTGATGCTTAACGACCAAAGGGATGTGCATGATAACGTTGATGGACTTGAGTTGGGTTAACATGCTTTGAGGTTTCCTAGTGTAGAGTTGATGCTTAATGACCCAAGGGATGTGCATGATAACCTTGATGGACTAGAGTTGGATTAAAATGCTTTGAGGTTTCCTAATCAAGAGTTGATGCTTAACGACCCAAGGGATGTGCATGATAACATTGATGGACTAGAATTGGGTTAACATGCTTTGAGGTTTCCTAATCAAGAGTTGATGCTTAACGACCCAAGGGATGTGCATGATAACCTTGATGGACTAGAGTTGGGTTAACATGCTTTGAGGTTTCCTAATCAAGAGTTGATGCTTAACGACTCAAGGGATGTGCATGACAACCTTGATGGACTAGAATTGGGTTAACATGCTTTGAGGGTTATATCGTTGAAATCAATGCTCTCAATCTTTTATCTTTTCACACAATTGGATGTTAACTTTTTTGTTTAGTTTAAAAACATGCAGGGATATGCATGATAACCTTGATGGACTAGAGTTGGGTTAACATGCTTTGAGGTTTCCTAATCAAGAGTTGATGTTTAACGACCGAAGGGATGAGCATGATAACCTTGATGGCTAGAGATGGGTTAACATGCTTTGAGGTTTCCTAATCAAGAGTTGATGTTTAACGACCGAAGGGATATGCATGATAACCTTGATGGACTAGAGTTGGGTTAACATGATTTGAGGTTTCCTAATCAAGAGTTGATGCTTAACGACCCAAGGGATGTGCATGATAACCTTGATGGACTAGAGTTGGTTTAACATGCTTATAGGTTTCCTAATCAAGATTTGATGCTTAACGACCCAAGGGATGTGCATGATAACCTTGATGGACTAGAGTTGGGTTAACATGCTTTGAGGTTTCCTAATTAAGAGTTGATGCTTAACGACCCAAGGGATGTGCATGATAACCTTGATGGACTAGAGTTGGGTTAACATGCTTTGAGGTTTCCTAATCAAGAGTTGATTCTTAACGACCCAAGGGATGTGCATGATAACCTTGATGGACTAGAGTTGGGTTAACATGCTTTGAGGTTTCCTAATATAGTGTTGATGCTTAACGACCCAAGGGATGTGCATGATAACCTTGATGGACTAGAGTTGGGTTAACATGCTTTGAGGGTTATATCGTTGAAATCAATGCTCTCAATCTTTTATCTTTTCACACAATTGGATATTAACTTTTTTGTTTAGTTTAAAAACATGCAGGGATGTGCATGATAACCTTGATGGACTAGAGTTGGGTTAACATGCTTTGAGGTTTCCTAATCAAGATTTGATGTTTAACGGCCGAAGGGATGTGCATGATAACCTTGATGGACTAGAGTTAGGTTAACATGCTTTGAGGTTTCCTAATCTAGAGTTGATGCTTAACGACCCAAGGGATGTGCATCATAACCTTGATGGACTAGAGTTGGGTTAACATGCTTTGAGGTTTCCTAATCAAGAGATGATGCTTAACGGCCCAAGGGATGTGCATGATAACATTGATGGACTAGAGTTGGGTTAACATGCTTTGAGGTTTCCTAATCAAGAGTTGATGCTTAACGACCCAAGGAATGTGCATGATAACCTTGATGGACTAGAGTTGGGTTAACATGCTTTGAGGTTTCCTAATCAAGAGCTGATGCTTAACGACCCAAGGGATGTGCATGATAACCTTGATGGAGTAGAGTTGGGTTGACATGCTTTGAGGTTTCCTAATCAAGATTTGATGCTTAACGACCCACGGGATGTGCATGATAACCTTGATGGACTAGAGTTGGGTTAACATGCTTTGAGGGTTATATCGTTGAAATCAATGCTCTCAATCTTTTATCTTTTCACACAATTGGATATTAACTTTTTTGTTTAGTTTAAAAACATGCCGGGATGTGCATGATAACCTTGATGGACTAGATTTGGGTTAACATGCTTTGAGGTTTCCTAATCAAGAGTTGATGTTTAACGACCGAAGGGATGTGCATGATAACCTTGATGGACTAGAGTTGGGTTAACCTGCTTTGAGGGTTATATCGTTGAAATCAATGCTCTCAATCTTTTATCTTTTCACACAATTGGATATTAACTTTTTTGTTTAGTTTAAAAATATGCCGGGATGTGCATGATAACCTTGATGGACTAGATTTGGGTTAACATGCTTTGAGGTTTCCTAATCAAGAGTTGATGTTTAACGACCGAAGGGATGTGCATGATAACCTTGATGGACTAGAGTTGGGTTAACATGCTTTGAGGTTTCCTAATCAAGAGTTGATGCTTAACGACCAAAGGGATGTGCATGATAACGTTGATGGACTTGAGTTGGGTTAACATGCTTTGAGGTTTCTTAGTCTAGAGTTGATGCTTAATGACCCAAGGGATGTGCATGATAACCTTGATGGACTAGAGTTGGATTAAAATGCTTTGAGGTTTCCTAATCAAGAGTTGATGCTTAACGACCCAAGGGATGTGCATGATAACATTGATGGACTAGAGTTGGGTTAACATGCTTTGAGGTTTCCTAATCAAGAGTTGATGCTTAACGACCCAAGGGATGTGCATGATAACCTTGATGGACTAGAGTTGGGTTAACATGCTTTGAGGTTTTCTAATCAAGAGCTGATGCTTAACGACTCAAGGGATGTGCATGACAACCTTGATGGACTAGAATTGGGTTAACATGCTTTGAGTGTTATATCGTTGAAATCAATGCTCTCAATCTTTTATCTTTTCACACAATTGGATGTTAACTTTTTTGTTTAGTTTAAAAACATGCAGGGATATGCATGATAACCTTGATGGACTAGAGTTGGGTTAACAAGCTTTGAGGTTTCCTAATCAAGAGTTGATGTTTAACGACCGAAGGGATGAGCATGATAACCTTGATGGCTAGAGGTGGGTTAACATGCTTTGAGGTTTCCTAATCAAGAGTTGATGTTTAATGACCGAAGGGATATGCATGATAACCTTGATGGACTAGAGTTGGGTTAACATGCTTTGAGGTTTCCTAATCAAGATTTGATGTTTAACGGCCGAAGAGATGTGCATGATAACCTTGATGGACTAGAGTTAGGTTAACATGCTTTGAGGTTTCCTAATCTAGAGTTGATGCTTAACGACCCAAGGGATGTGCATCATAACCTTGATGGACTAGAGTTGGGTTAACATGCTTTGAGGTTTCCTAATCAAGAGATGATGCTTAACGACCCAAGGGAGGTGCATGATAACATTGATGGACTAGAGTTGGGTTAACTTGCTTTGAGGTTTCCTAATCAAGAGTTTATGCTTAACGACCCAAGGGATGTGCATGATAATCTTGATGGACTAGAGTTGGGTTAACATGCTTTGAGGTTTCCTAATCAAGAGCTGATGCTTAACGACCCAAGGGATGTGCATGATAACCTTGATGGAGTAGAGTTGGGTTGACATGCTTTGAGGTTTCCTAATCAAGATTTGATGCTTAACGACCCACAGGATGTGCATGATAACCTTGATGGACTAGAGTTGGGTTAACATGCTTTGAGGGTTATATCGTTGAAATCAATGCTCTCAATCTTTTATCTTTTCACACAATTGGATATTAACTTTTTTGTTTAGTTTAAAAACATGCCGGGATGTGCATGATAACCTTGATGGACTAGATTTGGGTTAACATGCTTTGAGGTTTCCTAATCAAGAGTTGATGTTTAACGACCGAAGGGATGTGCATGATAACCTTGATGGACTAGAGTTGGGTTAACATGCTTTGAGGTTTCCTAATCAAGAGTTGATGCTTAACGACCAAAGGGATGTGCATGATAACGTTGATGGACTTGAGTTGGGTTAACATGCTTTGAGGTTTCTTAGTCTAGAGTTGCTGCTTAATGACCCAAGGGATGTGCATGATAACCTTGATGGACTAGAGTTGGATTAAAATGCTTTGAGGTTTCCTAATCAAGAGTTGATGCTTAACGACCCAAGGGATGTGCATGATAACATTGATGGACTAGAGTTGGGTTAACATGCTTTGAGGTTTCCTAATCAAGAGTTGATGCTTAACGACCCAAGGGATGTGCATGATAACCTTGATGGACTAGAGTTGGGTTAACATGCTTTGAGGTTTTCTAATCAAGAGCTGATGCTTAACGACTCAAGGGATGTGCATGACAACCTTGATGGACTAGAATTGGGTTAACATGCTTTGAGTGTTATATCGTTGAAATCAATGCTCTCAATCTTTTATCTTTTCACACAATTGGATGTTAACTTTTTTGTTTAGTTTAAAAACATGCAGGGATATGCATGATAACCTTGATGGACTAGAGTTGGGTTAACAAGCTTTGAGGTTTCCTAATCAAGAGTTGATGTTTAACGACCGAAGGGATGAGCATGATAACCTTGATGGCTAGAGTTGGGTTAACATGCTTTGAGGTTTCCTAATCAAGAGTTGATGTTTAACGACCGAAGGGATATGCATGATAACCTTGATGGACTAGAGTTGGGTTAACATGCTTTGAGGTTTCCTAATCAAGATTTGATGTTTAACGGCCGAAGAGATGTGCATGATAACCTTGATGGACTAGTGTTAGGTTAACATGCTTTGAGGTTTCCTAATCTAGAGTTGATGCTTAACGACCCAAGGGATGTGCATCATAACCTTGATGGACTAGATTTGGGTTAACATGCTTTGAGGTTTCCTAATCAAGAGATGATGCTTAACGACCCAAGGGATGTGCATGATAACATTGATGGACTAGAGTTGGGTTAACATGCTTTGAGGTTTCCTAATCAAGAGTTTATGCTTAACGACCCAAGGGATGTGCATGATAACCTTGATGGACTAGAGTTGGGTTAACATGCTTTGAGGTTTCCTAATCAAGAGCTGATGCTTAACGACCCAAGGGATGTGCATGATAACCTTGATGGAGTAGAGTTGGGTTGACATGCTTTGAGGTTTCCTAATCAAGATTTGATGCTTAACGACCCACAGGATGTGCATGATAACCTTGATGGACTAGAGTTGGGTTAACATGCTTTGAGGGTTATATCGTTGAAATCAATGCTCTCAATCTTTTATCTTTTCACACAATTGGATATTAACTTTTTTGTTTAGTTTAAAAACATGCCGGGATGTGCATGATAACCTTGATGGACTAGAGTTGGGTTAACATGCTTTGAGGTTTCCTAATCAAGATTTGATGTTTAACGGCCGAAGGGATGTGCACGATAACCTTGATGGACTAGAGTTAGGTTAACATGCTTTGAGGTTTCCTAATCTAGAGTTGATGCTTAACGACCCAAGGGATGTGCATCATAACCTTGATGGACTAGAGTTGGGTTAACATGCTTTGAGGGTTCCTAATCAAGAGATGATGCTTAACGACCCAAGGGATGTGCATGATAACATTGATGGACTAGAGTTGGGTTAACATGCTTTGAGGTTTCCTAATCAAGAGATGATGCTTAACGACCCAAGGGATGTGCATGATAACATTGATGGACTAGAGTTGGGTTAACATGCTTTGAGGTTTCCTAATCAAGAGTTGATGCTTAACGACCCAAGGGATGTGTATGATAACCTTGATGGACTAGAGTTGGGTTAACATGCTTTGAGGGTTCCTAATCAAGAGCTGATGCTTAACGACCCAAGGGATGTGCATGATAACCTTGATGGAGTAGAGTTGGGTTGACATGCTTTGAGGTTTCCTAATCAAGATTTGATGCTTAACGACCCACAGGATGTGCATGATAACCTTGATGGACTAGAGTTGGGTTAACATGCTTTGAGGGTTATATCGTTGAAATCAATGCTCTCAATCTTTTATCTTTTCACACAATTGGATATTAACTTTTTTGTTTAGTTTAAAAACATGTCGGGATGTGCATGATAACCTTGATGGACTAGATTTGGGTTAACATGCTTTGAGGTTTCCTAATCAAGAGTTGATGTTTAACGACCGAAGGGATGTGCATGATAACCTTGATGGACTAGAGTTGGGTTAACATGCTTTGAGGTTTCCTAATCAAGAGTTGATGCTTAACGACCAAAGGGATGTGCATGATAACGTTGATGGACTTGAGTTGGGTTAACATCCTTTGAGGTTTCTTAGTCTAGAGTTGATGCTTAATGACCCAAGGGATGTGCATGATAACCTTGATGGACTAGAGTTGGATTAAAATGCTTTGAGGTTTCCTAATCAAGAGTTGATGCTTAACGATCCAAGGGATGTGCATGATAACATTGATGGACTAGAGTTGGGTTAACATGCTTTGAGGTTTCCTAATCAAGAGTTGAGGCTTAACGACCCAAGGGATGTGCATGATAACCTTGATGGACTAGAGTTGGGTTAACATGCTTTGAGGTTTTCTAATCAAGAGCTGATGCTTAACGACTAGAGGGATGTGCATGACAACCTTGATGGACTAGAAATGGGTTAACATGCTTTGAGTGTTATATCGTTGAAATCAATGCTCTCAATCTTTTATCTTTTCACACAATTGGATGTTAACTTTTTTGTTTACTTTAAAAACATGCAGGGATATGCATGATAACCTTGATGGACTAGAGTTGGGTTAACAAGCTTTGAGGTTTCCTAATCAAGAGTTGATGTTTAACGACCGAAGGGATGAGCATGATAACCTTGATGGCTAGAGTTGGGTTAACATGCTTTGAGGTTTCCTAATCAAGAGTTGATGTTTAACGACCGAAGGGATATGCATGATAACCTTGATGGACTAGAGTTGGGTTAACATGCTTTGAGGTTTCCTAATCAAGATTTGATGTTTAACGGCCGAAGGGATGTGCATGATAACCTTGATGGACTAGAGTTAGGTTAACATGCTTTGAGGTTTCCTAATCTAGAGTTGATTCTTAACGACCCAAGGGATGTGCATCATAACCTTGATGGACTAGAGTTGGGTTAACATGCTTTGAGGTTTCCCAATCAAGAGATGATGCTTAACGACCCAAGGGATGTGCATGATAACATTGATGGACTAGAGTTGGGTTAACATGCTTTGAGGTTTCCTAATCAAGAGTTGATGCTTAACGACCCAAGGGATGTGCATGATAACCTTGATGGACTAGAGTTGGGTTAACATGCTTTGAGGTTTTCTAATCAAGAGCTGATGCTTAACGACTCAAGGGATGTGCATGACAACCTTGATGGACTAGAATTGGGTTAACATGCTTTGAGTGTTATATCGTTGAAATCAATGCTCTCAATCTTTTATCTTTTCACACAATTGGATGTTAACTTTTTTGTTTAGTTTAAAAACATGCAGGGATATGCATGATAACCTTGATGGACTAGAGTTGGGTTAACAAGCTTTGAGGTTTCCTAATCAAGAGTTGATGTTTAACGACCGAAGGGATGAGCATGATAACCTTGATGGCTAGAGTTGGGTTAACATGCTTTGAGGTTTCCTAATCAAGAGTTGATGTTTAACGACCGAAGGGATATGCATGATAACCTTGATGGACTAGAGTTGGGTTAACATGCTTTGAGGTTTCCTAATCAAGATTTGATGTTTAACGGCCGAAGAGATGTGCATGATAACCTTGATGGACTAGAGTTAGGTTAACATGCTTTGAGGTTTCCTAATCTAGAGTTGATGCTTAACGACCCAAGGGATGTGCATCATAACCTTGATGGACTAGAGTTGGGTTAACATGCTTTGAGGTTTCCTAATCAAGAGATGATGCTTAACGACCCAAGGGATGTGCATGATAACATTGATGGACTAGAGTTGGGTTAACTTGCTTTGAGGTTTCCTAATCAAGAGTTTATGCTTAACGACCCAAGGGATGTGCACGATAACCTTGATGGACTAGAGTTGGGTTAACATGCTTTGAGGTTTCCTAATCAAGAGCTGATGCTTAACGACCCAAGGGATGTGCATGATAACCTTGATGGAGTAGAGTTGGGTTGACATGCTTTGAGGTTTCCTAATCAAGATTTGATGCTTAACGACCCACAGGATGTGCATGATAACCTTGATGGACTAGAGTTGGGTTAACATGCTTTGAGGTTTCCTAATCAAGATTTGATGTTTAACGGCCGAAGAGATGTGCATGATAACCTTGATGGACTAGAGTTAGGTTAACATGCTTTGAGGTTTCCTAATCTAGAGTTTATGCTTAACGACCCAAGGGATGTGCATCATAACCTTGATGGACTAGAGTTGGGTTAACATGCTTTGAGGTTTCCTAATCAAGAGATGATGCTTAACGACCCAAGGGATGTGCATGATAACATTGATGGACTAGAGTTGGGTTAACTTGCTTTGAGGTTTCCTAATCAAGAGTTTATGCTTAACGACCCAAGGGATGTGCACGATAACCTTGATGGACTAGAGTTGGGTTAACATGCTTTGAGGTTTCCTAATCAAGAGCTGATGCTTAACGACCCAAGGGATGTGCATGATAACCTTGATGGAGTAGAGTTGGGTTGACATGCTTTGAGGTTTCCTAATCAAGATTTGATGCTTAACGACCCACAGGATGTGCATGATAACCTTGATGGACTAGAGTTGGGTTAACATGCTTTGAGGGTTATATCGTTGAAATCAATGCTCTCAATCTTTTATCTTTTCACACAATTGGATATTAACTTTTTTGTTTAGTTTAAAAACATGCCGGGATGTGCATGATAACCTTGATGGACTAGATTTGGGTTAACATGCTTTGAGGTTTCCTAATCAAGAGGTGATGTTTAACGACCGAAGGGATGTGCATGATAACCTTGATGGACTAGAGTTGGGTTAACATGCTTTGAGGTTTCCTAATCAAGAGTTGATGCTTAACGACCAAAGGGATGTGCATGATAACGTTGATGGACTTGAGTTGGGTTAACATGCTTTGAGGTTTCTTAGTCTAGAGTTGATGCTTAATGACCCAAGGGATGTGCATGATAACCTTGATGGACTAGAGTTGGATTAAAATGCTTTGAGGTTTCCTAATCAAGAGTTGATGCTTAACGACCCAAGGGATGTGCATGATAACATTGATGGACTAGAGTTGGGTTAACATGCTTTGAGGTTTCCTAATCAAGAGTTGACGCCTAACGACCCAAGGGATGTGCATGATAACCTTGATGGACTAGAGTTGGGTTATCATGCTTTGAGGTTTTCTAATCAAGAGCTGATGCTTAACGACTCAAGGGATGTGCATGACAACCTTGATGGACTAGAATTGGGTTAACATGCTTTGAGGTTTCCTAATCAAGAGTTGATGCTTAACGACCCAAGGGATGTGCATGATAACCTTGATGGACTAGAGTTGTTTAACATGCTTTGACTTTTCCTAATAAAGACTTGATGCTTAACGACCCAAGAAATGTGCATGATAACCTTGATGGACTAGAGTTGGGTTAACATGCTTTGAGGTTTCCTAATCAAGAGTTGATGCTTAACAACCCAAGGGATGTGCATGATAACCTTGATGGACTGGAGTTGGGTTAACATGCTTTGAGGTTTCCTAATCAAGATTTGATTCTTAACGACCCAAGGGATGTGCATGATAACCTTGATGGACTAGAGTTGGGTTAACATGCTTTGAGGTTTCCTAATCGAGAGTTGATGTTTAACGACCGAAGGGATGTGCATGATAACATTGATGGACTAGAGTAGGGTTAACATGCTTTGAGGTTTCCTAATCAAGAGTTGATGCTTAACGACCCAAGGGATGTGCATGATAACCTTGATGGACTAGAGTTGGGTTAACATGATTTGAGGTTTCCTAATCTAGAGTTGATGCTTAACTACCAAGGAATGTGCATGATAACCTTGATGGACTAGAGTTGGGTTAACATTCTTTGAGGTTTCCTAATCAAGAGTTGATGCTTAACGACCCAAGGGATGTGCATGATAACCTTGATGGACTAGAGTTGGGTTAACATGCTTTGAGGTTTCCTAATCAAGAGTTGATGCTTAACGACCCAAGGGATGTGCATGATAACGTTGATGGACTAGAGTTGGGTTAACATGCTTTGAGGTTTCCTAATCAAGAGTTGATGCTCAACGACTCAAGGGATGTGCATGATAACCTTGGCAGACTAGAGTTGTGTTAACATGCTTTGAGGGTTACATCGTTGAAATCAATGCTCCCAATCTTTTATCTTTTCACACAATTGGATATTAACTTTTTTGTTTAGTTTAAAAACATGCAGGGATGTGCATGATAACCTTGATGGACTAAAGTTGGGTTAACATGCTTTGAGGTTTCCTAATCTAGAGTTGATGCTTAACGACCCAAGGGATGTGCATGATAACCTTGATGGACTAGAGTTGGGTTAACATGCTCTGAGGTTTCCTAATCTAGAGTTGATGCTTCACGACCAAGGGATGTGCATGATAACCTTGATGGCCTAGAGTTGGGTTAACATTCTTTGAGGTTTCCTAATCAAGAGTTGATGCTTAACAACCCAAGGGATGTGCATGATAACCTTGATGGACTAGAGTTGGGTTAACATGCTTTGAGGTTTCCTAATCAAGAGTTGATGCTTAACGACCCAAGGGATGTGCATGATAACGTTGATGGACTAGAGTTGGGTTAACATGCTTTGAGGTTTCCTAATCAAGAGTTGATGCTTAACGACTCAAGGGATGTGCATTATAACCTTGATGGACTAGAGTTGGGTTAACATGCTTTGAGGTTTCCTAATATAGAGTCCATGCTTAACGACCCAAGGGATGTGCATGATAACGTTGATGGACTAGAGTTGGGTTAACATGATTTCAGGTTTCCTAATGAAGAGTTGATGCTTAACGACCCAAGGGATGTGCATGATAACCTTGATGGACTAGAGTTGGGTTAACATGCTTTGAGGTTTCCTAATCAAGAGTTGATGTTTAACGACAGAAGGGATGTGCATGATAACCTTGATGGCTAGAGTTGGGTTAACATGCTTCGAGGTTTCCTAATCAAGAGTTGATGCTTAACGATCCAAGGGATGTGCATGATAACCTTGATGGACTAGAGTTGGGTTAACATGCTTTGAGGTTTCCTAATCAAGAGTTGATGCTTAACGACCCAAGGGATGTGCATGATAACCTTGATGGACTAGAGTTGGGTTAACATGCTTTGAGGTTTCCTAATGAAGAGTTGATGCTTAACAACCCAAGGGATGTGCATGATAACCTTGATGGAGTAGAGTTGGGTTAACATGGTTTGAGGGTTATATCATTGAAATCAACGCTCTCAATCTTTTATCTTTTCACACAATTGGATATTAACTTTGTTGTTTAGTTTAAAAACATGTATGGATGTGCATGATAACCTTGATGGACTAGAGTTGGGTTAAAATGCTTTGAGGTTTCCTAATCAAGAGTTGATGTTTAACGACCGAAGGGATGTGCATGATAACCTTGATGGACTAGAGTTAGGTTAACATGCTTTGAGGTTTCCTAATCTAGAGTTGATGCTTAACGACCCAAGGGATGTGCATCATAACCTTGATGGACTAGAGTTGGGTTAACATGCTTTGAGGTTTCCTAATCGAGAGATGATGCTTAACGACCCAAGGGATGTGCATGATAACATTGATGGACTAGATTTGGGTTAACATGCTTTGAGGTTTCCTAATCAAGAGTTGATGCCTAACGACCCAAGGGATGTGCATGATAACCTTGATGGACTAGAGTTGGGTTAACATGCTTTGAGGTTTCCTAATCAAGAGTTGATGCTTAACAACCCAAGGGATTTGCATGATAACCTTGATGGACTAGAGTTGGGTTAACATGCTTTGACGTTTCCAAATATAGAGTTGATGCTTAACGACCCAAGGAATGTTCATGATAACCTTGATGGACTAGAGTTGGGTTAATATGCTTTGTGGTTTCCTAATCAAGAGTTGATGCTTAGCAACCCAAGGGATGCGCATGATAACCTTGATGGACTAGAGTTGGGTTAACATGCTTTGAGGTTTCCTAATCAAGATTTGATGCTTAACGACCCAAGGGATGTGCATGATAACCTTGATGGACTAGAGTTGGGTTAACATGCTTTGAGGTTTCCAAATCAAGAGTTGATGCATAACGACCTAAGGGATGTGCATGATAACCTTGATGGACTAGAGTTGGGTTAACATGCTTTGAGGGTTATATCGTTGAAATCAATGCTCTCAATCTTTTATCTTTTCACACAATTGGATATTAACTTTTTTTTAGTTTAAAAACATGTAGGGATGTGCATGATAACCTTGATGGAATAGAGTTGGGTTAACATGCTTTGAGGTTTCCTAATCAAGAGTTGATGTTAAACGACCGAAGGGATGTGCATGATAACATTGATGGACAAGAGTAGGGTTAACATGCTTTGAGGTTTCCTAATCAGGAGTTGATGATTAACGACCCAAGGGATGTGCATGATAACCTTGATGGACTAGAGTTGGGTAAGCATGCTTTGAGGTTTCTTAATCAAGAGTTGATGCTTAACGACCCAAGGGATGTGCATGATAACCTTGATGGACTAGAGTTGGGTTAACATGCTTTGAGGTTTCCTAATCAAGAGTTGATGCATAACGACGTAAGGGATGTGCATGATAACCTTGATGGACTAGAGTTGGGTTAACATGCTTTGAGGGTTATATCGTTGAAATGAATGCTCTCAATCTTTTATCTTTTCACACAATTGGATATTAACTTTTTTGTTTAGTTTAAAAACATGTAGGGATGTGCATGATAACCTTGATGGAATAGAGTTGGGTTAACATGCTTTGAGGTTTCCTAATCAAGAGTTGATGTTTAACGACCAAAGGGATGTGCATGATAACATTGATGGAAAAGAGTAGGCTTACCATGCTTTGTGGTTTCCTAATCATGAGTTGATGCTTAACGACCCAAGGGATGTGCATGATAACCTTGATGGACTAGAGTTGGGTTAACATGCTTTGATGTTTCCAAATCTAGAGTTGATGCTTAACGACCCAAGGGATGTGCATGATAACCTTGATGGACTAGAGTTGGGTTAAAATGCTTTGAGGTTTCCTAATCAAGAGTTGATGCTTAACGACCCAAGGGATGTGCTTGATAACCTTTATGGACTAGACTTGGGTTAACATGCTTTGAGGTTTCCTAATCAAGAGTTGATGCTTAACGACCCAAGGGATGTGCATGATAAACTTAATGGACTAGAGTTGGGTTAACATGCTTTGAGGTTTCCTAATCAAGAGTTGATGCTTAACGACCCAAGGGATGTGCATGATAACCTTGATGGACTAGAATTGGGTTAACATGCATTGAGGTTTCCTAATCAAGAGTTGATGCATAACGACCCAAGGAATGTTCATGATAACCTTGATGGACTAGAGTTGGGTTAACATGCTTTGAGGGTTATATCGTTGAAATCAATGCTCACAATCTTTTATCTTTTCACACAATTGGATATTAACTTTTTTTTAGTTTAAAAACATGTAGGGATGTGCATGATAACCTTGATGGAATAGAGTTGGGTTAACATGCTTTGAGGTTTCCTAATCAAGAGTTGATGTTAAACGACCGAAGGGATGTGCATGATAACATTGATGGAGAAGAGTAGGGTTAACATGCTTTGAGGTTTCCTAATCAAGAGTTGATGCTTAACGACCCAAGGGATGTGCATGATAACCTTGATGGACTAGAATTGGGTAAGCATGCTTTGAGGTTTCTTAATCAAGAGTTGATGCTTAACGACCCAAGGGATGTGCATGATAACCTTGATGGACTAGAGTTGGGTTAACATGCTTTGAGGTTTCCTAATCAAGTGTTGATGCATAACGACGTAAGGGATGTGCATGATAACCTTGATGGACTAGAGTTGGGTTAACATGCTTTGAGGGTTATATCGTTGAAATGAATGCTCTCAATCTTTTATCTTTTCACACAATTGGATATTAACTTTTTTGTTTAGTTTAAAAACATGTAGGGATGTGCATGATAACCTTGATGGAATAGAGTTGGGTTAACATGCTTTGAGGTTTCCTAATCAAGAGTTGATGTTTAACGACCAAAGGGATGTGCATGATAATATTGATGGAAAAGAGTAGGCTTACCATGCTTTGAGGTTTCCTAATCATGAGTTGATGCTTAACGACCCAAGGGATGTGCATGATAACCTTGATGGACTAGAGTTGGGTTAACATGCTTTGAGGTTTCCAAATCTAGAGTTGATGCTTAACGACCCAAGGGATGTGCATGATAACCTTGATGGACTAGAGTTGGGTTAAAATGCTTTGAGGTTTCCTAATCAAGAGTTGATGCTTAACGACCCAAGGGATGTGCATGATAACCTTTATGGACTAGAGTTGGGTTAACATGCTTTCCGGTTTCCTAATCAAGAGTTGATGCTTAACGACCCAAGGGATGTGCATGATAAACTTAATGGACTAGAGTTGGGTTAACATGCTTTGAGGTTTCCTAATCAAGAGTTGATGCTTAATGACCCAAGGGATGTGCATGATAACCTTGATGTTCTAGAGTTGGGTTAACATGCTTTGAGGTTTCTAAATCAAGAGTTGATGCTTAACGACTCAAGGGATGTGCATGATAACCTTGAAAGACTAGAGTTGGGTTAACAAGCTTTGAGGGTTATATCGTTGAAATCAATGCTCTCAATCTTTTATCTTTTCACACAATTGGATACTAACTTTTTTGTTTAGTTTAAAAATATGCAGGGATGTGCATGATAACCTTGATGGACTAGAGTTGGGTTAACATGCTTTGAGGTTTCCTAATCAAGAGTTGATGTTTAACGACAGAAGGGATGTGCATGATAACCTTTATGGCTATAGTTGGGTTAACATGCTTCGAGGTTTCCTTGTCAAGAGTTGATGCTTAACGACCCAAGGGATGTGCATGATAACCTTGATGGACTAGAGTTGGGTTAACATGCTTTGAGGTTTCCTAATCAAGAGTTGATGCATAACGACCCAAGGAATGTTCATGATAACCTTGATGGACTAGAGTTGGGTTAACATGCTTTGAGGGTTATATCGTTGAAATCAATGCTCTCAATCTTTTATCTTTTCACACAATTGGATATTAACTTTTTTGTTTAGTTTAAAAACATGCAGGGATGTGCATGATAACCTTGACGGAATAGAGTTGGGTTAACATGCTTTGAGGTTTCCTAATCAAGAGTTGATGCTTAACGACCGAAGGGATGTGCATGATAACATTGATGGACTAGAGTAGGGTTAACATGCTTTGAGGTTTCCTAATAAATAGTTGATGCTTAACGACCCAAGGGAAGTGCATGATAACCTTGATGGACTAGAGTTGGGTTAACATGCTTTGAGGTTTCCTAATCTAGAGTTGATGCTTAACGACCAAGGGATGTGCATGATAACCTTGATGGACTAGAGTTGGGTTAACATTCTTTGAGGTTTCCTAATCAAGAGTTGATGCTTAACGACCCAAGGGATGTGCATGATAACCTTGACAAACTAGAGTTGGGTTGACATGCTTTGAGGTTTCCTAATCAAGATTTGATGCTTAACGACCCACAGGATGTGCATGATAACCTTGATGGACTAGAGTTGGGTTAACATGCTTTGAGGGTTATATCGTTGAAATCAATGCTCTCAATCTTTTATCTTTTCACACAATTGGATATTAACTTTTTTGTTTAGTTTAAAAACATGCAGGGATGTGCATGATAACCTTGATGGACTAGGGTTGGGTTAACATGCTTTCAGGTTTCCTAATCAAGAGTTGATGTTTAACGACAGAAGGGAGGTGCATGATAACCTTGATGGCTAGAGTTGGGTTAACATGCTTCGAGGTTTCCTAATCAAGAGTTGATGCTTAACAACCCAAGGGATGTGCATGATAACCTTGATGGACTAGAGTTGGGTTAACATGCTTTGAGGTTTCCTAATCAAGAGTTGATGCTTAACGACCCAAGGGATGTGCATGATAACCTTGATGGACTAGAGTTGGGTTAACATGCTTTGAGGTTTCCTAATCAAGAGTTGATGCTTAACGACCCAAGGGATGTGCATGATAACCTTGATGGACTAGAGTTGGGTTAACATGCTTTGAGGTTTCCTAATCAAGAGTTTATGCTTAACGACCCAAGGGATGTGCATGATAACCTTGATGGACTAGAGTTGGGTTAACATGCTTTGAGGTTTCCTAATCAAGATTTGATGCTTAACGACCCAAGGGATGTGCATGATAACCTTGATGGACTAGAGTTGGGTTAACATGATTTGAGGTTTCCTAATCAAGAGTTTATGCTTAACGACCCAAGGGATGTGCGTGATAACCTTGATGGACTAGAGTTGGGTTAACATGCTTTGAGGTTTCCTAATCAAGAGTTGATGCTTAACGACCCAAGGGATGTGCATGATAACCTTGATGGACTAGAGTTGGGTTAACATGCTTTGAGGTTTCCTAATCAAGAGTTTATGCTTAACGACCCAAGGGAAGTGCATGATAACCTTGATGGACTAGAGTTGGGTTAACATGCTTTGAGGTTTCCTAATCAAGAGTTGATGCTTAACGACCCAAGGGATGTGCATGATAACCTTTATGGACTAGAGTTGGGTTAACATGCTTTGAGGTTTCCTAATCAAGAGTTGATGCTTAACGACCCAAGGGACGTGCATGATAAACTTAATGGACTAGAGTTGGGTTAACATGCTTTGAGGTTTCCTAATCAAGAGTTGATGCTTAACGACCCAAGGGATGTGCATGATAACCTTGATGGACTAGAGTTGGGTTAACATGCTTTGAGGTTTCCTAATCAAGAGTTGATGCTTAACGACTCAAGGGATGTGCATGATAACCTTGAAAAACTAGAGTTGGGTTAACAAGCTTTGAGGGTTATATCGTTGAAATCAATGCTCTCAATCTTTTATCTTTTCACACAATTGGATATTAACTTTTTTGTTTAGTTTAAAAATATGCAGGGATGTGCATGATAACCTTGATGGACTAGAGTTGGGTTAACATGCTTTGAGTGTAACAGCCCGGAATTTCAGGTATTTCTTTAAATTATTTTTGGGGCACATTTAGGAGGGGACTCGGCGAGTTGGTGCATGACTCGCCGAGTAGGGCCATGGTCTTGGTCGCAGATACGCGACTGGACTCGACGAGTCCAATAAGGGACTCGGCGAGTCGACGCTGTTCAGCTGAACCCTAGCCGTTTAGATTCTGAATCGTATAAAATGACCTTATGGCCGTCATGTCGCGTCTTTTGGCTGATTGAAGATACCTTGGGAGTTTGTGGGCATCTGGAGCAAGAGTGAGGGCTAGAGGAAGGTTGAAGAGATTGTTGGACAAGGAGACGCAAGGTGGTGATCAAAGGAAGTCCAAGGAGTCGAGTTAGCTTTTACGTTGTATGCGAATTTAGGGTTTAGGAAACCCATTTAAGGAATTGTTAGATTATAGTGTTGTTATAAGTGTTTAAAAAACCCCTGTAATAGTATATGTGAAAGTCCAGGAAGCCCCATATCTATATACTTCGAAATCATGCGAAATACAGGAGGCAGCGGATTGACTGCATGGCGAGGACTCGCCGAGTCCAATGATCAGACTCGGCGAGTAGCTTGAAGATTCACTAGGACTCGCCGAGTTGTTCTTCAGACTCGGCGAGTAGCTTAAAGATTCACTAGAACTCGCCGAGTTGTTCTTCAGACTCGGTGAGTAGCTTGAAGATCTACTAGGATTCGTTGAGTCGTTCTTCAGACTCGGCGAGTGGAGTCAGGGTGTCTATACTCGCCGAGTTGCCCTTTGCACTCGACGAGTCCGGTCAAGATTGACCGTTGACCTGTATGTAACTTAGTAGGGTCAGTTGTCTTGTTTGATAAGATCATTAATAAAGGTATGTGGTATTATAGGGAACCTGCGGATTAGCGGATCGAGTGCGAGTAGCTCGAAGGGTTTATAGCTTGCATACTACGAGGTGAGTCTTCTCACTATACTTCACCCGGAAGGGTTTGACTGTGAGACCGGAAGGTCGTATGTGTTATATTTATGCTATGTCTAGAGAGGTAGATGCTTTATATGTGATGTATGCTTATATGTGATGTATGCTTATACGGGCCGGAAGGCGAGACTTTATGTGATAGAAAGAACGGTATGATGTATGACTTATGTGTTATGTGCGTTATGTTACATGTGTTATGTTTTATACTATTATGGGCCGGAAGGCAAAATACTATGGGCCGGAAGGCAATTTAATACGGCCCGGAAGGCGATTATGTTATGGGCCGGAAGGCGATTATGTTACGGGCCGGAAGGCAATGTTATGTGGACCGAAAGGTCCGGGCCGGAAGGCGTATGTGGGTAAGTCGTATACTGGGGAACTCACTAAACATTTATGCTTACTAGTTGTGTTTATGTTTTTCAGGTACTAGTGATGACCGTGGGAAGGCGCCGGCGTGACACGTACACACTGCCATTGTTGAAGATCTTGGAGATTTATTATTTATACTTTTGCAATAAACTTGGAATAAACTCTTTTGTCGAATAATGATATTTTGTTTTAAATGAAAATTTTATTTGAAAATTTGAGCTGTTACAATTGGTATCAGAGCCTTGGTTTGAGGGATTCGGGTGTACTTTTGGGTGCAACTGAACTCAGACCGGGGATTTGAGGAAAAACCTTTTTAAATAATAAGGACACAACATTTTATAAATGGTAAGGCGGTAAAACAAGGATGGAACAGTGTGTACGAGCAGCCAGCGTCCGAACGGTAAAGATCCCCAGAATACCTTACGATGTTATGTTATGCACTGAATTATGAATTGTTATGCATGCTAGAAGACTAGGTATACATGATAGGACTAGAATTGCCTGTTTTGTGATGCCTTAGTCTAGGGAGATTGCTTATATGAGATATTTGGTAGCGTGCAAGTAGATAGTGCATACTAGAGGTAGAGTACTCATTATTCGGGATTTGGGGAGGAAGATTTGGGACGAATACTGATACGGTGTGGTCGGTAGTATTGGGCCCGTAATACCGAAGGCACCGGATCAGTGGAAGACTCAAGTAAGAATCCCTGGAAATCGGAGACTGGGTAGGGCGCGTATCGAGTACAATTGTACTTGGTGGAGTCTCTGATGATTTTATGTTGTATTTCAGAGACATCATGGTTATCACACGCAATGGGGCGAGTTCAAGCGGTGCGAGTGACGAGGAGATTCGTCAGATTATTCAGGAAGAGGTAACTGCGGCGGTCCGGGCTGAGATCCCGGAGATGTTTGGGTCTATTAAGACCACGCTGATGGAGGAGTTTGAGGAGCGGTACGCCGCACTTACTGAAGCTGCAGTTGCTGCCGCTACCGCAGCTGTGGCTGCTGCCAGGCCGCAAGGGGGTGATTCATTACTATTCAGGGAATTCAGCAACACGAAACCCCCTGAATTTGATGGGACGCAGGATCCGATTGCAGCTATGAGGTGGATCGCCGACATCGAGGGGTGCTTCTATACTTGCTCATGCCCGGAGCACTTGAGGGTACGGTTCGCCTTGAACCAGCTCCGTCTGGGAGCGAAGGATTGGTGGAAGTTCGTGACGGCGAACTTCACTCAGGCAGAGATTCCGGCGGTGACATGGGAGAGGTTTACGGAGATGTTCAGGGATGAGTACGTTCCCCCGGTAGAGAGGGAGCGATTGATTCAGGAGTTCTTGACCCTTAAGCAGGGTACTGATTCTGTGGCAGTAATCACACGGAAGTTTCATGAGAGGGCAATGTTCTGCCCCGAGCTGGTATCTACGGAGCAGTCGCGGATGAGCCGCTATTTGGGTGTTTTGAAGAGGGAGATCCGGGAGTTTGTGTCAAACTCCACCTATCGTACTTTCACTGAGCTTCAGGCGAACGCCAGGAAGCGCGAGATCGAGTTGGAGGCTGAGTCTCGGCAGGTGGATCGACGGCCGGCCCAATCTCAGCCGGCAGCCAAGCGGACTAAGTTCGCTGATTCGAGGATGGGAGGTTCGAAGGGCCGCACTTGCGCGAAGTGCGGCAAGAGTCACGAGGGGGCGTGTCGAGCCGGTGGTTGCTACAAGTGTGGCAAGGAGGGACATATTGCCAGGGATTGCCCTAAGGGGTTTATGGTTTGCTTTCACTGCAACCAGACAGGCCATCGGAAGGCCGAGTGTCCGCAGCTTCGTCAGGGAGCTACACCTGCTACCCGGACTATTGAGACCCGACCGGCGAAGGTCGAGGCCCCGAGGGCTCGCAGGAGAGCCTTTCAGCTGACTGCGGAGGAGGTCCGCGCTGCGCCCGATGTTGTGGCAGGTATGTTATCATTCACGTATTTAATTAAAGGTTGAAATGTTATGCTTATGTTAATGTATGTGTAGGTACTTTCCTTGTGAACTCTATGCCTGCTCTAGTGTTATTTGATTCGGGTGCGAGTAGATCGTTTGTATCGTTAGCTTTTAGTCAGCACATCGGCATTAGTCGTGAGCCGTTAAGTCGACCGTTGAGCGTTTCTATTGCGGCTGAGAGGGTGATTTGTGCTACGGAGGTTCTTCGGGGATGTGTGCTAGAGATCTTCGGGGTCGCGTTTCCGATTGACCTCATTCCTATTGCGATGGGGGATGTCTGTGTCATTGTAGGCATGGACTGGTTGAGCCGATTCAGCGCTGTTATCGACTCCGAGCGTCAGCTGGTGACTATACGAGACCCTAGTGGGGGAGTTCTTACGGTATACGGCGAGGGTACCCGTTCGGGATCAGCTTTTTGTTCGGCCGCTAAGGCGAGGCAATGCCTACAGCGGGGATGTAACGGTTTTGTGGCGTATGTGATGGATACGCGGGAGAGTTCCGAGAGACCGAAGACATTGAAGGAGGTTCCAGTGGTGCGTGAGTTTCCAGATGTTTTTCCCGAGGATTTGCCGGGAATACCTCCTGCGAGGCAAGTGGAGTTTGGTATCGACCTAGTTCCAGGGGCTGCGCCTATTGCGAAGGTGCCTTATCGTCTTGCACCTCCAGAGATGCAAGAATTGTCCTCGCAACTTCAAGAGTTGTTGGGGAAGGGATTTATTCGGCCGAGTAGCTCGCCGTGGGGAGCACCGATTCTGTTCGTCAAGAATAAAGATGGTTCACACCGGATGTGTATCGATTACCGGGAGCTGAACAAGGTGACAGTTAAGAACCGCTATCCGTTACCGAGGATCGGTGATCTATTCGATCAGTTGCAAGGGGCATCTTGGTTTTCCAAGATTGATTTGAGATCAGGGTACCATCAGGTAAGAGTGCGGGATGAGGACGTCCAGAAGACAGCCTTTAGGACGCGGTATGGGCATTACGAGTTCGTGGTGATGCCTTTTGGGCTCACCAATGCCCCAGCAGTGTTCATGGATCTCATGAACAGGGTATGCAGGCCGATGCTGGATCGGTCTGTGATTGTGTTCATCGACGACATTCTGGTGTATTCGCGGTCTAGGGAGCAGCATGAGGGACATTTGAGGGAGGTCCTTGAGGTACTGAGGTCGGAGAAGCTATATGCAAAATTCTCCAAATGTGACTTCTGGTTACGGGAGGTTCAATTTCTGGGGCACGTTGTAAATCAGGCAGGGATATTGGTCGATCCGGCCAAGGTGGAAGCGGTGATGAGTTGGGAGGCACCGAAGTCACCTTCGGAGATCAGGAGTTTCCTTGGGTTGGCGGGGTATTATCGAAGGTTCATTAGGGACTTCTCCAAGATCGCGGTGCCACTTACCAAATTGACCCGAAAGGGTGTTACATTCTCATGGGGACCCGAGCAGCAGACTTCCTTCGAGACACTTCGTCAGAGACTGTGTGAAGCACCAGTATTAGCTCTCCCGGAGGGGATGGAGGACTTTGTCGTATATTGCGACGCATCGATTTCAGGACTGGGTGCAGTGTTGATGCAGAGGGGCCATGTGATAGCCTATGCATCGAGGCAGCTGAAGCCTCACGAAGCGAGATATCCCACGCATGACTTAGAGTTGGGGGCAGTAGTGTTCGCCCTCAAAATTTGGCGTCACTACCTGTACGGGGTTCGTTGTACCATATACACGGACCATAAGAGTTTGAAGTATTTGATGGATCAACCCAACCTAAACATGCGTTAGAGGAGATGGTTAGACGTGGTTAAGGATTATGACTGTGAGATCCTATACCACCCAGGCAAGGATAATGTGGTAGCTGATGCATTGAGTCGTAGGGCGGAGAGTACTCCATTGCGGGATGTATGTTTAAGATTGACGGTGATGACTCCGGTATTAGATGCTATTCGTGGGGTACAGGCCGAGGTCGTGAAGTCTGGGATGCAGAAACAGGAGCGGGTCGTCGGGTTGATCTCAGAGTTCGTTACGGATGGGCGGGGACTTCTGACATTTCAGGGTCGGATCTGGGTACCATTCGTGGGCGGTACGCGTGTTACTTTGATGGAGGAGGCACACAGATCGAAATTCTCGATCCATCCCGGTGCTACAAAAATGTATTTGGATTTGAAAACGGAGTACTGGTGGCCTTGTATGAAGAGAGACGTTGCTTGGTTCGTTGAGAGGTGTTTGACCTGCCGTAGGGTTAAGGCCGAGCACCAGAGACCGCACGGTAAGTTGCAACCTTTGGAGATTCCTGAGTGGAAGTGGGATCAGATCACGATGGATTTCATCACCAAATTGCCGAAAACTGCCAGGGGAGTCGATGCGATTTGGGTGATTGTGGATAGGCTAACAAAGAGTGCACACTTCCTTGCCATTAGCGAAAGTTCATCAGCAGAGAAGTTGGTAGAGTTATACGTGAGAGAGATAGTATCTCGGCATGGAGTGCCGACCTCGATTGTTTCGGACCGCGATGTACGTTTCACTTCCAGGTTCTGGAAGAAATTCCATGAGGAGTTGGGTACTAAACTGCATTTTAGTACCGCATACCATCCCCAGACCGACGGTCAGAGCGAGCGGACGATTCAGACATTGGAAGACATGCTTAGAGCGTGTGTGTTAGACTTCGGGGGTAGCTGGGATGCGCATCTGCCGTTGGCTGAGTTTTCCTACAACAACAACCATCATTCGAGCATTGGTATGCCACCTTTTGAGTTGTTGTATGGTAGGAGGTGTCGGAATCCCATTTGCTGGGGAGAAGTGGGACAGAGAGTGATGGGCAGTACAGAGATCGTACTTCAGACGACCGAGCAGATTCAGCGAGTGAGGCAGAGGTTATTGACCGCCCAGAGCCGACAGAAGAGTTATGCGGACAGACGCCGGTCCGAGCTCGAATTCCAGGTCGGCGACTTCGTTCTCCTAAAGGTTTCTCCTTGGAAAGGGTTAATTCGGTTCAGGAAGAGGGGCAAATTGGGGCCCCGGTTCATAGGTCCATTTCGGGTAATTGCAAGGGTAGGTCGGGTAGCTTATCGGTTGGAGTTGCCAGTGGAGCTGAGTCAGATTCACAATACCTTCCACGTATCTCAGTTGAGGAAGTGTATAGCCGACGAGGCAGCAGTGGTTCCGTTAGAAGATATTCAGGTGGATGCGAGCCTGAATTACGCCGAGAGACCAGTAGCTATCAGGGATCGGAAGATCAAGGTTCTACGGAACAAGGAGATACCTCTGGTGTTGGTTCAGTGGCAACATCGGAAGGGATCGGAGATGACTTGGGAGCCGGAAAGAGAAATGCGGGAGCAACATCCGGAGTTATTCGCAGAATGAGACTTAGAGGGCGAAGTCTAGTTCTAGTGGGGGAGAGTTGTAACAGCCCGGAATTTCAGGTATTTCTTTAAATTATTTTTGGGGCACATTTAGGAGGGGACTCGGCGAGTTGGTGCATGACTCGCCGAGTAGGGCCATGGTCTTGGTCGCAGATACGCGACTGGACTCGACGAGTCCAATAAGGGACTCGGCGAGTCGACGCTGTTCAGCTGAACCCTAGCCGTTTCGATTCTGCATCGTATAAAATGACCTTATGGTCGTCATGTCGCGTCTTTTGGCCGATTGAAGATACCTTGGGAGTTTGTGGGCATCTGGAGCAAGAGTGAGGGCTAGAGGAAGGTTGAAGAGATTGTTGGACAAGGAGAGGCAAGGTGGTGATCAAAGGAAGTCCATTTAAGTTGGGGACACAGAGAACACGTTTCCAGGTAATCTTCGGATCATAATCTGTAGCTTTTACGTTGTATGCGAATTTAGGGTTTAGGAAACCCATTTAAGGAATTGTTAGATTATAGTGTTGTTATAAGTGTTTAAAAAACCCCTGTAATAGTATATGTGAAAGTCCAGGAAGCCCCATATCTATATACTTCGAAATCATGCGAAATACAGGAGGCAGCGGATTGACTGCATGGCGAGGACTCGCCGAGTCCAATGATCAGACTCGGCGAGTAGCTTGAAGATTCACTAGGACTCGCCGAGTTGTTCTTCAGACTCGGCGAGTAGCTTAAAGATTCACTAGAACTCGCCGAGTTGTTCTTCAGACTCGGCGAGTAGCTTGAAGATCTACTAGGACTCGCTGAGTCGTTCTTCAGACTCGGCGAGTGGAGTCAGGGTGTCTATACTCGCCGAGTTGCCCTTTGCACTCGACGAGTCCGGTCAAGATTGACCGTTGACCTGTATGTAACTTAGTAGGGTCAGTTGTCTTGTTTGATAAGATCATTAATAAAGGTATGTGGTATTATAGGGAACCTGCGGATTAGCGGATCGAGTGCGAGTAGCTCGAAGGGTTTATAGCTTGCATACTACGAGGTGAGTCTTCTCACTATACTTCACCCGGAAGGGTTTGACTGTGAGACCGGAAGGTCGTATGTGTTATATTTAGGGTTAATACCTTAAAAACCATTATTTATACATCCTCGTTTCGATTTAACCCCAAATTTATTTTTTGTTCTTCATTTGCCATTATATTTTAGAAAACATTTCATTTTCGGACCTTTGACCGGTCATCAACAGGTAATGATGACGTGTCAGTTTTTGTATTTTTTTGTTTGCATTTGGCCCCAACATTTACGTATAAGTTTGCGTTTAACCCCAATATTTTTTGTTCTCTATTTGCCATTATTTTTTAGACAAAATTTCGTTTTAGCCATTGGTTAGTCACGAATAGATATTTTAAAACGTAAGAGTTGAAACTACGACTTCTCATTGAGGGTGAGACGTGTTACCTAGTAAGCCAATAACTTTTTTTTTTGTATTATCAATATTTATTGTATTTAATCTACACATGTATTTTAAAATGAAGGAAAAATATCTAGTGTAAGTCTTGAATCTGTAACATCTAATAAACAATATGACATGCTAATCTTTAAGCTAATCAAAATTGTTAATTCATTCGTAATTCATCTAAAAACAATTGGTTATGTTTACCGACATATTTGTTAAGAAACCATATATTTCTAAAGAGTAAAAAATGTGTCTTCTCTTTATGGGACGAGGTGTCTTACATGTTTACATTAAATTCAATACAACAAACATTGATAATACAAAAAAAGAATCATTAACTTACCATCTAACACGCCTCGTCCCTTAAAGAGAAGGCACATTTTTTACTCTTTAGAAATATATGGTTTCTTAACAAATATGTCGGTAAATATAACCAATTGTTTATAGATGAATTACGAATGGATTAACAATTTTGATTAGCTTAAAGATTAGCATGTCATATTGTTTATTAGATGTTACAGATTCAAGACTTACACTAGATATTTTTCCTTCATTTTAAAATACATGTGTAGATTAAATACAACAAACACTGATAATACAAAAAAAAAGTTATTGGCTTACTAGGTAACACGCCTCACCCTCAATGACAAGTCGTAGTTTCAACCCTTACGTTTTAAAATATCTATTCATGACTGACCAATGGCTAAAACGAAATTTTGTCTAAAAAATAATGGCAAATGGGGAACAAAAAATATTGGGGTTAAACGCAAATTTATACGTAAATGTTGGGGCCAAATGCAAACAAAAAAAATGCAAAAACTAACACGTCATCATTACCTGTTGATGACCGGTCAAGGGTCCGAAAATGAAACGTATTCTAAAATATAATGGCAAATGAAGAACAAAAAATAAATTTGGGGTTAAATCAAAACAAGGATGTATAAATAACGGTTTTTAAGGTATTAACCCTTATATTTATGCTATGTCTAGAGAGGTAGATGCTTTATATGTGATGTATGCTTATATGTGATGTATGCTTATACGGGCCGGAAGGCGAGACTTTATGTGATAGAAAGAACGGTATGATGTATGACTTATGTGTTATGTGCGTTATGTTACATGTGTTATGTTTTATACTATTATGGGCCGGAAGGCAAAATACTAAGGGCCGGAAGGCAATTTAATACGGGCCGGAAGGCGATTATGTTATGGGCCGGAAGGCGATTATGTTACGGGCCGGAAGGCAATGTTATGTGGACCGAAAGGTCCGGGCCGGAAGGCGTATGTGGGTAAGTCGTATACTGGGGAACTCACTAAGCATTTATGCTTACTAGTTGTGTTTATGTTTTTCAGGTACTAGTGATGACCGTGGGAAGGCGCCGGCGTGACACGTACACACTGCCATTGTTGAAGATCTTGGAGATTTATTATTTATACTTTTGCAATAAACTTGGAATAAACTCTTTTGTCGAATAATGATATTTTGTTTTAAATGAAAATTTTATTTGAAAATTTGAGCTGTTACATTGAGGTTTCCTAATCAAGAGTTGATGTTTAACGATAGAAGGGATGTGCATGATAACCTTTATGGCTAGAGTTGGGTTAACATGCTTCGAGGTTTCCTAATCAAGAGTTGATGCTTAACGACCCAAGGGATGTGCATGATAACCTTGATGGACTAGAGTTGGGTTAACATGCTTTGAGGTTTCCTAATCAAGAGTTGATGCATAACGACCCAAGGAATGTTCATGATAACCTTGATGGACTAGAGTTGGGTTAACATGCTTTGAGGGTTATATCGTTGAAATCAATGCTCTCAATCATTTATCTTTTCACACAATTGGATATTAACTTTTTTGTTTAGTTTAAAAACATGCAGGGATGTGCATGATAACCTTGATGGAATAGAGTTGGGTTAACATGCTTTGAGGTTTCCTAATCAAGAGTTGATGTTTAACGACCGAAGGGATGTGCATGATAACATTTATGGACTAGAGTAGGGTTAACATGCTTTGAGGTTTCCTAATCATGAGTTGATGCTTAACGACCCAAGGGATGTGCATGATAACCTTGATGGACTAGAGTTGGGTTAACATGCTTTGAGGTTTCCTAATCTAGAGTTGATGCTTAACGACCAAGGGATGTGCATGATAACCTTGATGGACTAGAGTTGGGTTAACATTCTTTGAGGTTTCCTAATCAAGAGTTGATGCTTAACGACCCAAGGTATGTGCATGATAACCTTGATGGACTAGAGTTGGGTTAACATGATTTGAGGTTTCCTAATCAAGAGTTGATGCTTAACGACCCAAGGGATGTGCATGATAACGTAGATGGACTAGAGTTGGGTTAACATGCTTTGAGGTTTCCTAATCAAGAGTTGATGTTTAACGACTCAAGGGATGCGCATGATAAACTTGACAGACTAGAGTTGGGTGAACATGCTTTGAGGGTTATATCGTTGAAATCAATGCTCTCAATCTATTATCTTTTCACACAATTGGATATTAACTTTTTTGTTTAGTTTAAAAACATGCATGGATGTGCATGATAACCTTGATGGACTAGGGTTGGGTTAACATGCTTTGAGGTTTCCTAATCAAGAGTTGATGTTTAACGACAGAAGGGAGGTGCATGATAACCTTGATGGCTAGAGTTGGGTTAACATGCTTCGAGGTTTCCTAATCAAGAGTTGATGCTTAACGACCCAAGGGATGTGCATGATAACCTTGATGGACTAGAGTTGGGTTAACACGCTTTGAGGTTTCCTAATCAAGAGTTGATGCTTAACGACCCAAGGGATGTGCATGATAACCTTGATGGACTAGAGTTGGGTTAACATGCTTTGAGGTTTCCTAATCAAGAGTTGATGCTTAACGACCCAAGGGATGTGCATGATAACCTTGATGGACTAGAGTTGGGTTAACATGCTTTGAGGTTTCCTAATCAAGAGTTTATGCTTAACGACCCAAGGGATGTGCATGATAACCTTGATGGACTAGAGTTGGGTTAACATGCTTTGAGGTTTCCTAATCAAGAGTTGATACTTAACGACCCAAGGGATGTGCATGATAACCTTGATGGACTAGAGTTGGGTTAACATGCTTTGAGGTTTCCTAATCAAGAGTTGATGCTTAACGACCCAAGGGATGTGCATGATAACCTTGATGGACTAGAGTTGGGTTAACATGCTTTGAGGTTTCCTAATCAAGAGTTGATGCTTAACGACCCAAGGGATGTGCATGACAACCTTGATGGACTAGAGTTGCGTTAACATGCTTTCAGGTTTCCTAATCAAGAGCTGATGCTTAACGACCCAAGGGATGTGCATGATAACCTTGATGGAGTAGAGTTGGGTTAACATGCTTTGAGGTTTCCTAATCAAGAGTTGATGCTTAACGACCCAAGGGTTGTGCATGATAACCTTGATGGACTAGAGTTGGGTTAACAAGCTTTGAGGGTTATATCGTTGAAATCAATGCTCTCAATCTTTTATCTTTTCACACAATTCGATATTAACTTTTTTGTTTAGTTTAAAAACCTACCCGGATGTGCATGATAACCCTTATGTACTAGATTTGGGTTAACATGCTTTGAGGTTTCCTAATCAAGAGTTGATGTTTAACGACCGAAGGGATGTGCATGATAACCTTGATGGACTAGAGTTGGGTTAACATGCTTTGAGGTTTCCTAATCAAGAGTTGATGCTTAACGACCAAAGGGATGTGCATGATAACCTTGATGGAGTAGAGTTGGGTTAACATGCTTTGAGGGTTATATCGTTGAAATCAATGCTCTCAATCTTTTAACTTTTCACACAATTGGATATTAACTTTTTTGTTTAGTTTAAAAACATGCCGGGATGTGCATGATAACCTTGATGGACTAGAGTTGGGTTAACATGCTTTGAGGTTTCCTAATCAAGAGTTGATGTTTAACGACAGAAGGGAGGTGCATGATAACCTTGATGGCTAGAGTTGGGTTAACATGCTTCAAGGTTTCCTAATCAAGAGTTGATGCTTAACGACCCAAGGGATGTGCATGATAACCTTGATGGACTAGAGTTGGGTTAACATGCTTTGAGGTTTCCTAATCAAGAGTTGATGCTTAACGACCCAAGGGATGTGCATGATAACCTTGATGGACTAGAGTTGGGTTAACATGCTTTGAGGTTTCCTAATCAAGAGTTTATGCTTAACGACCCAAGGGATGTGCATGATAACCTTGATGGACTAGATTTGGGTTAACATGCTTTGAGGTTTCCTAATCAAGAGTTGATGCTTAACGACCCAAGGGATGTGCATGATAACCTTGATGGACTAGAGTTGGGTTAACATGCTTTGAGGGTTATATCGTTGAAATCAATGCTCTCAATCTTTTATCTTTTCACACAATTAGATATTAACTTTCTTGTTTAGTTTAAAAACATGCAGGGATGTGCATGATAACCTTGATTGACTAGAGTTGGGTTAACATGCTTTGAGGTTTCCTAATCAAGAGTTGATGCTTAACAACCCAAGGGATGTGCATGATAACCTTGATGGCTAGAGTTGGGTTAACATGCTTTGAGATTTCCTAATCAATAGTTGATGCTTAACGACCCAAGGGATGTGCATGATAACCTTGATGGACTAGAGTTGGGTTAACATGCTTTGAGGTTTCCTAATCAAGAGTTGATGCTTAACGACCCAAGGGATGTTAATGATAACCTTGATGTACTAGAGTTGGGTTAACCTGCTTCGAGGGTTATATCGTTGAAATCAATGCTCTCAATCTTTTATCTTTTCACACAATTGGATATTAACTTTTTTGTTTAGTTTAAAAACATGCCGGGATGTGCATGATAACCTTGATGGACTAGATTTGGGTTAACATGCTTTGAGGTTTCTTAATAAGGAGTTGATGTTTAACGACCTAAGGGATGTGCATGATAACCTTGATGGACTAGAGTTGGGTTAACATGCTCTGAGGTTTCCTAATCAAGAGTTGATGTTTAACGACCAAAGTGATGTGCATGATAACCTTGATGGACTTGATTTGGGTTAACATGCTTTGAGGTTTCCTAGTCTAGAGTTGATGCTTAATGACCCAAGGGATGTGCATGATAACCTTGATGGACTAGAGTTGGATTAAAATGCTTTGAGGTTTCCTAATCAAGAGTTGATGCTTAACGACCCAAGGGATGTGCATGATAACCTTGATGGACTATAGTTGGGTTAACATGCTTTGAGGTTTCCTAATCAAGAGTTGATGCTTAACGACCCAAGGGATGTGCATGATAACCTTGATGGACTAGAGTTGGGTTAACATGCTTATAGGTTTCCTAATCAAGAGTTGATGCTTAACGACCCAAGGGATGTGCATGATAACCTTGATGGACTAGAGTTGGGTTAACATGCTTTGAGGTTTCCTAATGAAGAGTTGATGCTTAACGACCTAAGGGATGTGCATGATAACCTTGATGGACTAGAGTTGGGTTAACATGCTTTGAGGGTTATATCGTTGAAATCAATGCTCTCAATCTTTTATCTTTTCACACAATTGGATATTAACTTTGTTGTTTAGTTTAAAAACATGCAGGGATGTGCATGATAACCTTGATGGACTAGAGTTGGGTTAACATGCTTTGAGGTTTCCTAATCAAGAGTTGATGTTTAACGACCGAAGGGATGTGCATGATAACCTTGATGGCTAGAGTTGGGTTAACATGCTTCAAGGTTTCCTAATCAAGAGTTGATGCTTAACGACCCAAGGGATGTGCATGATAACCTTGATGGACTAGAGTTGGGTTAACATGCTTTGAGGTTTCCTAATCAAGAGTTGATGCTTAACGACCCAAGGGATGTGCATGATAACCTTGATGGACTAGAGTTGGGTTAACATGCTTTGAGGGTTATATCGTTGAAATCAATGCTCTCAATCTTTTATCTTTTCACACAATTGGATATTAACTTTGTTGTTCAGTTTAAAAACATGCAGGGATGTGCATGATAACCTTGATGGACTAGAGTTGGGTCAACATGCTTTGAGGTTTCCTAATCAAGAGTTGATGTTTAACGACCGAAGGGATGTGCATGATAACCTTGATGGACTAGAGTTAGGTTAACATGCTTTGAGGTTTCCTAATCTAGAGTTGATGCTTAACGACCCAAGGGATGTGCATGATAACCTTGATGGACTAGAGTTGGGTTAACATGCTTTGAGGTTTCCTAATCAAGAGATGATGCTTAAAGACCCAAGGGATGTGCATGATAACATTTATGGACTAGAGTTGGGTTAACATGCTTTGAGGTTTCCTAATCAAGAGTTGATGCTTAACGACCCAAGGGATGTGCATGATAACCTTGATGGACTAGAGTTGGGTTAACATGCTTTGAGGTTTCCTAATCAAGAGTTGATGCTTAACGACCCAAGGGATGTGCATGACAACCTTGATGAACTAGAGTTGCGTTAACATGCTTTCAGGTTTCCTAATCAAGAGCTGATGCTTAACGACCCAAGGGATGTGCATGATAACCTTGATGGAGTAGAGTTGGGTTAACATGCTTTGAGGTTTCCTAATCAAGAGTTGATGCTTAACGACCCAAGGGTTGTGCATGATAACCTTGATGGACTAGAGTTGGGTTAACA
Source organism: Lactuca saligna (assembly GCF_052625555.1). Classification (NCBI taxonomy): domain Eukaryota; kingdom Viridiplantae; phylum Streptophyta; class Magnoliopsida; order Asterales; family Asteraceae; genus Lactuca; species Lactuca saligna. The sequence goes on along the minus strand of NC_136422.1, from coordinate 178,299,353 downwards.
TGCTTTGAGGGTTATATCGTTGAAATCAATGCTCTCAATCTTTTATCTTTTCACACAATTCGATATTAACTTTTTTGTTTAGTTTAAAAACCTACCCGGATGTGCATGATAACCCTTATGTACTAGATTTGGGTTAACATGCTTTGAGGTTTCCTAATCAAGAGTTGATGTTTAACGACCGAAGGGATGTGCATGATAACCTTGATGGACTAGAGTTGGGTTAACATGCTTTGAGGTTTCCTAATCAAGAGTTGATGCTTAACGACCAAAGGGATGTGCATGATAACCTTGATGGAGTAGAGTTGGGTTAACATGCTTTGAGGGTTATATCGTTGAAATCAATGCTCTCAATCTTTTAACTTTTCACACAATTGGATATTAACTTTTTTGTTTAGTTTAAAAACATGCCGGGATGTGCATGATAACCTTGATGGACTAGAGTTGGGTTAACATGCTTTGAGGTTTCCTAATCAAGAGTTGATGTTTAACGACAGAAGGGAGGTGCATGATAACCTTGATGGCTAGAGTTGGGTTAACATGCTTCAAGGTTTCCTAATCAAGAGTTGATGCTTAACGACCCAAGGGATGTGCATGATAACCTTGATGGACTAGAGTTGGGTTAACATGCTTTGAGGTTTCCTAATCAAGAGTTGATGCTTAACGACCCAAGGGATGTGCATGATAACCTTGATGGACTAGAGTTGGGTTAACATGCTTTGAGGTTTCCTAATCAAGAGTTTATGCTTAACGACCCAAGGGATGTGCATGATAACCTTGATGGACTAGATTTGGGTTAACATGCTTTGAGGTTTCCTAATCAAGAGTTGATGCTTAACGACCCAAGGGATGTGCATGATAACCTTGATGGACTAGAGTTGGGTTAACATGCTTTGAGGGTTATATCGTTGAAATCAATGCTCTCAATCTTTTATCTTTTCACACAATTAGATATTAACTTTCTTGTTTAGTTTAAAAACATGCAGGGATGTGCATGATAACCTTGATTGACTAGAGTTGGGTTAACATGCTTTGAGGTTTCCTAATCAAGAGTTGATGCTTAACAACCCAAGGGATGTGCATGATAACCTTGATGGCTAGAGTTGGGTTAACATGCTTTGAGATTTCCTAATCAATAGTTGATGCTTAACGACCCAAGGGATGTGCATGATAACCTTGATGGACTAGAGTTGGGTTAACATGCTTTGAGGTTTCCTAATCAAGAGTTGATGCTTAACGACCCAAGGGATGTTAATGATAACCTTGATGTACTAGAGTTGGGTTAACCTGCTTCGAGGGTTATATCGTTGAAATCAATGCTCTCAATCTTTTATCTTTTCACACAATTGGATATTAACTTTTTTGTTTAGTTTAAAAACATGCCGGGATGTGCATGATAACCTTGATGGACTAGATTTGGGTTAACATGCTTTGAGGTTTCTTAATAAGGAGTTGATGTTTAACGACCTAAGGGATGTGCATGATAACCTTGATGGACTAGAGTTGGGTTAACATGCTCTGAGGTTTCCTAATCAAGAGTTGATGTTTAACGACCAAAGTGATGTGCATGATAACCTTGATGGACTTGATTTGGGTTAACATGCTTTGAGGTTTCCTAGTCTAGAGTTGATGCTTAATGACCCAAGGGATGTGCATGATAACCTTGATGGACTAGAGTTGGATTAAAATGCTTTGAGGTTTCCTAATCAAGAGTTGATGCTTAACGACCCAAGGGATGTGCATGATAACCTTGATGGACTATAGTTGGGTTAACATGCTTTGAGGTTTCCTAATCAAGAGTTGATGCTTAACGACCCAAGGGATGTGCATGATAACCTTGATGGACTAGAGTTGGGTTAACATGCTTATAGGTTTCCTAATCAAGAGTTGATGCTTAACGACCCAAGGGATGTGCATGATAACCTTGATGGACTAGAGTTGGGTTAACATGCTTTGAGGTTTCCTAATGAAGAGTTGATGCTTAACGACCTAAGGGATGTGCATGATAACCTTGATGGACTAGAGTTGGGTTAACATGCTTTGAGGGTTATATCGTTGAAATCAATGCTCTCAATCTTTTATCTTTTCACACAATTGGATATTAACTTTGTTGTTTAGTTTAAAAACATGCAGGGATGTGCATGATAACCTTGATGGACTAGAGTTGGGTTAACATGCTTTGAGGTTTCCTAATCAAGAGTTGATGTTTAACGACCGAAGGGATGTGCATGATAACCTTGATGGCTAGAGTTGGGTTAACATGCTTCAAGGTTTCCTAATCAAGAGTTGATGCTTAACGACCCAAGGGATGTGCATGATAACCTTGATGGACTAGAGTTGGGTTAACATGCTTTGAGGTTTCCTAATCAAGAGTTGATGCTTAACGACCCAAGGGATGTGCATGATAACCTTGATGGACTAGAGTTGGGTTAACATGCTTTGAGGTTTGCTAATCAAGAGTTGATGCTTAACGACCCAAGGGATGTGCATGATAACCTTGATGGACTAGAGTTGGGTTAACATGCTTTGAGGTTTCCTAATATAGAGTTGATGCTTAACGACCCAAGGGATGTGCATGATAACCTTGATGGACTAGAGTTGGGTTAACATGCTTTGAGGTTTCCTAATGAAGAGTTGATGCTTAACGACCTAAGGGATGTGCATGATAACCTTGATGGACTAGAGTTGGGTTAACATGCTTGGAGGGTTATATATCGTTGAAATCAATGCTCTCAATCTTTTATGTTTTCACACAATTGGATATTAACTTTGTTGTTTAGTTTAAAAACATGCAGGGATGTGCATGATAACCTTGATGGACTAGAGTTGGGTTAATATGCTTTGAGGTTTCCTAATCAAGAGTTGATGTTTAACGACCGAAGGGATGTGCATGATAACCTTGATGGACTAGAGTTAGGTTAACATGCTTTGAGGTTTCCTAATCTAGAGTTGATGCTTAACGACCCAAGGGATGTGCATGATAACCTTGATGGACTATAGTTGGGTTAACATGGTTTGAGGTTTCCTAATCAAGAGTTGATGCTTAACGACCCAAGGGATGTGCATGATAACATTGATGGACTAGAGTTGGGTTAACATGCTTTGAGGTTTCTTAATCAAGAGTTGATGCTTAACGACCCAAGGGATGTGCATGATAACCTTGATGGACTAGAGTTGGGTTAACATGCTTTGAGGTTTCCTAATCAAGAGTTGATGCATAACAACCTACGGGATGTGCATGATAACCTTGATGGACTAGAGTTGGGTTAACATGCTTTGAGGGTTATATCGTTGAAATCAATGCTCTCAATCTTTTATCTTTTCACACAATTGGATATTAACTTTTTTGTTTAGTTTAAAAACATGTAGGGATGTGCATGATAACCTTCATGGAATAGAGTTGGGTTAACATGCTTTGAGGTTTCCTAATCAAGAGTTGATGTTTAACGACTGAAGGGATGTGCATGATAACGTTGATGGACAAGAGTAGGATTAACATGCTTTGAGGTTTTCTAATCAAGTGTTGATAACCTTGATGGACTTGACTTGGGTTAACATGCTTTGAGGTTTCCAAATCTAGAGTTGATGCTTAACGACCCAAGTGATGTGTATGATAACCTTGATGGACTATAGTTGGGTTAACATGCTTTGAGGTTTCCTAATCAAGAGTTGATGCTTAACGACCCAAGGGATGTGCATGATAACCTTGATGGACTACAGTTGGGTTAACATGCTTTGAGGTTTCCCAATCAAGAGTTGATGCTTAACGACCCAAGGGATGTGCATGATAACGTTGATGGACTAGAGTTGGGTTAACATGCATTGAGGTTTCCGAGTCTAGAGTTGATGCTTAACGACCCAAGGGATGTGCATGATAACATTGACGGACTAGAGTTGGGTTAACATGCTTTGAGGTTTCCTAATCAAGAGTTGATGCTTAACGACTCAAGGGATGTGCATGATAACCTTGACAGACTAGAGTTGGGTTAACATGCTTTGACGGTTATATCGTTGAAATCAATGCTCTCAATCTTTTATCTTTTCACACAATTGGATATTAACTTTTTTGTTTAGTTTAAAAACATGCAGGGATGTGCATGATAACCTTGATGGACTAGAGTTGGGTTAACATGCTTTGAGGTTTCCTAATCAAGAGTTGATGTTTAACGACCGAAGGGATGTGCATGATAACCTTGATGGCTAGAGTTGGGTTAACATGCTTCGAGGTTTCCTAATCAAGAGTTGATGCTTAACGACCTAGGGGATGTGCATGATAGCCTTGATGGACTAGAGTTGGGTTAACATGCTTTGAGGTTTCCTAATCAAGAGTTGATGCTTAACGACCCAAGGGATGTGCATGATAACCTTGATGGACTAGAGTTGGGTTAACATGCTTTTTGGTTTCCTAATCAAGAGTTTATGCTTAACGACCCAGGGGATGTGCATGATAACCTTGATGGACTAGAGTTGGGTTAACATGCTTTGAGGTTTCCCAATCAAGAGTTGATGCTTAACGACCCAAGGGATGTGCATGATAACGTTGATGGACTAGAGTTAGGTTAACATGCTTTGAGGTTTCCTAATCAAGAGTTGATGCTTAACGACTCAAGGGATGTGCATGATAACCTTGACAGACTAGAGTTGGGTTAACATCCTTTGAGGGTTATATCGTTGAAATCAATGCTCTCAATCTTTTATCTTTTCACACAATTGGATATTAACTTTTTTGTTTAGTTTAAAAACAAGCAGGATGTGCATGATACCCTTGATGGACTAGAGTTGGGTTAACATGCTTTGAGGTTTCCTAATCAAGAGTTGATGTTTAACGACAGAAGGGATGTGCATGATAACCTTGATGGACTAGAGTTGGGTTAACGTGCTTTGAGGTTTCCTAATCAAGAGTTGATGCTTAACGACCCAAGGGATGTGCATGATAACCTTGATGGACTAGAGTTGGGTTAACATGCTTTGAGGTTTCCTAATCAAGAGTTGATGCTTAACGACCCAAGGGATGTGCATCATTACCTTGATGGACTAGAGTTGGGTTAATATGCTTTGAGGTTTCCTAATCAAGAGTTTATGCTTAACGACCCAAGGGATGTGCATGATAACCTTGATGGACTAGAGTTGGGTTAGCATGCTTTGAGGTTTCCTAATCAAGAGTTGATGCTAAACGACCCAAGGGATGTGCATGATAACCTTGATGGACTAGAGTTGGGTTAACATGCTTTGAGGGTTATATCGTTGAAATCAATGCTCTCAATCTTTTATCTTTTCACACAATTGGATATTAACTTTTTTGTTTAGTTTAAAAGCATGCAGGGATGTGCATGATAACCTTGATGGACTAGAGTTGGGTTAACATGCTTTGAGGTTTCCTAATCAAGAGTTGATGTTTAACGACAGAAGGGATGTGCATGATAACCTTGATGGACTAGAGTTGGGTTAACGTGCTTTGAGGTTTCCTAATCAAGAGTTGATGCTTAACGACCCAAGGGATGTGCATGATAACCTTGATAGACTAGAGTTGGGTTAACATGCTTTGAGGTTTCCTAATCAAGAGTTGATGCTTAACGACCCAAGGGATGTGCATTATAACCTTGATGGACTAGAGTTGGGTTAATATGCTTTGAGGTTTCCTAATCAAGAGCTGATGCTTAACTACCCAAGGGATGTGCATGATAACCTTGATGGACTAGTGTTAGGTTAACATGCTTTGAGGTTTCCTAATCTAGAGTTGATGCTTAACGACCCAAGGGATGTGCATGATAACCTTGATGGACTAGAGTTGGGTTAACATGCTTTGAGGTTTCCTAATCAAGAGTTGATGCTTAACGACCCAAGGGATGTGCATGATAACCTTGATGGACTAATGTTGGGTTAACATGCTTTGAGGTTTCCTAATCAAGAGTTGATGCTTTACGACCCAAGGGATGTCCATGATAACCGATGGAGTAGAGTTGGGTTAACATGCTTTGAGGTTTCCTAATCAAGAGTTAATGCTTAACGACCCAAGGGATGTGCATGATAAACTTGATGGACTAGAGTTGGGTTAACATGCTTTGAGGTTTCCTAATCAAGAGTTGATGCTTAACGACCCAAGGGATGTGCATGATAACCTTGATGGACTAGAGTTGGGTTAACATGCTTTGAGGTTTCCTAATCAAGAGTTGATGCTTTACGACCCAAGGGATGTCCATGATAACCTTGATGGAGTAGAGTTGGGTTAACATGCTTTGAGGTTTCCTAATCAAGAGTTGATGTTTAACGACCCAAGGGATGTGCATGATAACCTTGATGGACTAGAGTTGGGTTAACATGCTTTGAGGTTTCCTAATCAAGAGCTGATGCTTAACTACCCAAGGGATGTGCATGATAACCTTGATGGACTAGTGTTAGGTTAACATGCTTTGAGGTTTCCTAATCTAGAGTTGATGCTTAACGACCCAAGGGATGTGCATGATAACCTTGATGGACTAGAGTTGGGTTAACATGCTTTGAGGTTTCCTAATCAAGAGTTGATGCTTAACGACCCAAGGGATGTGCATGATAACCTTGATGGACTAATGTTGGGTTAACATGCTTTGAGTTTTCCTAATCAAGAGTTGATGCTTTATGACCCAAGGGATGTCCATGATAACCTTGATGGAGTAGAGTTGGGTTAACATGCTTTGAGGTTTCCTAATCAAGAGTTGATGCTTAACGACCCAAGGGATGTGCATGATAACCTTGATGGACTAGAGTTGGGTTAACATGCTTTGAGGTTTCCTAATCAAGAGTTGATGCTTAACGACCCAAGGGATGTGCATGATAACCTTGATGGACTAGAGTTGGGTTAACATGCTTTGAGGTTTCCTAATCAAGAGTTGATGCTTTACGACCCAAGGGATGTCCATGATAACCTTGATGGAGTAGAGTTGGGTTAACATGCTTTGAGGTTTCCTAATCAAGAGTTGATGCTTAACGACCCAAGGGATGTGCATGATAACCTTGATGGACTAGAGTTGGGTTAACATGCTTTGAGGGTTATATCCTTGAAATCAATGCACTCAATCTTTCATCTTTTCACACAATTGGATATTAACTTTTTTGTTTAGTTTAAAAATATGCCGGGATGTGCATGATAACCTTGATGGACTAGATTTGGTTTAACATGCTTTGAGGTTTCCTAATCAAGAGTTGATGTTTAACGACCGAAGGGATGTGCATGATAACCTCGATGGACTAGAGTTGGGTTAACATGCTTTGAGGTTTCCTAATCAAGAGTTGATGCTTAACGACCAAAGGGATGTGCATGATAACCTTGATGGACTTGAGTTAGGTTAACATGCTTTGAGGTTTCCGAGTCTAGAGTTGATGCTTAACGACCCAAGGGATGTGCATGATAACCTTGATGGACTAGAGTTGGGGTAAAATGCTTTGAGGTTTCCTAATCAAGAGTTGATGCTTAACGACCCAAGGGATGTGCATGATAACCGTGATGGACTAGAGTTGGGTTAACATGCTTTGAGGTTTCCTAATCAAGATGTCACACCCCCAAACCAAGGATGGCGGAAACGTCTGGGGGTGGAGGACTTCATGTACAGTATCACAACAACGTGTATAATAGTGCTCAAAGTAAAAACAACCACCATATATATAATTGCAAAAGTTACACCAAGGTATATGTTTACATGTTTCAAAAGCAATTACATTATGATGACAAAATAAATTGTTGACGGTTTAACGTCCCATCCTCAAAGCGATGAAGTTTTCCTGTTTCACTGATTTCCTGAGAATACAAGTAGGTGTAAAAAATGTCAACACAAAGGTTGGTGAGTTCATAAGAGTTTTGTTTGAAGTAGAAACCGTTTTTCCTTGTAAGATCGATATAGTTTGATTTCCAGAAAATCCAATATTTTCTTATTTAAGTGTGAATAGAAATATTCCTATATGATGCATTAATGAACCCTAGAATGACCCGTAGAGTTCCTCTATAATCGTCCAGTGTATATATGTTATATAAGATTTAAATTAGATAAAACGTTGAATATAGTGGGTCTGCCCCAGGTCCACAACCCAACGAGGAACAGGAGATGAGGCGGGCACCACCAATTCTAGGCCAATCAAGACAAAAATTCTTATAGGACTCAAACATGTACGCTCAGCGATTATAGTTGAAGTCTAACAGTTCTAGATGAAAAATAGTTTGTTAATACATTATATATATATGTAGTCCTAAATTAGAGGACCGAGTAATAACAAGTATTGACCATACTTAAAAGTATAAATGTGGTTTCAAATGATGTGTAGTCGTAACTACCAAAGCCAAAAGTGTACAGTAATATTTGTACTCATAGAGATAAAAAGGTGATTTTAAATCGACATAAAACTCATTTAGATTTTTAAAATAAAATCCCGTAAACTTATGGATTGTTCCCTATGTGAGTCGCTATAATCATACTATGACTATGTGAACCTGCCATGACGTTCTCAGTGTCGCGAAAAATGAAATGACATTTGTCACCCGTAGACCTACAGGTCCAACTGTAGCTAGCAGCAAGGTGTGGGGTGTCAATCCCAATATAGATCTATATACAAGTATCACGTTCTCCCTCAAGGAGATTCTGATTATAACTACCAGGAATTATATCCCGTACTCGGACGTACGGGGAGAGAGAGAGAGAGAGAGTCTCACAATATAGGTTAACAAGTTTCCGTGAAATGTGTGTGAATATAAATATTTCTTGTATGAATGTACCTTTCTTGTACGAGTGCGTTGAGTGATGTATCATAAACTATACCTATTATAGTTTATCTAAAATGTATGTAATATGTATGAACTCTTTTATGGAAATGTATTAGTGTTGTGAATTTATCAAACTATAGATTAACAAATTTACATGAAATGTGTGTGAATATAAATCTTTCTTGTATGAATGTACCCTTTTTGTACGAGTGCGTTGAGTGAGGTATCATAAACTATACCTATTATAGTTTATCTAAAATGTATGTAATATGTATGAATTCTTTTATGGAAATGTATTAGTGTTATGAATATATTCAAACTATACTTTTTATAGTTAAATAATACGTGTTCTAAAATGAATGAATAATATTTAATATGAATGTCTTAGTTTCAGTTCATAATGATAAACTAACAAGGAAACACATTCAAATATTAGAACTTATGATTATACACTTTGCTCAACATAATACAAAGTGTTATGATATTTACATGCTGTTGGCTAACTTTAGCCATTCTATCCTGTTTTTGGAAAAATCATAGAAAAATCATACGAAGTCGAAAACTAGATCCGTAAATTCTGAGAGTTCAAAAAATGTGTCTAGTTTACTCATAATTTTTATCACGATTTTTAATGACATCCAACTTGGGTGAAAAAGTCCAAAATCACAGACTGGTCCGGATTGTTGTTTGAAATGATAGGCAGTTTTGTAAAAATCACCATAAATTGTAGAAAAATCGTATGGAGATGTGCAAGTAGCCATTTTAAAGCTAAAAACTTGAACTATTTGCACCTTGTACAGTTTTGAAAAAAAAAATGTTTAAGATTCCCAAAACAGTCCGTGAATGGAGTTGAACTTTTCTAATGAAGGCTGTTAGAAAAATTTAGTTATGTTCTTAGTGTTTTAACTTGTATTCCCCCCCCCCCTCCCCCCCCCCCCCTGAAAACTTGAGAAAACATGAAAATTTAGGGGTATGAACTCACCTTGAGTGATTTCAGTAGATGATTGTTGAAGAAGAGAAGTGTTCAACCCAAGAACACTTGAAGAATCACTTGAAGATTCGAAGCTCTAACGCTAATATGATGGAGTTTGTGTAAGATATTCATGATTTGAGTAGAATGAAGGGAAATAATCATAAGGAGGATGAATTATACTTACTAAGAGTGGAAGAACACGTGAAGATCAGCCTTGAATCTCGAGTTTGGAGTGGGAAAAATTTGAGAGAAGGTGGTGTTTCATACTTAGTGGAATGAGGGCAAATGAGAGAAAATGAGGAGAGAGGATGTTTGTTCCAGCTCTAAAAACGTGGGAATGAGTGTAAATTGAGTGGAAATGACATTGATGTGACCTAGGCAAGGTGGAGAGGTGTGGTTAGTCAAAGAGTGGGTGTGGGGTGGTTGCTTGTGACATTGGATAAGGCAAAGTCAACACTCCACCTTTAATAATTCACCCATTTGATTTTTATTATTTAAATAATGATTTTCATCAAAATATGTTTAAATTATGAATATTTAGAGTTTATTATGTTAAAATATAATTTCTGGAGAAAATCCCGCTTTAAAATCACGAAAAACGGGCTTAAGATGTTAAAAATATCAAAAATGGGCTAAAAGTGACAAAAATGCGAATTCTGACCGAGGCTCGGCCTTCTGGTGCTGAACCGAGAGAGAGAGGGAGGCAGAACCGAGAGGGAAGAAGAAGGAGGGAAGGAACCGAGAGGAGAGAAGAAGAGAACAGAGGGCGCGAATAGAGACAGAGCGAGAAGAAGGGAACAGAAGGCGCGAACAGAGACCGAGCGAGAGAAGGAACAGAGAGAAGCAGAGACCGAGCGAGACAGAGAGGCGGGGTAGCGACAGAGACCGAGGCTCGGTCCTCGCGTGCTTCAGCCACCAAAGGCTCGGTCCTCGCGTGCTTTAGCCACCAGAGGCTCGGTCCTCGCGTGCTTTAGCCACCAGAGGCTCGGTCCTCGCGTGCTTAGCCACCAGAGGCTCGGTCCTCGCGTGCTTAGCCACCAGAGGCTCGGTCCTCGCCTAAGAAGCCTCTCACTCCGGTTTCGGTTCCTAAAGCCTATTTTTCTCGTTTTCGCCCCGTTTTAAGCCGTTTTTGACCCGGTTAAGGGCCGGAATGACCCGAATGATTCCAAAAAGTTACGGGAAACTTTTGAGAGAGATTTGGGAGAGATTTCTCACACTTGGAGAGATTTGGGAGAGATTTGACATTCTTGGAGAGATTTCTCATACAAAGAGATATTTGCGAGAGTTTTCACATACTTGGAGAGATTTGGGAGAGATTTGACATTCTTGGAGAGATTTCTCATACAGAGAGATATTTGGGAGAGATTTCACATACTTGGAGAGATTTGGGAGAGATTTGACATTCTTGGAGAGATTTCTCATACAGAGAGATATTTGAGAGAGATTTCACGTGCTTAGAGGGATTTGGGAGAGATTTGACATAGAGAGAGATAGAGTGAAAACGATTGAGAGAGGATCCATGTGTGATAATTGTGAGTGTCCGGCATCGCAATGCATGGTTCGTAAACCCTGTTAAGCCTTGTTTAAGGATCTTACACACTCCCGATGAGTATGCATCATTGTTTTATCAGTTTGGCTCGCCACATACTACAGTTTTTAGGTTAAAGAGATCTAGTTGTACGTACTTTTCGATTTATATTTTCTTATTAGAATAGTGGGTTGTTTAGTAAATACTGAACGTAAGTCCAAGTACACAAGGGTTAGTTGAGCTGACCGGTTTGACTTGTTGACTTTATTTGACTTTGAATTGACCAGAATTTGATGGTTGTCACATCATCCCCCCCGTTAAAGGGAATTTCGTCCCGAAATTTGCATTTCGAATGGGAATCCAGGGATTTAGGGGAAAGATGGGGATGACTTTTCGTAGTACAAGAATTTGATTATGGTGAGGAATAACTCGCCCGATGTCACATGATTACTACTATGCATGCTTTAATCGATGCTAGATTTAGCATATAAAGAAATTCGGGATTTAAATGTCGATGTTAGAAACACATACTGATATTTGCGGGTGGTTCCGGACTGGTTTCTCCCTCGGTGATTGCAAGCACCCTCCCACCACCATCAGCATCTCTTGTCCTTGGGCATTCCCTTTTAAAGTGTCCCGTTTCTCCACACTCGTAACAGGTTGGGCTTACTCCAGAGCCGGGTACCTGGTTGATGGGTCGTGCTGGTGCCTTACAGAAACGAGCAGTGTGCCCCTCTCTGTCGCAGTTTTTGCAATGCAACTTTCGGAAAGCCCTAGTGTGATGGAAGTTACACTTGTTGCATTTCGGAAGTGTTCCAGCGTATGGTTTCATGGGAGTTGGCGTGGTGAGGGTTGTGGCAGCATGAATAGCAAGGATCTGTTGCTTCTTAGCGACGCCTTGGGCTGATTGGTCCTTCTTGTTGTCACAAAACATTCTTTCGCTGTTCCCTCCTCTTGATTGGGTAAGGGTGGTTGTCATAATGTCATGGTGGGCATGATGGTCAATGAGTTGTTTCCTAATCAAGAGTTGATGCTTAACGACCCAAGGGATGTGCATGATAACCTTGATGGACTAGAGATGGGTTAACATGCTTTGAGGTTTCCTAATCAAGAGTTGATGCTTAACGACCCAAGGGATGTGCATGATAACCTTGATGGACTAGAGTTGGGTAAACATGCTTTGATGTTTCCTAATAAAGAGTTGATGCTTAACGACCCAAGGAATGTGCATGATAACCTTGATGGACTAGAGTTGGGTTAACATGCTTTGAGGTTTCCTAATCAAGAGTTGATGCTTAACAACCCAAGGGATGTGCATGATAACCTTGATGGACTAGATTTGGGTTAACATGCTTTGAGGTTTCCTAATCAATAGTTGATGCTTAACGACCCAAGGGATGTGCATGATAACCTTGATGGACTAGAGTTGGGTTAACATGCTTTGACGTTTCCTAATCAAGAGTTGATGCTTAACGACCCAAGGGATGTGCATGATAACCTTGATGGACTAGAGATGGGTTAACATGCTTTGAGGTTTCCTAATCAAGAGTTGATGCTTAACGAACCAAGGGATGTGCATGATAACCTTGATGGAATAGAGTTGGGTTAACATGCTTTGAGGTTTCCGAATCAAGAGTTGATGCTTAACGACCCAAGGGATGTGCATGATAACCTTGATGGACTAGAGTTCGGTGAACATGCTTTGAGGTTTCCTAATCAAGAGTTGATGTTTAACGACCGAAGGGATGTGCATGATAACCTTGATGGCTAGAGTTGGGTTAACATGCTTCGAGGTTTCCTAATCAAGAGTTGATGCTTAATGACCCAAGGGATGTGCATGATAACCTTGATGGACTAGAGTTGGGTTAACATGCTTTGAGGTTTCCTAATCAAGAGTTGATGCTTAACGACCCAAGGGATGTGCATGATAACCTTGATGGACTAGAGTTGGGTTAACATGCTTTGAGGTTTCCTAATCAAGAGTTGACGCTTAACGACCCAAGGGATGTGCATGACAACCTTGATGGACTAGAGTTGGGTTAACATGCTTTGAGGTTTCCTAATCAAGAGTTTATGGTTAACGACCCAAGGGATGTGCATGATAACCTTGATGGACTAGAGTTGGGTTAACATGCTTTGAGGTTTCCTAATCAAGAGTTGATGCTTAACAACCCAAGGGATGTGCATGATAACCTTGATGGACTAGAGTTGGGTTAACATGCTTTGAGGTTTTCTAATCAATAGTTGATGCTTAACGACCCAAGGGATGTGCATGATAACCTTGATGGACTACAGTTGGGTTAACATGCTTTGAGGTTTCCTAATCAAGAGTTGATGCATAACGACCTAAGGGATGTGCATGATAACCTTGATGGACTAGAGTTGGGTTAACATGCTTTGAGGGTTATATCGTTGAAATCAATGCACTCAATCTTTTATCTTTTCACACAATTGGATATTAACTTTTTTGTTTAGTTTAAAAACATGTAGGGATGTGCATGATAACCTTGATGGAATAGAGTTGGGTTAACATGCTTTGAGGTTTCCTAATCAAGAGTTGATGCTTAATGACCCAAGGGATGTGCATGATAACCTTGATGGACTAGAGTTGGGTTAACATGCTTTGGGGTTTCCTAATCAAGAGTTGATGTTTAACGACCGAAGGGATGTGCATGATAACCTTGATGGCTAGAGTTGGGTTAACATGCTTCGAGGTTTCCTAATCAAGAGTTGATGCTTAACAACCCAAGGGATGTGCATGATAACCTTGATGGACTAGAGTTGGGTTAACATGCTTTGAGGTTTCCTAATCAAGATTTGATGCTTAACGACCCAAGGGATGTGCATGATAACCTTGATGGACTAGAGTTGGGTTAACATGCTTTGAGGTTTCCTAATCAAGAGTTGACGCTTAACGACCCAAGGGATGTGCATGACAACCTTGATGGACTAGATTTGGGTTAACATGCTTTGAGGTTTCCTAATCAAGAGTTTATGCTTAACGACCCAAGGGATGTGCATGATAACCTTGATGGACTAGAGTTGGGTTAACATGCTTTGAGGTTTCCTAATCAAGAGTTGATGCTTCACGACCCAAGGGATGTGCATGATAACCTTGATGGACTAGAGTTGGGTTAACATGCTTTGAGGGTTATATTGTTGAAATCAATGCTCTCAATCTTTTATCTTTTCACAAAATTGGATATTAACTTTTTTGTTTAGTTTAAAAACATGCAGGGATGTGCATGATAACCTTGATGGACTAGAGTTGGGTTAACATGCTTTGAGGTTCATGCTATGAGGTTTCCTAATCAAGAGATGATGCTTAACGACCCAAGGGATGTGCATGATAACCTTGATGGACTAGAGTTAGGTTAACATGCTTTGAGGTTTCCTAATCTAGAGTTGATGCTTAACGACCCAAGGGATGTGCATGACAACCTTGATGGACTAGAGTTGGGTTAACATGCTTTGAGGTTTCCTAATCAAGAGTTGATGCTTAACGACCCAAGGGATGTGCATGATAACATTGATGGACTAGAGTTGGGTTAACATGCTTTGAGGTTTCCTAATCAAGAGTTGATGCTTAACGACTCAAGGGATGTGCATGATAACCTTGACAGACTAGAGTTGGGTTAACATGCTTTCAGGGTTATATCGTTGAAATCAATGCTCTCAATCTTTTATCTTTTCACACAATTGGATATTAACTTTTTTGTTTAGTTTAAAAACATGTCGGGATGTGCATGATAACCTTGATGGACTAGATTTGGGTTAACATGCTTTGAGGTTTCCTAATCAAGAGTTGTTGTTTAACGACCGAAGGGATGTGCATGATATCCTTGATGGACTAGAGTTGGGTTAACATGCTTTGAGGTTTCCTAACCAAGAGTTGATGCTTAACGACCAAAGGGATGTGCATGATAACCTTAATGGACTTGAGTTGGGTTAACATGCTTTGAGGTTTCCTAGTCTAGAGTTGATGCTTAACGACCCAAAGGATGTGCATGATAACCTTGATGGACTAGAGTTGGGGTAAAATGCTTTGAGGTTTCCTAATCAAGAGTTGATGCTTAACGACCCAAGGGATGTGCATGATAACCGAGATGGACTAGAGTTGGGTTAACATGCTTTGAGGTTTCCTAATCAAGAGTTGATGCTTAACGACCCAAGGGATGTGCATGATAACCTTGATGGACTAGAGTTGGGTTAACATGCTTTGGGGTTTCCTAATCAAGAGTTGATGTTTAACGACCGAAGGGATGTGCATGATAACCTTGATGGCTAGAGTTGGGTTAACATGCTTCGAGGTTTCCTAATCAAGAGTTGATGCTTAACAACCCAAGGGATGTGCATGATAACCTTGATGGACTAGAGTTGGGTTAACATGCTTTGAGGTTTCCTAATCAAGATTTGATGCTTAACGACCCAAGGGATGTGCATGATAACCTTGATGGACTAGAGTTGGGTTAACATGCTTTGAGGTTTCCTAATCAAGAGTTGACGCTTAACGACCCAAGGGATGTGCATGACAACCTTGATGGACTAGATTTGGGTTAACATGCTTTGAGGTTTCCTAATCAAGAGTTTATGCTTAACGACCCAAGGGATGTGCATGATAACCTTGATGGACTAGAGTTGGGTTAACATGCTTTGAGGTTTCCTAATCAAGAGTTGATGCTTCACGACCCAAGGGATGTGCATGATAACCTTGATGGACTAGAGTTGGGTTAACATGCTTTGAGGGTTATATTGTTGAAATCAATGCTCTCAATCTTTTATCTTTTCACAAAATTGGATATTAACTTTTTTGTTTAGTTTAAAAACATGCAGGGATGTGCATGATAACCTTGATGGACTAGAGTTGGGTTAACATGCTTTGAGGTTCATGCTATGAGGTTTCCTAATCAAGAGATGATGCTTAACGACCCAAGGGATGTGCATGATAACCTTGATGGACTAGAGTTAGGTTAACATGCTTTGAGGTTTCCTAATCTAGAGTTGATGCTTAACGACCCAAGGGATGTGCATGACAACCTTGATGGACTAGAGTTGGGTTAACATGCTTTGAGGTTTCCTAATCAAGAGTTGATGCTTAATGACCCAAGGGATGTGCATGATAACATTGATGGACTAGAGTTGGGTTAACATGCTTTGAGGTTTCCTAATCAAGAGTTGATGCTTAACGACTCAAGGGATGTGCATGATAACCTTGACAGACTAGAGTTGGGTTAACATGCTTTCAGGGTTATATCGTTGAAATCAATGCTCTCAATCTTTTATCTTTTCACACAATTGGATATTAACTTTTTTGTTTAGTTTAAAAACATGCCGGGATGTGCATGATAACCTTGATGGACTAGATTTGGGTTAACATGCTTTGAGGTTTCCTAATCAAGAGTTGTTGTTTAACGACCGAAGGGATGTGCATGATATCCTTGATGGACTAGAGTTGGGTTAACATGCTTTGAGGTTTCCTAACCAAGAGTTGATGCTTAACGACCAAGGGGATGTGCATGATAACCTTAATGGACTTGAGTTGGGTTAACATGCTTTGAGGTTTCCTAGTCTAGAGTTGATGCTTAACGACCCAAAGGATGTGCATGATAACCTTGATGGACTAGAGTTGGGGTAAAATGCTTTGAGGTTTCCTAATCAAGAGTTGATGCTTAACGACCCAAGGGATGTGCATGATAACCGAGATGGACTAGAGTTGGGTTAACATGCTTTGAGGTTTCCTAATCAAGAGTTGATGCTTAACGACCCAAGGGATGTGCATGATAACCTTTATGGACTACAGTTGGGTTAACATGCTTATAGGTTTCCTAATCAAGAGTTGATGCTTAACGACCCAAGGGATGTGCATGATAACCTTGATGGACTAGAGTTGGGTTAACATGCTTTGAGGTTTCCTAATCAAGAGTTGATGCTTAACGACCCAAGGGATGTGCATGATAACCTTGATGGACTAGAGTTGGGTTAACATGCTTTGAGGTTTCCTAATCATGAGTTGATGCTTAACGACTCAAGGGATGTGCATGATAAACTTGATGGACTAGAGTTGGGTTAACATGCTTTGAGGGTTATATCGTTGAAATCAATGCTCTCAATCTTTTATCTTTTCACACAATTCGATATTAAATTTTTTGTTTAGTTTAAAAACATGCAGGGATGTGCATGATAACCTTGATGGACTAGAGTTGGGTTAACATGCTTTGAGGTTTCGTAATCAAGAGTTGATGTTTAACGACCGAAGGGATGTGCATGATAACCTTGATGGCTAGAGTTGGGTTAACATGCTTCGAGGTTTCCTAATCAAGAGTTGATGCTTAACGACCCAAGGGATGTGCATGATAACCTTGATGGACTAGAGTTGGGTTAACATGCTTTGAGGTTTCCTAATCAAGAGTTGATGCTTAACGACCCAAGGGATGTGCATGATAACCTTGATGGAGTAGAGATGGGTTAACATGCTTTGAGGTTTCCTAATCAAGAGTTGATGCTTAACGACCCAAGGCATGTGCATGATAACCTTGATGGACTAGAGTTGGGTAAACATGCTTTGACGTTTCCTAATAAAGAGTTGATGCTTATCGACCCAAGGATTGTGCACGATAACCTTGATGGACTAGAGTTGGGTTAATATGCTTTGAGGTTTCCTAATCAAGAGTCGATGCTTAACAACCCAAGGGATGTGCATGATAACCTTGATGGACTAGAGTTGGGTTAACATGCTTTGAGGTTTCCTAATCAATAGTTGATGCTTAACGACCCAAGGGATGTGCATGATAACCTTGATGGACTAGAGTTGGGTTAACATGCTTTGAGGTTTCCTAATCAAGAGTTGATGCATAACGACCTAAGGGATGTGCATGATAACCTTGATGGACTAGAGTTGGGTTAACATGCTTTGAGGGTTATATCGTTGAAATCAATGCTCTCAATATTTTATCTTTTCACACAATTGGATATTAACTTTTTTGTTTAGTTTAAAAACATGTAGGGATGTGCATGATAACCTTGATGGAATAGAGTTGGGTTAACATGCTTTGAGGTTTCCTAATCAAGAGTTGATGCTTAACGACCCAAGGGATGTGCATGATAACCTTGATGGACTAGAGTTGGGTGAACATGCTTTGAGGTTTCCTAATCAAGAGTTGATGCTTAACGACCCAAGGGATGTGCATGATAACCTTGATGGACTAGAGTTGGGTTAACATGCTTTGAGGTTTCCTAATCAAGAGTTGACGCTTAACGACCCAAGGGATGTGCATGACAACCTTGATGGACTAGAGTTGGGTTAACATGCTTTGAGGTTTCCTAATCAAGATTTTATGCTTACCGACCCAAGGGATGTGCATGATAACCTTGATGGACTAGAGTTCGGTTAACATGCTTTGAGGTTTCCTAATCAAGAGTTGATGCTTAACGACCCAAGGGATGTGCATGATAACCTTGATGGACTAGATTTGGGTTAACTTGCTTTGAGGGTTATATCGTTGAAATCAATGCTCACAATCTTTTATCTTTTCACACAATTGGATATTAACTTTTTTGTTTAGTTTAAAAACATGCAGGGATGTGCATGATAACCTTGATGGACTAGAGTTGGGTTAACATGCTTTGAGGTTTCCTAATCAAGAGTTGATGTTTAACGACCGAAGGGATGTGCATGATAACCTTGATGGACTAGAGTTGGGTTAACATGCTTTGAGGTTTCCTAATCAAGAGTTGATGCTTAACGACCCAAGGGATGTGCATGATAACCTTGATGGACTAGAGTTAGGTTAACATGCTTTGAGGTTTCCTAATCTAGAGTTGATGCTTAACGACCCAAGGGATGTGCATGATAACCTTGATGGACTAGAGTTGGGCTAACATGCTTTGAGGTTTCCTAATCAAGAGTTGATTCTTAACGACCCAAGGGATGTGCATAATAACATTGATGGACTAGACTTGGGTTAACATGCTTTGAGGTTTCCTAATCAAGAGTTGATGCTTAACGACTCAAGGGATGTGCATGATAACCTTGACAGACTAGAGTTGGGTTAACATGCTTTGAGGGTTATATCGTTGAAATCAATGCTCTCAATATTTTATCTTTTCACACAATTGGATATTAACTTTTTTGTTTAGTTTAAAAACATGCATGGATGTGCATGATAACCTTGATGGACTAGAGTTGGGTTAACATGCTTTGAGGTTTCCTAATCAAGAGTTGATGTTTAACGACCGAAGGGATGTGCATGATAACCTTGATGGCTAGAGTTGGGTTAACATGCTTTGAGGTTTCCTAATCAAGAGTTGATGCTTAACGAACCAAGGGATGTGCATGATAACCTTGATGGACTAGAGTTGGGTTAACATGCTTTGAGGTTTCCTAATCAAGAGTTGATGCTTAACGACCCAAGGGATGTGCATGATAACCTTGATGGACTAGAGTTGGGTTAACATGCTTTGAGGTTTCCTAATCAAGAGTTGATGCTTAACGACCCAAGGGATGTGCATGACAACCTTGATGGACTAGAGTTGCGTTAACATGCTTTCAGGTTTCCTAATCAAGAGTTGATGCTTAACGACCCAAGGGATGTGCATGATAACCTTGATGGACTAGAGTTGGGTTAACATGCTTTGAGGTTTCCTAATCAAGAGCTGATGCTTAACGACCCAAGGGATGTGCATGATAACCTTGATGGATTAGATTTGGGTTAACATGCTTTGAGGTGTCCTAGTCAAGAGTTGATGTTTAATGACCGAAGGGATGTGCATGATAACATTGATGGACAAGAGTAGGGTTAACATGCTTTGAGGTTTCCTAATCAAGAGTTGATGCTTAACGACCCAAGGGATATGCATGATAACCTTGATGGACTAGAGTTGGGTTAACATGCTTTGAGGTTTCCAAATCTATAGTTGATGCTTAATGACCCAAGGGATGTGCATGATAACCTTGATGGACTAGAGTTGGGTTAACATGCTTTGAGGTTTCCTAATCAAGAGTTGATGCTTAACGACCCAGGCGATGTGCATGATAACCTTGATGGACTAGAGTTGGGTTAACATGCTTTGAGGTTTCCTAATCAAGAGTTGATGCATAACGACCCAAGGGATGTGCATGATAACCTTGACAGACTAGAGTTGGGTTAACATGCTTTGAGGGTTATATCGTTGAAATCAATGCTCTCAATCTTTTATCTTTTCTCACAATTGGATATTAACTTTCTTGTTTAGTTTAAAAACATGCAGGGATGTGCATGACAACCTTGATGGACTAGAGTTGGGTTAACATGCTTTGAGGTTTCCTTATCAAGAGTTGATGTTTAACGACCGAAGGGATGTGCATGATAACCTTGATGGCTAGAGTTGGGTTAACATGCTTTGAGGTTTCCTAATCAAGAGTTGATGCTTAACGACCCAAGGGATGTGCATGATAACCTTGATGGACTAGAGTTGGGTTAACATGCTTTGACGTTTCCTAATCAAGAGTTGATGCTTAACGACCCAAGGGATGTGCATGATAACCTTGATGGACTAGAGTTGGGTTACCATGCTTTGAGGTTTCCTAATCAAGAGTTTATGCTTAACGACCCAAGGGATGTGCATGATAACCTTGATGGACTAGAGTTGGGTTAACATGCTTTGAGGTTTCCTAATCAAGAGTTGATGCTTAACGACCCAAGGGATGTGCATGATAACCTTGATGGACTAGAGTTGGGTTAACATGCTTTGAGGTTTCCTAATCAAGAGTTGACGCTTAACGACCCAAGGGATGTGCATGACAACCTTGATGGAGTAGAGTTGGGTTAACATGCTTTGAGGTTTCCTAATCAAGAGTTTATGCTTAACGATCCAAGGGATGTGCATGATAACCTTGATGGACTAGAGTTGGGTTAACATGCTTTGAGGTTTCCTAATCAAGAGTTGATGCTTAACAACCCAAGGGATGTGCATGATAACCTTGATGGACTAGAGTTGCGTTAACATGCTTTCAGGTTTCCTAATCAAGAGTTGATGCTTAACGACCCAAGGGATGTGCATGATAACCTTGATGGACTAGAGTTGGGTTAACATGCTTTGAGGTTTCCTAATCAAGAGCTGATGCTTAACGACCCAAGGGATGTGCATGATAACCTTGATGGATTAGATTTGGGTTAACATGCTTTGAGGTGTCCTAATCAAGAGTTGATGTTTAATGACCGAAGGGATGTGCATGATAACATTGATGGACAAGAGTAGGGTTAACATGCTTTGAGGTTTCCTAATCAAGAGTTGATGCTTAACGACCCAAGGGATATGCATGATAACCTTGATGGACTAGAGTTGGGTTAACATGCTTTGAGGTTTCCAAATCTATAGTTGATGCTTAATGACCCAAGGGATGTGCATGATAACCTTGATGGACTAGAGTTGGGTTAACATGCTTTGAGGTTTCCTAATCAAGAGTTGATGCTTAACGACCCAAGCGATGTGCATGATGACCTTGATGGACTAGAGTTGGGTTAACATGCTTTGAGGTTTCCTAATCAAGAGTTGATGCATAACGACCCAAGGGATGTGCATGATAACCTTGACAGACTAGAGTTGGGTTAACATGCTTTGAGGGTTATATCGTTGAAATCAATGCTCTCAATCTTTTATCTTTTCACACAATTGGATATTAACTTTCTTGTTTAGTTTAAAAACATGCAGGGATGTGCATGACAACCTTGATGGACTAGAGTTGGGTTAACATGCTTTGAGGTTTCCTTATCAAGAGTTGATGTTTAACGACCGAAGGGATGTGCATGATAACCTTGATGGCTAGAGTTGGGTTAACATGCTTTGAGGTTTCCTAATCAAGAGTTGATGCTTAACGACCCAAGGGATGTGCATGATAACCTTGATGGACTAGAGTTGGGTTAACATGCTTTGACGTTTCCTAATCAAGAGTTGATGCTTAACGACCCAAGGGATGTGCATGATAACCTTGATGGACTAGAGTTGGGTTACCATGCTTTGAGGTTTCCTAATCAAGAGTTGATGCTTAACGACCCAAGGGATGTGCATGATAACCTTGATGGACTAGAGTTGGGTTAACATGCTTTGAGGTTTCCTAATCAAGAGTTGACGCTTAACGACCCAAGGGATGTGCATGACAACCTTGATGGAGTAGAGTTGGGTTAACATGCTTTGAGGTTTCCTAATCAAGAGTTTATGCTTAACGATCCAAGGGATGTGCATGATAACCTTGATGGACTAGAGTTGGGTTAACATGCTTTGAGGTTTCCTAATCAAGAGTTGATGCTTAACAACCCAAGGGATGTGCATGATAACCTTGATGGACTAGAGTTGGGTTAACATGCTTTGAGGTTTCCTAATCAATAGTTGATGCTTAACGACCCAAGGGATGTGCATGATAACCTTGATGGACTAGAGTTGGGTTAACATGCTTTGAGGTTTCCTAATCAAGAGTTGATGCATAACGACCTAAGGGATGTGCATGATAACCTTGATGGACTAGAGTTGGGTTAACATGCTTTGAGGGTTATATCGTTGAAATCAATGCTCTCAATCTTTTATCTTTTCACACAATTGGATATTAACTTTGTTGTTAAGTTTAAAAACATGCAGGGATGTACATGATAACCTTGATGGACTAGAGTTGGGTTAACTTGCTTTGAGGTTTCCTAATCAAGAGTTGATGTTTAACGACCGAAGGGATGTGCATGATTACCTTGATGGACTAGAGTTAGGTTAACATGCTTTGAGGTTTCCTAATCTAGAGTTGATGCTTAACGACCCAAGGGATGTGCATCATAACCTTGATGGACTAGAGTTGGGTTAACATGCTTTGAGGTTTCCTAATCAAAAGTTGATGCTTAACGACCCAAGGGATGTGCATGATAACATTGATGGACTAGAGTTGGGTTAACATGCTTTGAGGTTTCCTAATCAAGAGTTGATGCTTAACGAACCTAGGGATGTGCATGATAACCTTGATGGACTAGAGTTGGGTTAACATGCTTTGAGGTTTCCTAATCAAGAGTTGATGCTTAACAACCCAAGGGATGTGCATGATAACCTTGATGGACTAGAGTTGGGTAAACATGCTTTGACGTTTCCTAATAAAGAGTTGATTCTTAACGACCCAAGGAATGTGCATGATAACCTTGATGGACTAGCGTTGGGTTAACATGCTTTGAGGTTTCCTAATCAAGAGTTGATGCTTAACAACCCAAGGGATGTGCATGATAACCTTGATGGACTAGAGTTGGGTTAACATGCTTTGAGGTTTCCTGATCAATAGTTGATGCTTAACGACCCAAGGGATGTGCATGATAACCTTGATGGACTAGAGTAGGGTTAACATGCTTTGAGGTTTCCTAATCAAGAGTTGATGCATAACGACCTAAGGGATGTGCATGATAACCTTGATGGACTAGAGTTGGGTTAACATGCTTTGAGGGTTATATCGTTGAAATCAATGCACTCAATCTTTTATCTTTTCACACAATTGGATATTAACTTTTTTGTTTAGTTTAAAAACATGTAGGGATGTGCATGATAACCTTGATGGAATAGAGTTGGGTTAACATGCTTTGAGGTTTCCTAATCAAGAGTTGATGCTTAACGACCCAAGGGATGTGCATGATAACCCTGATGGACTAGAGTTGGGTTAACATGCTTTGGGGTTTCCTAATCAAGAGTTGATGTTTAACGACCGAAGGGATGTGCATGATAACCTTGATGGCTAGAGTTGGGTTAACATGCTTCGAGGTTTCCTAATCAAAAGTTGATGCTTAACAACCCAAGGGATGTGCATGATAACCTTGATGGACTAGAGTTGGGTTAACATGCTTTGAGGTTTCCTAATCAAGAGTTGATGCTTAACGACCCAAGGGATGTGCATGATAACCTTGATGGACTAGAGTTGGGTTAACATGCTTTGAGGTTTCCTAATCAAGAGTTGATGCTTAACGACCCAAGGGATGTGCATGACAACCTTGATGGACTAGATTTGGGTTAACATGCTTTGAGGTTTCCTAATCAAGAGTTTATGCTTAACGACCCAAGGGATGTGCATGATAACCTTGATGGACTAGAGTTGGGTTAACATGCTTTGAGGTTTCCTAATCAAGAGTTGATGCTTCACGACCCAAGGGATATGCATGATAACCTTGATGGACTAGAGTTGGGTTAACATGCTTTGAGGGTTATATTGTTGAAATCAATGCTCTTAATCTTTTATCTTTTCACAAAATTGGATATTAACTTTTTTGTTTAGTTTAAAAACATGCAGGGATGTGCATGATAACCTTGATGGACTAGAGTTGGGTTAACATGCTTTGAGGTTCATGCTATGAGGTTTCCTAATCAAGAGATGATGCTTAACGACCCAAGGGATGTGCATGATAACCTTGATGGACTAGAGTTAGGTTAACATGCTTTGAGGTTTCCTAATCTAGAGTTGATGCTTAACGACCCAAGGGATGTGCATGACAACCTTGATGGACTAGAGTTGGGTTAACATGCTTTGAGGTTTCCTAATCAAGAGTTGATGCTTAACGACCCAAGGGATGTGCATGATAACATTGATGGACTAGAGTTGGGTTAACATGCTTTGAGGTTTCCTAATCAAGAGTTGATGCTTAACGACTCAAGGGATGTGCATGATAACCTTGACAGACTAGAGTTGGGTTAACATGCTTTCAGGGTTATATCGTTGAAATCAATGCTCTCAATCTTTTATCTTTTCACACAATTGGATATTAACTTTTTTGTTTAGTTTAAAAACATGCCGGGATGTGCATGATAACCTTGATGGACTAGATTTGGGTTAACATGCTTTGAGGTTTCCTAATCAAGAGTTGCTGTTTAACGACCGAAGGGATGTGCATGATATCCTTGATGGACTAGAGTTGGGTTAACATGCTTTGAGGTTTCCTAACCAAGAGTTGATGCTTAATGACCAAAGGGATGTGCATGATAACCTTAATGGACTTGAGTTGGGTTAACATGCTTTGAGGTTTCCTAGTCTAGAGTTGATGCTTAACGACCCAAGGGATGTGCATGATAACCTTGATGGACTAGAGTTGGGGTAAAATGCTTTGAGGTTTCCTAATCAAGAGTTGATGCTTAACGACCCAAGGGATGTGCATGATAACCGTGATGGACTAGAGTTGGGTTAACATGCTTTGAGGTTTCCTAATCAAGAGTTGATGCTTAACGACCCAAGGGATGTGCATGATAACCTTTATGGACTACAGTTGGGTTAACATGCTTATAGGTTTCCTAATCAAGAGTTGATGCTTAACGACCCAAGGGATGTGCATGATAACCTTGATGGACTAGAGTTGGGTTAACATGCTTTGAGGTTTCCTAATCAAGAGTTGATGCTTAACGACCCAAGGGATGTGCATGATAACCTTGGTGGACTAGAGTTGGGTTAACATGCTTTGAGGTTTCCTAATCATGAGTTGATGCTTAACGACTCAAGGGATGTGCATGATAACCTTGATGGACTAGAGTTGGGTTAACATGCTTTCAGGGTTATATCGTTGAAATCAATGCTCTCAATCTTTTATCTTTTCACACAATTGGATATTAACTTTTTTGTTTAGTTTAAAAACATGCAGGGATGTGCATGATAACCTTGATGGACTAGAGTTGGGTTAACATGCTTTGAGGTTTCGTAATCAAGAATTGATGTTTAACGACCGAAGGGATGTGCATGATAACCTTGATGGCTAGAGTTGGGTTAACATGCTTCGAGGTTTCCTAATCAAGAGTTGATGCTTAACGACCCAAGGGATGTGCATGATAACCTTGATGGACTAGAGTTGGGTTAACATGCTTTGAGGTTTCCTAATCAAGAGTTGATGCTTAACGACCCAAGGGATGTGCATGATAACCTTGATGGACTAGAGATGGGTTAATATGCTTTGAGGTTTCCTAATCAAGAGTTGATGCTTAACGACCCAAGGGATGTGCATGATAACCTTGATGGACTAGAGTTGGGTAAACATGCTTTGACGTTTCCTAATAAAGAGTTGATGCTTAACGACCCAATGAATGTGCACGATAACCTTGATGGACTAGAGTTGGGTTAACATGCTTTGAGGTTTCCTAATCAAGAGTTGATGCTTAACAACCCAAGGGATGTGCATGATAACCTTGATGGACTAGAGTTGGGTTAACATGCTTTGAGGTTTCCTAATCAATAGTTGATGCTTAACGACCCAAGGGATGTGCATGATAACCTTGATGGACTAGAGTTGGGTTAACATGCTTTGAGGTTTCCTAATCAAGAGTTGATGCATAACGACCTAAGGGATGTGCATGATAACCTTGATGGACTAGAGTTGGGTTAACATGCTTTGAGGGTTATATCGTTGAAATCAATGCTCTCAATATTTTATCTTTTCACACAATTGGATATTAACTTTTTTGTTTAGTTTAAAAACATGTAGGGATGTGCATGATAACCTTGATGGAATAGAGTTGGGTTAACATGCTTTGAGGTTTCCTAATCAAGAGTTGATGCTTAACGACCCAAGGGATGTGCATGATAACCTTGATGGACTAGAGTTGGGTGAACATGCTTTGAGGTTTCCTAATCAAGAGTTGATGTTTAACGACCGAAGGGATGTGCATGATAACCTTGATGGCTAGAGTTGGGTTAACATGCTTCGAGGTTTCCTAATCAAGAGTTGATGCTTAACGACCCAAGGGATGTGCATGATAACCTTGATGGACTAGAGTTGGGTTAACATGCTTTGAGGTTTCCTAATCAAGAGTTGATGCTTAACGACCCAAGGGATGTGCATGATAACCTTGATGGACTAGAGTTGGGTTAACATGCTTTGAGGTTTCCTAATCAAGAGTTGACGCTTAACGACCCAAGGGATGTGCATGACAACCTTGATGGACTAGAGTTGGGTTAACATGCTTTGAGGTTTCCTAATCAAGAGTTTATGCTTAACGACCCAAGGGATGTGCATGATAACCTTGATGGACTAGAGTTGGGTTAACATGCTTTGAGGTTTCCTAATCCAGAGTTGTTGCTTAACGACCCAAGGGATGTGCATGATAACCTTGATGGACTAGATTTGGTTTAACATGCTTTGAGGGTTATATCGTTGAAATCAATGCTCTCAATCTTTTATCTTTTCACACAATTGGATATTAACTTTTTTGTTTAGTTTAAAAACATGCAGGGATGTGCATGATAACCTTGATGGACTAGAGTTGGGTTAACATGCTTTGAGGTTTCCTAATCAAGAGTTGATGTTTAACGACCGAAGGGATGTGCATGATAACCTTGATGGACTAGAGTTGGGTTAACATGCTTTGAGGTTTCCTAATCAAGAGTTGATGCTTAACGACCCAAGGGATGTGCATGATAACCTTGATGGACTAGAGTTAGGTTAACATGCTTTGAGGTTTCCTAATCTAGAGTTGATGCTTAACGACCCAAGGGATGTGCATCATAACCTTGATGGACTAGAGTTAGGCTAACATGCTTTGAGGTTTCCTAATCAAGAGTTGATGCTTAGCGACCCAAGGGATGTGCATAATAACATTGATGGACTAGAGTTGGGTTAACATGCTTTGAGGTTTCCTAATCAAGAGTTGATGCTTAACGACTCAAGGGATGTGCATGATAACCTTGACAGACTAGAGTTGGGTTAACATGCTTTGAGGGTTATATCGTTGAAATCAATGCTCTCAATATTTTATCTTTTCACACAATTGGATATTAACTTTTTTGTTTAGTTTAAAAACATGCATGGATGTGCATGATAACCTTGATGGACTAGAGTTGGGTTAACATGCTTTGAGGTTTCCTAATCAAGAGTTGATGTTTAACGACCGAAGGGATGTGCATGATAACCTTGATGGCTAGAGTTGGGTTAACATGCTTTGAGGTTTCCTAATCAAGAGTTGATGCTTAACGACCCAAGGGATGTGCATGATAACCTTGATGGACTAGAGTTGGGTTAACATGCTTTGAGGTTTCCTAATCAAGAGTTGATGCTTAACGACCCAAGGGTTGTGCATGATAACCTTGATGGACTAGAGTTGGGTTAACATGCTTCGAGGTTTCCTAATCAAGAGTTGATGATTAACGACCCAAGGGATGTGCATGATAACCTTGATGGACTAGAGTTGGGTTGACATGCTTTGAGGTTTCCAAATCAAGAGTTGATGCTTAACGACCCAAGGGATGTGCATGATAACCTTGATGGACTAGAGTTGGGTTAACATGCTTTGAGGTTTCCTAATCAAGAGTTGACGCTTAACGACCCAAGGGATGTGCATGACAACCTTGATGGACTAGAGTTGGGTTAACATGCTTTGAGGTTTCCTAATCAAGAGTTTATGCTTAACGACCCAAGGGATGTGCATGATAACCTTGATGGACTAGAGTTGGGTTAACATGCTTTGAGGTTTCCTAATCAAGAGTTGATGCTTAACGACCCAAGGGATGTGCATGATAACCTTGATGGACTAGATTTGGGTTAACATGCTTTGAGGGTTATATCGTTGAAATCAATGCTCTCAATCTTTTATCTTTTCACACAATTGGATATTAACTTTTTTGTTTAGTTTAAAAACATGCAGGGATGTGCATGATAACCTTGATGGACTAGAGTTGGGTTAACATGCTTTGAGTTTTCCTAATCAAGAGTTGATGTTTAACGACCGAAGGGATGTGCATGATAACCTTGATGGACTAGAGTTGGGTTAACATGCTTTGAGGTTTCCTAATCAAGAGTTGATGCTTAACGACCCAAGGGATGTGCATGATAACCTTGATGGACTAGAGTTAGGTTAACATGCTTTGAGGTTTCCTAATCTAGAGTTGATGCTTAACGACCCAAGGGATGTGCATGATAACCTTGATGGACTAGAGTTAGGCTAACATACTTTGAGGTTTCCTAATCAAGAGTTGATGCTTAACGACCCAAGGGATGTGCATAATAACATTGATGGACTAGAGTTGGGTTAACATGCTTTGAGGTTTCCTAATCAAGAGTTGATGCTTAACGACTCAAGGGATGTCCATGATAACCTTGACGGACTAGAGTTGGGTTAACGTGCTTTGAGGGTTATATCGTTGAAATCAATGCTCTCAATATTTTATCTTTTCACACAATTGGATATTAACTTTTTTGTTTAGTTTAAAAACATGCATGGATGTGCATGATAACCTTGATGGACTAGAGTTGGGTTAACATGCTTTGAGGTTTCCTAATCAAGAGTTGATGTTTAACGACCGAAGGGATGTGCATGATAACCTTGATGGCTAGAGTTGGGTTAACATGCTTTGAGGTTTCCTAATCAAGAGTTGATGCTTAACGACCCAAGGGATGTGCATGATAACCTTGATGGACTAGAGTTGGGTTAACATGCTTTGAGGTTTCCTAATCAAGAGTTGATGCTTAACGACCCAAGGGATATGCATGATAACCTTTATGGACTAGAGTTGGGTTAACATGCTTTGAGGTTTCCTAATCAAGAGTTGATGCTTAACGACCCAAGGGATGTGCATGACAACCTTGATGGACTAGAGTTGCGTTAACATGCTTTCAGGTTTCCTAATCAAGAGTTGATGCTTAACGACCCAAGGGATGTGCGTGATAACCTTGATGGACTAGAGTTGGGTTAACATGCTTTGAGGTTTCCTAATCAAGTGTTGATGCATAACGACCCAAGGGATGTGCATGATAACCTTGACAGACTAGAGTTGGGTTAACATGCTTTGAGGGTTATATCGTTGAAATCAATGCTCTCAATCTTTTATCTTTTCACACAATTGTATATTAACTTTCTTGTTTATTTTAAAAACATGCAGGGATGTGCATGATAACCTTGATGGACTAGAGTTGGGTTAACATGCTTTGAGGTTTCCTAATCAAGAGTTGATGATTACCGACAGAAGGGATGTGCAGGATAACCTTGATGGCTAGAGTTGGGTTAACATGCTTCGAGGTTTCCTAATCAAGAGTTGATGTTTAACGACCCAAGGGATGTGCATGATAACCTTGATGGACTAGAGTTGGGTTAACATGCTTTGAGGTTTCCTAATCAAGAGTTGATGCTTAACGACCCAAGGGATGTGCATGATAACCTTGATGGACTAGAGTTGGGTTAACATGCTTTGAGGTTTCCTAATTAAGAGTTGATGCTTAACAATCCAAGGGATGTGCATGATAACCTTGATGGACTAGAGTTGGGTTAACATGCTTTGAGGTTTCCTAATGAAGAGTTGATGCTCAACGACCCAAGGGATGTGCATGATAACCTTGATGGACTAGAGTTGGGTTAACATGCTTTGAGGTTTCCTAATCAAGAGTTGATGCTTAACAACCCAAGGGATGTGCATGATAACCTTGATGGACTAGAGTTGGGTTAATATGCTTTGAGGTTTCCTAATCAAGAGTTGATGCTTAACAACCCAAGGGATGTGCATGATAACCTTGATGGACTAGAATTGGGTTAACATGCTTTGAGGTTTCCTAATCAAGAGTCGATGCTTAACGACCCAAGGGATGTGCGTGATAACCTTGATGGACTAGAGTTGGGTTAACATGCTTTGAGGTTTCCTAATCAAGAGTTGATGCATAACGACCTAAGGGATGTGCATGATAACCTTGATGGACTAGAGTTGGGTTAACATGCTTTGAGGGTTATATCGTTGAAATCAATGCTCTCAATCTTTTAGCTTTTCTCACAATTGGATATTAACTTTTTTGTTTAGTTTAAAAACATGCAGGGATGTGCATGATAACCTTGATGGAATAGAGTTGGGTTAACATGCTTTGAGGTTTCCTAATCAAGTGTTGATGTTTAACGACCGAAGGGATGTGCATGATAACATTGATGGACTAGAGTAGGGTTAACATGCTTTGAGGTTTCCTAATCAAGAGTTGATGCTTAACGACCCAAGGGATGTGCATGATAACCTTGATGGACTAGAGTTGGGTTAACATGCTTTGTGGTTTCCTAATCTAGAGTTGATGCTTAACGACCCAAGGGATGTGCATGATAACCTTGATGGACTAGAGTTGGGTTAACATGCTTTTGTTGGGTTATGAGCATTCTAACACTCCTAAGTGTACATGCAACCCTAAATACTTTGGATCTATGTTTTCTCTATTATACATGCAAATATGAACATCCAAGGTATTATCCTAATCTAGTATACAAGACTATCAATATAACAAGATAGAATACATACCTCTTTGATGTAGAATGTCTTCATGAAGCTTGAGTGCCTAGTGCCCCAAGTGTGACACCTCAAATGGTTCACACAACACCAAATGCACTTGGAATAACTTGTGAGAATTCTACACTTAATGAAATCGGCTAGCCCTCTCTAGAATACTCCTAGTGGCCAATTTTGATCAAGAATAAGATGCTTATATAGTTTTACAATTAGGGTAAACCCTAATTGTCATGACTTTCCATTTCCTTGGATCCATGGGTTCAAATACACCATGGAGCATCCATGGACCATCCTATGGGTTTTAGCCCAACTTGATTATCCATGGAACATTAGCCCACTATACAAGTATGGATGATTTACACAATCAACCCATATATTTAATTAGTCTTCTTTTGATCACTTAATTAATCCTAGATTAATTCTTGATCAATACTAATTAAATAACCTTATTATTCTTATTATTAATATACTAGAACTTATAATATATTAATAACCGTAAGTGTCTTATTTCTCTTATTATAGTCTATCCAAGTGCATGATGCCATGCAACCCAAATGGACCATGCCGGGTCGGGTCAAGTCTTACCAATTATAGTTATGGACTTAGACATTAATCCAACAGTCTCCCACTTGGATAAGTCTAAAACTATTATTGCGTATGACTTCAGGAACCAACTGGCAATCGTAGCTCTCAAAAGCTTCTGTCGAACTCTGACCTTGTCGATAAATGTTGACCTTTGTCAATGACTTGTCCATTAGATAAAGGATCATATATTCCTCCTTTCTAGATATCATATGGACTGAGACATGGATTATAATCATTCTCTCTGTCCATTTGTTGTTTCCCGATTTCCGATTTATGACAACTGAATAATTGAACAAATCAAATCAGTCCTGGCCCGGCCGAGCACTTCCATTTATCATCATCAAATCATCGAGGGGCCCACAGATATCGCTTTTATCCCGAAGGTAAAAGGAATGGATAAACTTCGACTCATATGGCTTGTTCTACTACTTGTTGAATCATACACAAAGGCACGTTTTATAGCACCGAGTTACCAAATGCGGTTTCGTGCAATCAATGTACAACCAACTCATAGTAACAACTCATATCTCTAGGTTTGAAGAATATAAGATATTATCGTCTCATGATCACTCGTGATAAAATCCATGAAGTGATTCCAATGAGCGCGGGTTGAATCCAATACTCATAACTTATGAGCACTCATGAGTGTTGTAGCCCTTTGTCCAACACCTTAGACCTCTACAAGCCAAACCATGACAGTCTTAATTCATATCTACTTCCAACATATGACTGACTGTGGATGGTTTGAATAACTTAGTCATTCCGGAAGAATAACCTAGTTTATTCGGGAAGTCAAAACATGCAAAGTGAAACACAATAATAATTGAATCCAATATGGTATCAAACCTATGAACATAAATAAAACACCTTTTATTTATCACCATATGATTACACATTATTCATTGTATATTGTTTCAGCTATCAACTTTATTCTTGAATTTAAAACAATAGTTGTCCCATGCTCCGAGCATGTACACTATGTTTTTCTAAACACTAGTCATGCCACACACTAAGTATGCATACTATGTTTGTCTATGATCTTTACTTTGTGAACTAGATCAATTGAACATAACTTCAATGATTCTCTTTTCACACTACCAAATCCTTACTGCAAATGCAAGAATTCCAAATTCATGCCATTTACTGAAATCTGTTAGATTCTAAACTTATATGCATTGATCCTCTTGTAACGATTATGCACAAATTCACAAAGACTTGGCAACAATTATTACAGAGTATTCCAAAGGAGATCAATTCCTTGGAAACATCCTTCTTGCATTAAGTTTCCTTAATCTTACACAGATTGAAAATTCTAACTTTGAAACATTTCCAGATTCCATTTTGACTATCACTTCTGAACAAGAGTTGCCTCCTTACAGATTATGTCAATATGGTCCTTCCATAATTATCACTATACTTCCAATTGTCCTTGAGCAACCAATCTTTGGTAAACCTTAGATTGTCCTCAACAATTGTTTAATCCTTTTAGTCATATCTAGTTCTAAACCTTTTCCCTTCTTAATGCCCCATGCATTTGGAAAATTTTAGAAAAGATGAATATAGCACATGTAATCGATCCTATATCTGAAGCATATGGGACACGATTCATGATGTCTCACATAAAGACTAAACCGGTCTTTTGCCATAATATTTCCATTTCAATTTGCCAAGTTCTCATAATTCAGATTATGAAAAGGGATGTCGTAATCATAATCGAATTTTAGAATGCAAATAATGGACCCTTATACAGAATTTCCTTATGTTGAGCCATTCCAACATGAAATTCATATATATTTCTTTGACTAAATGATTAAAGCCTCATGATTTAAGCTTATAGATTTGAGATGAAGTATAATTTCCTCTCCCTTAATTATAACAAAACAACTTTTTCCCAGTTGAAACCTTTTGTTTTCTATAATTAACATTGCTAACTTGCAACTTTTATCATAATTATCATGCTCCCACTAACATGATGATTATTAGCATAACACTTATGCTCCCACTAGCTTTGACATGTACTCAGAAAATAGATGACTTTCTTACCAAAGTTCAGATTTCTAATACTAGATTGTTTTGATAAGACTTTATCAAAAACATAGACCTTCCCTTAGATAGCACACTTGTGTGGCTAAACAATTATGAAGAGGGATGCCGTAATCATAATGCTTAGACCTTTTTGCCACTTCTCACAAGTCCAGGTTAGTGTGCCGGTAAACCACACACACTCCACTAACGACTTTGAGAATGCAAATAACACAATTGCTATCTAGCTAAAATCTACTTAGTGAAAGTCTTTCCTCACCATCATTTTCATGAATCGGAGAGAAACCTTATGACACTTAGATTAATGGTGTATGTGTTCTTATCCATGTGAATTGTCAAAACCATAGTCACAAGACAAGAATAATGACAAATCCAAACTCATATGGACTGAACTCAATCTTAATTTCTTCCCACCTGGCAGCTCAAGGGCCTGCCATTGCTTCCAAGTTGTTGTGCAACAAATTGAGAACTTTAAGAACTCATATGCAAAGCCAACTTTAACTGGAATGGGCACAGAATATGTCAACACGATAGGTTATAAACCTCAAGTCGTGTGCTAGTGAAGAACTTCAGGTTTTATTCTTGATTAGTTCTTGAGACTTTCAAGACCTTTAAGACTCTCACTGTCCTCTTGACCTATAAGACTCCATTGTCAAACATCCAAGAGATAGTGCGGATTCTAATCAAGACAAACACTTCACACAATTGGCCTTAGTTGGTCTTTGTTTTATCCAAAACATCACAACTTACCAATGTCAAATGTACAAGAGTAGGAAACTTTTACTCTTACATTTGATAAGTGTTTTTAAACCTTCTTTAAGACATGTCACTCAAATTACAATCTTGGAGTATGACTCTAAGACTTGTATTGGAACGAAGTATGACTCATCTTCTTGATTTAACCACTTCAACAATTCAAGATCCCTTCTTCTTAGTCATAAGAATGCACTAAGACTTCCTTAGAGAACTAATTTTGATATGGTTTCTTAATCATTAAGATGATCACAAAAACTGATACTAAAGTACTCTCCCATCTTTTCAGATTTGAGAAACTTTTATCCTTCTGCCTAATTTGATTCTTCTTATTCGCTCTGCCATGCATTGGAACCTTTTCCAATGTCTTAGAGTTACACTTAAGCTTGTACGTATAATCATATTTACTGAACTTTAGTAAATTATGACGAATAATCTTATGATCTTTTGTGGTGCACTTGACCAGTGCAAAAGAATGTGTACTCGATCCCTTAGTCCTTTACTTGACTCACACATC
Source organism: Lactuca saligna (assembly GCF_052625555.1). Classification (NCBI taxonomy): domain Eukaryota; kingdom Viridiplantae; phylum Streptophyta; class Magnoliopsida; order Asterales; family Asteraceae; genus Lactuca; species Lactuca saligna. The sequence continues at coordinate 178,264,017 of NC_136422.1, read as the reverse complement.
CATGTGAACAAGTAATTAGTCTTAATTTTTCAATACTTGAAAGTTCTCATTCATCATGCTATACAACTTGCATGATTCCAAGTCCCGGTCCAATTGAGACTTTGGGTGATGATAATCTTTCCTTATTTGGTAAATTTAGACATTACCACAAATGAAGGAATCAATTTCATATTTCCACTCTTGCTATTAATGGAATCATATAAGCAACAATTTTTCCTCAAATGCCATTGTAAGGATATTTTAAAATAAATAAAATCAAAATTTTTTCTTTTATTTTAAAACTATGCGGAAAAACTTATCCTTACAATCCATATGAAAACTTGTTGTTATCTATTCCTAAGCAATACCTCATAACTCCTAAGAAGTAGCTCAAGAATCCGATCTTCAAACTACGCGATAGAAATCCATCTATGCGATCAGATTCAGCATATTCTTTCTTTAAGTTCCTTCAGTTTTCTTTGATTCTTAAAACATCACCATGTGACCCAGTCACATCATGTATCACGAATCTCAGAATAGAAACTTAACAGAGTTAGATTAGTGGACTTTACCTGAAGTAGAGTCAACCTTATTGACTTTAACATCCTTAGGTAAATTTGGCAGCTTCGCAACTAATGACCCTTTCTTTGGCAATATAAACATATGGACCCTTTGATAATGGTACACGGGACTATTACAGACTTAGCCTTTTCTCTTTACCATTTGGTCAACCGAGTTGACTATGGCCGATCCCTTTCCATTGGGAAGAGAATGATTTTCTGGATTTCCTGTGTCACTATTGTCAATGTCGATCAAGTTTTAAGGAAGTTGATCTTAACAAATAGATATGATCATTAAGGGTCTTGTCATAGCCTGTTTCATAGGTTATCCAAAAGAACTCACTATGTGACTTAGAAAGTGATTGAACCACCAACTTTCTCTAGACTTTGACACCCAACTCTCCCGGCTTGTCAATATGTGACTACATCTCCAAGATGTGACCACACCTAGACTTGTACTTGCCAATGGGGCTCGAGTGACCTTAAATTTTTCAAGAACTTGTGGGTTAGGAAGAATAATTGGAGGAGGTGAAAGAAGTATGATTTCCATGGGACATCATCTTCATTTAGGAAAGCTTGTTTCAAGAGATTTGGGAAGATCATAAATGTCTAAACCTGTGACAACCCGAAATTTTCATTTGTACGAACATCATCTATTCAATAGAAGCTAGTCCAATTTCTGTAAATTTCAGACTTGTCCGAACAAGTTTGTGTACATTAGGGTTTACGTTTCTGGACATATCCAGAGAATGGATGCTCCTATGATCGTGAAACTTGAACATTGTAAGTTTCACAATGTTATAGTCCGACTTCCGGAATAAAAATACTTTCTGTCAAAATATTTCTGGGCTATAAATAGCTTTCTGAACTAAATTAATTCATTATTCACAATTCCAACTAGAGAAAAGCCAATTCTCTCTGACGGATCTTCGGGTTTTCATCCCGGATTGTGAGTCTGCTTTCCTAAACATGTTTTAATGCTTACTATATGCCTTATAACATCATTTAATGTCCAAAATCAACAAGATTAGAGGAGTTTACGGCCAAAGAACACCTAGGCCGTAAACCCCTTTCAAATGGGCAAACAAGCCCTATCTTGCCTCCTTGAGCCTTGAGACTTTAACCACTAGTTCTTGTGCTTGATTTGGACTTGAAAAGACTCCCAAAATGATAGAGTTTTAGGAGTTTACGGCCAAGGAAAGGATCTTGGGCCGTAAACCCCTCTTGCTTAAGTAAAAATCATTCCAAGCACACCTAAGGCCTTAAGACAAATTACCTTGCATACTTGGGACTAGAATAGAGAGTAGAACACATCAAAACTACTCCTTGGAAGGAGTTTACGGCCAATGAACATCTCTTGGGCCGTAAACTCCAAGTGATGCCCTAAATGTGTGCATCTTGTCCCCATAAGCCTTAGATAAATTCATGGAAGCCATCCTTGATGTTTAAGAGCCTCAAATCAATTTAATTCCAAGAGTTTACGGCCATAAACTCTAGGGTGAATGCCTTTAGGCCGTAAACTCCTATATGGAGTGTGCTAGGGTCTTAAACTACTTCATATGTTATTCCAACAAAGCTAGGAGTGAGCTAGGACCAAAATAGCACCACAAAACACCCTAAACAACCCTTTGAGGAGTTCACGGCCATAAACCCATGAGTTTACGGCCGTAAACTCCAAGGTGTGGGGTTTTTTGGGTGGTAAACTCCTATACAAGGCCTTTTGATGTTTCAAACCCTTTTGCCTTGTCCCGTAGCAACTTAGATGCAACCATTTGAACCTTAAACACTCATAAGAGTGTTTACGTGTTCCTAATTGTATTAACTTACTTTGTTAAGTTATTATGTGGCTAATTAGTTATATATATGCTTATTATATGATAACTAGGCTCGTACGTGTGAACAAGTCTCCGTTTGACACTTAGCACGGTACCCGATACCTCAATTCAAGCGACTCACCACATGTGAGTTCATACCCCTTGAATCAACCTTTGAAATGATTTTAAATGTTTTAAACACTTTATGGGGGGGGGGGGGAATACAAGTCAAATACTTATAGTTATTGCTTCAATCACATGTGATTGCCTTTAATCACATGTGATTAATAACTAGGAAAACAACGATTTTTACAAATGTTCAAACTGTTTATCAAACTGTTTCACTTCAAATGTTTTACAAACTCTTTTTACTTATCAAATACTTTATTTAAACTTTGTTCTACTTCTTATAAATTGCATGCCCATATACGTATAGATGTATAAATAATGTTTAAAAGGCTTAGGAAAGCCACCTATCCTATTTCCTTTTCCTCGATTTGGATGTGGTCTGGTGGAGCTTCGGGTGACCATCCGAAGGTCGTTTCAACATTAATTATATATAATATATACATGTATAGACATAAAAGTACTTCCAGATTCATATTTATCAGTACATCATAGCTTGTTACCATCGGGGTAACACAGTACAATACATATACAATGATGCTAGAAACAATACATATACATATACTAGAAACAATACATATAAAATGATGCTAGAAACAATACATATACATATATTAGAAACAATACATATACAATGATGCTAGAAACAATACATATACATATACTAGAAACAATACATATACAATGATGCTAGAAACAATACATATACATATACTAGAAACAATACATATACAATGATGCTAGAAACAATACATATACATATACTAGAACGAGAAACAGTACATATACATGAACACTTTATTATTGTGATTTAAATCGGAGCATGACTTAACTGTCATGGCTCGAGTTGTAGCCAGAATTCTCTTGAAGGGAGAGCGTTGAGTTTGCGTATAGATCTATACTGGATTGACAATCCTACACCTTGCTGCTAGCTACAGCCGGACCTGCAGGTCTGCAGGTGCCAAACGTCATTCCGTTATTACGACCATTCATTTGTCGTTGTTACTAGTCAATAGTATGGTGCAATTTATCACGTAATGCCTTAATATAAATCCGGTTTAAGGTAGTTAGTACCGCAGTAGTTCTTAAAATACAAAGGCTACAGTACTACATTAATTTACCCATTACATATTTTTAGTGATAACCTCACTTAAACGTTTATGTACAAACTATATTTTGATAAATGATAGTTACATTTGGGAAATTACACACTTTTACATCAAGCGAACATACAAAACAGTCAAGCCTTGGTAGAAGGCTTCTTTAATAGAAAATATAGGATTTTCTGAGAGATTCAAACTTTTACAAACGATTGCAAACTTTTACATACATTTTACAAACTTATACTTGATACAGATTCAAACATTTTTGAAGGACAACTTCTGACACTAAAATACTTATGAACTCACCAGCTTAATGCTGATAAACTCTTTCAAAATAACTTGTATTCTCAGGTCATCAGTAGACAGGTACCGAGGCCAGCTTTTGAGAAGATGGAGCGCATTCAAGACTCATCTTATTATTTTGATATACATTATTTTGGTGTCTATAATGTACAGAACACACTTGTATTAAAATTATATATTTAATGCAATGGATGATGTTGTTTGCTTATTTACATTTACTGTGTTGTGATACTTACATGACGTCCTCCGCCCCAGAATGTTTCCGCCGTTCTTGGTTTTGGGGTGTGACAGATTGGTATCAGAGCATTGTTTATAGTGAATCAAGTGTATCAACCCATAAAAGATATACTAAACTATAAACCCATTTGGGATTAAAACACTCTGACCAAGAGTCTATACTTAAAATACTAAAATATTTAATTAAGTATACTAGTCTACATTCATACTAAAACCAGTGTCACAACGACAAGAACAAAAGTATTACGATTGTTAAATATCACAGGTAAGCTCGGGGATATATGGTCAGTCCTTGGAATGGCATAGCCTGATCAACTATGCTGGTCCGGGGAGTGATTAGCATATGCCCTAGAATGGTTGTGATGTGTTAACAAGTCTAAAAACTTACCAACAATACTACAAGAAGATTCAATAGAACCTAAACTTAAAATACTATAGGTGTATTTTGTACTACTAACTACTTGTATACTATATCTTTATACCTTTCTTCTCGCGTAGATTTAGATGGCTGGATTCCATCACGGCGACCCGTACTTTCCAAATGAAGGTAACGCAGGATGGCTCGAAGCAGAGTCTGACGATGAACACCCAATTCCATTGGATGATCATCAAGCTGAAGGCTTCTCAGATGGATCAAACTCTGAGCCTGAAGTCAACAACCTACCTCTAGTAGGTCAAGCCCCGAACAACAACCCTCGACCAGCTTTTCTAGGTCCCACTCCCTTGTGGGTAGATAACATGAATCGCTGGAGTGACGAACAGGGTCAACCCTTACCATACTTTGGGGACCGAACCTTTTACAACGTCAGCGATGGTGGCTCTGCTGACCGAGCTCTACCTGTCCTTATCCGTAGGATATCTCGTAATGTCGAGCAAGGTCGAGCAGCCATCCACCGGGTCGTGGAGATTGATGCCAACACTGGTGTCAACACCGTCCGCATTCGCCGTCTTGAAGAAGATATGGAACGGACCTGGAGAGTCAATGAAACTCTGCAGCAACGTCTGGTTGCCTCTCAAGCTGAGGTCATGGAACTTCGAGCTCGTCAAAGAGCCCATGAACGACACCTTCAAGAGGTGGTACGTCAAATGAGAGACCTCAGGGTTCTCCCGAGGAATACTCAGCGCTGTTAGATGATGTCTAGTACATCATTATCTTTTGGGTTAAGAATCAGTCTTTTAACATCTGTGCTGTAAGTAGCACTTATCTGTAAAATATTCCTAACTTTCAGTACTCTAATTAGGAATCTAGGAATTGTCAAACTTTCTGTATGGTATGATGTAAGACCTACTGTTAGGTCAATTTTCATTGAACTCGTTACATCAGTAATACCAGTATTATTTGACAACTACCTACTCTGTGGGATGAATCTTTACATTTGGGTTTTCCTACACATGCTTCTGGTTATGAACACAAACACTCATTCAATTGTTGGGCTATGGTTAGTTAGTCCATGGGTCATTCGCACATTGCTTACAAATTGATTCTTACTACTTTCTCATCTTTATAAACTTATAGTTGAAAGATGCCTCCTCGTAAATCTCCAAGGGTTAGGAATAATCCTGTGCCTCCTCCACCTACAGTCATCGATACTGCCGCTCTGAACGCTGCCGTAGCTGCAGCAGTGGCAACTGCCATGGCTCAGTATCACTCATCGGATGCTAGCAGAGGTGGAACCCCGGTTAACTCTATTCCGGTTGAAACTCCTGTGCGCTCGAGAGAGTGCTTTTGTAAGGATTTCACCAACTGTAAGCCGAAACCCTTTCATGGGACCGGCGGAGTCATTGCCCTTTCGCAATGGTTCGAGAAGACTGAATCAGTCTTCGAAATCTGTTCTTGCCCTGCTGCGTGCAAAGTCAAATATGCCGCATGCACCTTCGAAGGGAAGGCACTGACGTGGTGGAACAGCCACGTTAAATCTCTAACTCTCGTCGTGGCCAACGACATAGGATGGGATACGATGAAGGACCTCATGATTGAGGAATACTGCCCAAGGGGCGAGATCCAAAAATTGGAACAGGAGCTTTGGAGCCTGACCATGAAGGGCACCAACATTATCGCTTACACTGCCCGCTTTAGCGAACTGGTGGCCCTATGCCCTAACATGGTTCCCACTGAAGGGAAGAAGATTGAAAGGTATGTATGGGGGCTAGTTCCTCCGTATCAGGGGAATGTCTTAGCATCCAACCCCGCTACCTTCGACAGTGCCAAGCGTTTGGCACAACGACTCATTGAGCATGGTGTCAAAACCCCTACAACCACAACAACCCTAGCCATCTAAGAACCATCCAAACCCGCTGACACCAAGCGGAAGTTCTGGGATGACAAGAAGAGGCAGCGAGCTGCCAAGAAGCAGCAAACTGTGGCTGTACATGCCGCAGTAACCCCTGCTGCTACTGCACCGACGAAGCAGTATGCTGGAAGTTTGCCGAAGTGCAACAAATGCAACTTCCACCACAACGGCCCCTGCCGTGAAATGCAGTGCTCTAACTGCAACAGGAAAGGACACACCGTCCGTTTCTGTAAATTCCCGGCGCAACCGATCTCGCAAGTCCTTGGCTCTGGCGCGAGCCCAACTTGCTATGGGTGTGGCGAAACAGGCCACTATAAGAAGGACTGCCCTAAAGCGAGGAATACTGGAGGAGCAGGGAGGGTACTAGCTATAGGCCACGGGGAAGCAGTCGCTGACCCGACAGTGGTGACTGGTACGTTCCTCCTCGATAACTCCTATGCATGCATTCTATTCGATAGTGGAGCGGAGCGAAGCTTCGTAAACCACAAATTTGCTCGCATGCTTAAACCACAACCACACGCACTTAAAGAACAATTCACAGTAGAAATGGCTAACGGCAAAACAGAAAGCACCAGTAGCATATACTTAGGATGTATCCTAACCTTAGATAACCACTCATTCCCAATCGACCTCATGTCGGTCTCAATAAAAAGTTTCGACGTCATCATCGGCATGGATTGGTTGAGTCTTCATCGCGCCGACATCATGTGCTTCGAGAAAGCAGTCCGACTAAACCTTCTGTCTAACAAAACTCTTATATTCTACGGCGACAAACCTGGTGCGAGTCTTCGCATTATATCAAGTATTCAAGCACAGAAATATCTGCGCAAAGAATACCATGCATTCCTTGCTCACGTCGTCGACATGAACCTCGAAACGAAAGAACACAAGAACATTCCTGTAGTGAGCAACTTTCCCAACATTTTCCCAAAAGAACTACCTGGATTACCTCCGCAACGACAGGTCGAGTTCCGAATCGACTTAGTCCCAGGAGCTACCCCAGTAGCCAAGTCACCCTACCGATTAGCACCAGCAGAGATGCAGGAATTATCTGGTCAACTTAACGAACTACTCATCAAGGGTTTCATAAGACCAAGCTTCTCACCTTGGGGAGCACCGGTCTTGTTCGTTAAGAAGAAAGACGGATCATTCCGTATGTGTATCGACTACAGAGAACTCAACAAACTGACGGTCAAAAATCGTTACCCTCTACCTCGCATAGACGATCTATTTGACCAACTGCAAGGGGCGAACTATTTCTCCAAAATTGATCTAAGATCCGGATATCACCAGTTACGAGTGCTAGAGGAGGATGTCCCAAAGACAGCCTTCTGAACTCGTTACGGACACTACTAGTTCGTGGTAATGCCATTCGGATTGACCAATGCGCCAGCAGTTTTCATGGACCTGATGAACAGAGTATGCCGACCTTACTTGGATCAGTTCGTCATCGTTTTCATTGACGACATCCTGATCTACTCCCGAAGTAAGGAAGAGCATGGCGATCACCTCCGACTAGTTTTAGGAACTTTACGAACGGAGAAACTTTATGCGAAGTTCTCGAAATGTGAATTTTGGATCCGAAGAGTCGAATTCTTAGGACACGTGGTAAGCGAAGAGGAAATCCACGTGGACCCCTCCAAAATTAAAGCCATCGAGAACTGGTCAGCACTGAAGACGCCGACGGAAATTCGTCAATTTCTGGGTCTTGCTGGCTACTACCGCAGATTCATTCAAAACTTCTCCCGAATAGCGAAACCTCTTACGACCCTGACCCAGAAAGGCGTGGCCTTTGACTGGGAAGAGAAACAAGAAAGGGCGTTCCAAACGCTCAAACGAGCCTTGTGCACCGCGCCAATACTATCTCTCCCCGAAGGGATAGAAGACTTCGTAGTCTATTGCGATGCATCGAACCAAGGGCTCGGGTGTGTTCTGATGCAACGAGGTAAGGTCATCGCCTACGCCTCCCGACAGTTGAAGACACACGAAGTTAACTATACGACACACGATCTTGAACTGGGAGCAGTGGTGTTTGCTCTGAAGATCTGGAGACATTACTTGTATAGAACGAAGAGCACTATCTTTACCGACCACAAGAGTCTACAACACACATTCGATCAGAAGGAGCTCAACATGAGACAACGACGGTGGGTCGAGCTACTCAGTGATTACGAATGCGATATTCGTTATCATCCGGGTAAAGCCAACGTAGTAGCAGACGCCCTGAGTCGGAAAGAATATTCTGGTCGCAAGGTCAAGTCACTATCAATAACCATCCATTCACACTTGTCTAACCAAATTCAGGCAGCCCAACTTGAAGCCATGAGACCTGAAAATGTGACGGGTGAATCCCTTAGAGGAATGGACAAGAACTTAGAAGCCAAGGGTGACGGAGCCTTATACTTCATGAATCGGATTTGGACACCAAAACACGGTGGTTTCCGAGACCTAGTCATGACCGAGGCGCACAACACTCGGTATTCCGTCCACCCAGGTTCAGATAAGATGTATCTGGATCTTAAAAAGCTATACTGGTGGCCTAATATGAAAGTAGAGATTGCTACCTTCGTAAGTAAATGCCTTACTTGCGCAAAGGTAAAGGTCGAGTACCAGAAGCCCTCTGGTTTACTGCAACAACCAGAGATCCCAGAATGGAAGTGGGAGCGGATCACTATGGATTTCATAACCAAGTTGCCCAAGACAATGGGTGGACTTGATACCATATGGGTCATCGTTGATAGATTGACCAAGTCTGCACACTTCCTGCCTATCAAAGAAACCGACAAGATGGAGAAACTTACGAGAACATACATTAGGGAAATTGTATGGTTGCATGGTGTACCTATATCCATTATCTCCGATCGAGATAGTAGGTTCACCTCAAGATTTTGGCAATCACTGCAACATTCCCTAGGAACAAGGCTGGACATGAGCACAACCTACCATCCACAGACTGACGGACAGAGTGAGAGGACAATCCAGACTTTAGAAGATATGTTGCGTGCTTGTGTTATTGACTTTGGAAAAGCGTGGGATACTCATTTACCCCTCGTCGAATTTTCCTACAACAACAGTTATCACACGAGCATAAAAGCAGCACCATTTGAAGCTCTCTACGGCCGAAAGTGCAGATCCCCTCTGTGCTGGGCTGAGGTGGGTGATACCCAATTAGCGAGAGGGCAAGCTTCCGACACTACTCTCACTGGTACGTTCCTCCTCGATAACTCCTATGCATGCATTCTATTCGATAGTGGAGCGGAGCGAAGCTTCGTAAACCACAAATTTGCTCGCATGCTTAAACCACAACCACACGCACTTAAAGAACAATTCACAGTAGAAATGGCTAACGGCAAAACAGAAAGCACCAGTAGCATATACTTAGGATGTATCCTAACCTTAGATAACCACTCATTCCCAATCGACCTCATGTCGGTCTCAATAAAAAGTTTCGACGTCATCATCGGCATGGATTGGTTGAGTCTTCATCGCACCGACATCATGTGCTTCGAGAAAGCAGTCCGACTAAACCTTCCGTCTAACGAAACTCTTATATTCTACGGCGACAAACCTGGTGCGACTCTTCGCATTATATCAAGTATTCAAGCACAGAAATATCTGCGCAAAGAATACCACGCATTCCTTGCTCACGTCGTCGACATGAACCTCGAAACGAAAGAACACAAGAACATTCCTGTAGTGAGCAACTTTCCCGACATTTTCCCAAAAGAACTACCTGGATTACCTCCGCAACGACAGGTCGAGTTCCGAATCGACTTAGTCCCAGGAGCTACCCCAGTAGCGAAGTCGCCCTACCGATTAGCACCAGCAGAGATGCAGGAATTATCTGGTCAACTTAACGAACTACTCATCAAGGGTTTCATAAGACCAAGCTTCTCACCTTGGGGAGCACCGGTCTTGTTCGTTAAGAAGAAAGACGGATCATTCCGTATGTGTATCGACTACAGAGAACTCAACAAACTGATGGTCAAAAATCGTTACCCTCTACCTCGCATAGACGATCTATTTGACCAACTGCAAGGGGCGAACTATTTCTCCAAAATTGATCTAAGATTCGGATATCACCAGTTACGAGTGCTAGAGGAGGATGTCCCAAAGACAGCCTTCTGAACTCGTTACGGACACTACTAGTTCGTGGTAATGCCATTCGGATTGACCAATGCGCCAGTAGTTTTCATGGACCTGATGAACAGAGTATGCCGACCTTACTTGGATCAGTTCGTCATCGTTTTCATTGACGACATCCTGATCTACTCCCGAAGTAAGGAAGAGCATGGCGATCACCTCCGACTAGTTTTAGGAACTTTACGAACGGAGAAACTTTATGCGAAGTTCTCGAAATGTGAATTTTGGATCCGAAGAGTCGAATTCTTAGGACACGTGGTAAGCGAAGAGGAAATCCACGTGGACCCCTCCAAAATTAAAGCCATTGAGAACTGGTCAGCACCGAAGACGCCGACGGAAATTCGTCAATTTCTGGGTCTTGCTGGCTACTACCGCAGATTCATTCAAAACTTCTCCCGAATAGCGAAACCTCTTACGACCCTGACCCAGAAAGGCGTGGCCTTTGACTGGGAAGAGAAACAAGAAAGGGCGTTCCAAACGCTCAAACGAGCCTTGTGCACCGCGCCAATACTATCTCTCCCCGAAGGGATAGAAGACTTCGTAGTCTATTGCGATGCATCGAACCAAGGGCTCGGGTGTGTTCTGATGCAACGAGGTAAGGTCATCGCCTACGCCTCCCGACAGTTGAAGACACACGAAGTTAACTATACGACACACGATCTTGAACTGGGAGCAGTGGTGTTTGCTCTGAAGATCTGGAGACATTACTTGTATAGAACGAAGAGCACTATCTTTACCGACCACAAGAGTCTACAACACATATTCGATCAGAAGGAGCTCAACATGAGACAACAACGGTGGGTCGAGCTACTCAGTGATTACGAATGCGATATTCGTTATCATCCGGGTAAAGCCAACGTAGTAGCAGACGCCCTGAGTCGGAAAGAATATTCTGGTCGCAAGGTCAAGTCACTATCAATAACCATCCATTCACACTTGTCTAACCAAATTCAGGCAGCCCAACTTGAAGCCATGAGACCTGAAAATGTGACGGGTGAATCCCTTAGAGGAATGGACAAGAACTTAGAAGCCAAGGGTGACGGAGCCTTATACTTCATGAATCGGATTTGGACACCAAAACACGGTGGTTTCCGAGACCTAGTCATGACCGAGGCGCACAACACTCGGTATTCCGTCCACCCAGGTTCAGATAAGATGTATCTGGATCTTAAAAAGCTATACTGGTGGCCTAATATGAAAGCAGAGATTGTTACCTTCGTAAGTAAATGCCTTACTTGCGCAAAGGTAAAGGTCGAGTACCAGAAGCCCTCTGGTTTACTGCAACAACCAGAGATCCCAGAATGGAAGTGGGAGCGGATCACTATGGATTTCATAACCAAGTTGCCCAAGACAACGGGTGGACTTGATACCATATGGGTCATCGTTGATAGATTGACCAAGTCTGCACACTTCCTGCCTATCAAAGAAACCGACAAGATGGAGAAACTTACGAGAACATACATTAGGGAAATTGTATGGTTGCATGGTGTACCTATATCCATTATCTCCGATCGAGATAGTAGGTTCACCTCAAGATTTTGGCAATCACTGCAACATTCCCTAGGAACAAGGCTGGACATGAGCACAACCTACCATCCACAGACTGACGGACAGAGTGAGAGGACAATCCAGACTTTAGAAGATATGTTGCGTGCTTGTGTTATTGACTTTGGAAAAGCGTGGGATACTCATTTACCCCTCGTCGAATTTTCCTACAACAACAGTTATCACACGAGCATAAAAGCAGCACCATTTGAAGCTCTCTACGGCCGAAAGTGCAGATCCCCTCTGTGCTGGGCTGAGGTGGGTGATACCCAATTAGCGAGAGGGCAAGCTTCCGACAGTACTCTCACTGGTCCGGAAATCATTCGGGAAACGACAGAGAAGATCGTTCAGATTCGTGAACGATTGAAAGCCTCTAGAGACCGACAAAAGAGCTACGCTGATAAACACAGAAAACCTTTGGAATTCCAGGTGGGAGACCGAGTCCTTCTCAAAGTCTCACCCTGGAAAGGCTTGATACGCTTCGGTAAGCGTGGGAAGCTTAATCCTAGGTACATAGGGCCTTTTGAGATTCTCGCAAGAGACGGCCCCGTAGCTTACAAACTTGATCTACCCGACACACTTCGTAACGTACATTCTACATTCCACGTATCTAACTTGAAAAAGTGTTTGTCCGACGAGACTCTCGTAATCCCACTTGATGAGATCGAGATCAACGAGAGCCTCAACTTCGTGGAAGAACCTGTAGAGATCATGGACTGTGAGGTCAAGCAGACGAAGCAAAGTTGTATCCCTATCGTGAAGGTTCGCTGGAACGCCAAGTGAGGACCCGAATTCACTTGGGAACGCGAGGATCAGATGAAACTGAAACATCCTCATCTTTTCGCTTAGTTATTTGTAACTTCTTATTTGCTTAAATTCTAATTTCGGGACGAAATTCCTTCTAGCAGGGGGATGATGTGACAACCCGAAATTTTCATTTGTACGAGCATCATCTATTCAATAGAAGCTAGTCCAATTTCTGTAAATTTCAGACTTGTCCGAACAAGTTTGTGTACATTAGGGTTTACGTTTCTGGACATATCCGGAGAATGGATGCTCCTATGATCGTGAAACTTGAACATTGTAAGTTTCACAATGTTATAGTCCGACTTCCAGAATAAAAATATTTTCTGTCAAAATATTTCTGGACTATAAATAGTTTTCTGAACTAAATTAATTCATTATTCACAATTCCAACTAGAGAAAAGCCAATTCTCTCTAACGGATCTTCGGGTTTTCATCCCGGATTGTGAGTCTGCTTTCCTAAACATGTTTTAATGCTTACTATATGCCTTATAACATCATTTAATGTCCAAAATCAACAAGATTAGAGGAGTTTACGGCCAAAGAACACCTAGGTCGTAAACCCCTTTCAAATGGGCAAACAAGCCCTATCTTGCCTCCTTGAGCCTTGAGACTTTAACCACTAGTTCTTGTGCTTGATTTGGACTTGAAAACACTCCCAAAATGATAGAGTTTTAGGAGTTTACAGCCAAGGAAAGGATCTTGGGCCGTAAACCCCTCTTACTTAAGTAAAAATCATTCCAAGCACACCTAAGGCCTTAAGACAAATTACCTTGCATACTTGGGACTAGAATAGAGAGTAGAACACATCAAAACTACTCCTTGGAAGGAGTTTACGGCCAATGAACATCTCTTGGGCCGTAAACTCCAAGTGATGCCCTAAATGTGCACATCTTGTCCCCATAAGCCTTAGATAAATTCATGGAAGCCATCCTTGATGTTTAAGAGCCTCAAATCAATTTAATTCCAAGATTTTATGGCCGTAAACTCTAGGGTGAATGCCTTTAGGCCGTAAACTCCCATATGGAGTGTGCTAGGGTCTTAAACTACTTCATATGTTATTCCAACAAACCTAGGAGTGAGATAGGACCAAAATAGCACCACAAAACACCCTAAACAACCCTTTGAGGAGTTCACGGCCATAAACCCATGAGTTTACAGCCGTAAACTCCAAGGTGTGGGGTTTTTTGGGTGGTAAACTCCTATACAAGGCCTTTTGATGTTTCAAACCCTTTTGCCTTGTCCCGTAGCAACTTAGATGCAACCGTTTGAACCTTAAACACTCATAAGAGTGTTTACGTGTTCCTAATTGTATTAACTTACTTTGTTTAAGTTATTATGTGGCTAATTAGTTATATATATGCTTATTATATGATAACTAGGCTCGTACGTGTAAACAAGTCTCCGTTTGACACTTAGCACGGTACCCGATACCTCAATTCAAGCGACTCACCACATGTGAGTTCATACCCCTTGAATCAACCTTTGAAATGATTTTAAATGTTTTAAACACTTTATGGGGGGGAATACAAGTCAAATACTTATAGTTATTGCTTCAATCACATGTGATTGCCTTTAATCACATGTGATTAATAACTAGGAAAACAACGATTTTTACAAATGTTCAAACTGTTTATCAAACTGTTTCACTTCAAATGTTTTACAAACTCTTTTTACTTATCAAATACTTTATTTAAACTTTGTTCTACTTCTTATAAATTGCATGCCCATATACGTATAGATGTATAAATAATGTTTAAAAGGCTTAGGAAAGCCACCTATCCTATTTCCTTTTCCTCGATTTGGATGTGGTCTGGTGGAGCTTGGGATGACCATCCGAAGGTCGTTTCAACATTAATTATATATAATATATACATGTATAGACATAAAAGTACTTCCAAATTCATATTTATCAGTACATCATAGCTTGTTACCATCGGGGTAACACAGTACAATACATATACAATGATGCTAGAAACAATACATATACATATATTAGAAACAATACATATACATATACTTGAAACAATACATATACAATGATGCTAGAAACAATACATATACATATACTAGAAACAATACATATACAATGATGCTAGAAACAATACATATACATATACTAGAAACAATACATATACAATGATGCTAGAAACAATACATATACATATACTAGAAACAATACATATACAATGATGCTAGAAACAATACATATACATATACTAGAACGAGAAACAATACATATACATGAACACTTTATTATTGTGATTTAAATCGGAGCATGAATTAACTGTCATGGCTCGAGTTGTAGCCAGAATTCTCTTGAAGGGAGAGCGTTGAGTTTGCGTATAGATCTATACTGGATTGACAATCCTACACCTTGCTGCTAGCTACAGCCGAACCTGCAGGTCTGCAGGTGCCAAACGTCATTCCGTTATTACGACCATTCATTTGTCGTTGTTACTAGTCAATAGTATGGTGCAATTTATCACGTAATGCCTTAATATAAATCCGGTTTAAGGTAGTTAGTACCGCAGTAGTTCTTAAAATACAAAGGCTACAGTACTACATTAATTTACCCATTACATATTTTTAGTGATAACCTCACTTAAACGTTTATGTACAAATTATATTTTGATAAATGATAGTTACATTTGGGAAATTACACACTTTTACATCAAGCGAACATACAAAACAGTCAAGCCTTGGTAGAAGGCTTCTTTAATAGAAAATATAGGATTTTCTGAGAGATTCAAACTTTTACAAACGATTGCAAACTTTTACATACATTTTACAAACTTATACTTGATACAGATTCAAACATTTTTGAAGGACAACTTCTGACACTAAAATACTTATGAACTCACCAGCTTAATGCTGATAAACTCTTTCAAAATAACTTGTATTCTCAGGTCATCAGTAGACAGGTACCGAGGCCAGCTTTTGAGAAGATGGAGCGCATTCAAGACTCATCTTATTATTTTGATATACATTATTTTGGTGTCTATAATGTACAGAACACACTTGTATTAAAATTATATATTTAATGCAATGGATGATGTTGTTTGCTTATTTACATTTACTGTGTTGTGATACTTACATGACGTCCTCCGCCCCAGAACGTTTCCGCCGTTCTTGGTTTTGGGGTGTGACAAAAACATGTTTTGGGAGATATTCAAGATAGTTGATTTAAAGTCCTTACTATGACACCCAATATGAAATATTAAGGCTAGGACCCAACAAACTATTTTATAACGTAGAAGAGGTATGCCGTAATCCAAGCTATAAAACAATTTAAAGGTAGGTGAATGACGATTCACCAATTTCCACCAAGATAAACGAAATGTATTATTATGTTTTAATTGGTTTTGAAACTCCTAGATCTTTTGAGATTCATTGAACTATTCAATGGCATGTTTCAATCTCGAGTGTGCCCTTCAGGTTTTGTGACTGGGGTGCTGAGGATCACAAAACAAGGTGTGAAGTAACCATGCAAATTACTTGGTACCCTTAAGTGTTTACCCCTCAATCGATGTGCCGGTTAACCACACACGCTCCATCGATACTATGATAAACATTAAGTTTCCCTTTGCCTACCTTGTTAAATACGAGTTAGTGTGCCGGTTAACCACACGCGCTCCACTAACCGACTCAAACAAGGTGCAAAGTGTAATTTCATGGATTAGCACCTTATTCACATTTTCCTAAGTAACTAAGATTGGATATTATTAAGAGTTTAGTTACTTAGTATTTATCATTAATACTTTTAATGAAGGGAGAATTATAGTCCTGTCAAACCCGTTCGGCTAACGACCCTCCACCAGTCAAGCAAGCGGTGGGTGAGAGTGGACATCCATTAAGTTTCCATTTTATAGGCAACAACCTTATACCCACCTTATAGACCGGCTTCGTGAATGAGGCGTACTAGCGGTAAGACCGACTTTACTCTTATACATATATATATTATTAACTTATAATATTATAAAGTATAAGAGTTGAATTTTAACTTTTAAAATTCTAAGGGCTAACTTGGAATTAAAGTATTCATATGAGAAAACTTTACAAATTCCAAAACTTGAGGGCAAGTTTTGAAACTATTCAAAACTAATTAATTCCATAACTTATGTGTTTAAAATAGTTTTAATCCAAAAACTCTTCAAGTTCCATAACTTATGGAAGACTTTAAACTAATAAAAGAATTAACTTTTCTTTATTTTTATAACTTATGGAATTGATTAAGGTTACATTATTTTTTTTTATTTATTTATTTAATGAAGAGACTCTTGGTCCTCCATAACTTGAGGACAAATTATGGAGTCATAACTCCAATTAATTAGAACTAGACTCTTCATTTTTTGTAACCTTTGCCAATTTTATGAGTTTTATGAGTCTTTAATGTGACTCTTCATGTAACTTGAGGACAAGTTACACAAACACATTTTATACTCAACTCTTAGATTAAAATGGATTGAAAACAACTATTTCAATTAACTTTTCTATTAATCTAAGCAACTCATAAGAACAAGATAATTCAAATCAAACTTTTTCATGTAATTAGTCTAACCTTTAAACTAATACAAAACATGAATCTATTGACAATTATCATTGAAAATGGATTAGCATGAACATTACCACATTAAAAAAAAAACAAGTTTATAAGTTCAAAAACAACTTAGGGTAATGTTCCTAGTCTATTTCTAGCCAAAAACCTCGAAAATATGTTGTATGGGGTCCAACTCGTCGAGTGCATGAACATAACTCGGCAAGTTGGATGCGTTTTGCCTTGGACTCGTCGAGTGCCTTCATGGACTCGGCGAGTCTGCTGGGCTGACAGCACCACTTTCGATTTTTCAGCTTCTATTGCAGGTATAACAAGAAAACAAGCCTAGACTCTGATACCACTGTTGGGTTATGAGCATTCTAACACTCCTAAGTGTACATGCAACCCTAAATACTTTGGATCTATGTTTTCTCTATTATACATGCAAATATGAACATCCAAGGTATTATCCTAATCTAGCATACAAAACTATCAATATAACAAGATAGAATACATACCTCTTTGATGTAGAATGTCTTCATGAAACTTGAGTGCCTAGTGCCCCAAGTGTGACACCTCAAATGGTTCACACAACACCAAATACACTTGGAATAACTTGAGAGAATTCTACACTTAATGAAATCGGCTAGCCCTCTCTAGAATACTCCTAGTGGCCAATTTTGATCAAGAATAAGATGCTTATATAGTTATACAATTAGGGTAAACCCTAATTGTCATGACTTTCCATTTCCTTGGATCCATGGGTTCAAATACACCATGGAGCATCCATGGACCATCCTATGGGTTTTAGCCCAACTTGATTATCCATGGAACATTAGCCCACTATACAAGTATGGATGATTTACACAATCAACCCATATATTTAATTAGTCTTCTTTTGATCACTTAATTAATCCTAGATTAATTCTTGATCAATACTAATTAAATAACCTTATTATTCTTATTATTAATATACTACAACTTATAATATATTAATAACCCTAAGTGTCTTATTTCTCTTATTATAGTCTATCCAAGTGCATGATGCCATGCAACCCAAATGGACCATGCCGGGTCGGGTCAAGTCTTACCAATTATAGTTATGGACTTAGACATTAATCCAACAGCTTTGAGGTTTCCTAATTCAGAGTTGATGCTTAACGACCCAAGGGATGTACATAATACCCTTGATGGACTAGAGTTGGGTTAACATGCTTTGAGGTTTCCTAATCAAGAGTTGATGCTTAACGACCCAAGGGATGTGCATGATAACGTTGATGGACTAGAGTTGGGTTAACATGCTTTGAGGTTTCCTAATCAAGAGTTGATGCTTAACGACTCAAGGGATGTGCATGATAACCTTGACAGACTAAAGTTGGGTTAACATGCTTTGAGGGTTATATCGTTGAAATCAATGCTCTCAATCTTTTATCTTTTCACACAATTGGATATTAACTTTTTTGTTTAGTTTAAAAACATGCAGGGATGTGCATGATAACCTTGATGGACTAGAGTTGGGTTAACATGCTTTGAGGTTTCCTACTCAAGAGTTGATGTTTAACGACAAAAGGGATGTGCATGATAACCTTGATGGCTAGAGTTGGGTTAACATGCTTCGAGGTTTCCTAATCAAGAGTTGATGCTTAACGACCCAAGGGATGTGCATGATAACCTTGATGGACTAGAGTTGGGTTAACATGCTTCGAGGTTTCCTAATCAAGAGTTGATGCTTAACGACCCAAGGGATGTGCATGATAACCTTGATGGACTAGAGTTGGGTTAACATGCTTTGAGGTTTCCTAATCAAGAGTTGATGCTTAACGACCCAAGGGATGTGGATGATAACCTTGATGGACTAGAGTTGGGTTAACATCCTTTGAGGTTTCCTAATCAAGAGTTTATGCTTAACGACCCAAGGGATGTGCATGATAACCTTGATAGACTTGAGTTGGGTTAACATGCTTTGAGGTTTCCTAATCAAGAGTTGATGCTTAACGACCCAAGGGATGTGCATGATAACCTTGATGGACTAGAGTTGGGTTAACATGCTTTGAGGGTTATATCGTTGAAATCAATGCTCTCAATCTTTTATCTTTTCACACAATTGGATGTTAACTTATTTGTTTAGTTTAAAAACATGCAGGGATGTGCAAGATAACCTTGATGGACTAGAGTTGGTTTAACATGCTTTGAGGTTTCCTAATTAAGAGTTGATGCTTAACAACCCAAGGGATGTGCATGATAACCTTGATGGACTAGAGTTGGGTGAACATGCTTTGAGGTTTCCTAATCAAGAGTTGATGCTTAACGACCCAAGGGATGTGCATGATAACCTTGATGGACTAGAGTTGGGTTAACATGCTTTGAGGTTTCCTAATCAAGAGTTGATGCTTAACGACCCAAGGGATGTGCATGATAACCTTGATGGACTAGAGTTGGGTTAACATGCTTTGAGGTTTCCTAATCAAGAGTTGATGCTTAACGACCCAAGGGATGTGCATGATAACCTTGATGGACTAGAGTTGGGTTAACATGCTTTGAGGGTTATATCGTTGAAATCAATGCTCTCAATCTTTTATCTTTTCACACAACTGGATGTTAACTTTTTTGTTTAGTTTAAAAACATGCAGGGATGTGCAAGATAACCTTGATGGACTAGAGTTGGGTTAACATGCTTTTTGGTTTCCTAATTAAGAGTTGATGCTTAACAACCCAAGGGATGTGCATGATAACCTTGATGGACTAGTGTTGGGTTAACATGCTTTGAGATATCCTAATCAAGAGTTGATGCTTAACAACCCAAGGGATGTGCATGATAACCTTGATGGACTAGAGTTGGGTTACCATGCTTTGAGGTTTCCTAATCAAGAGTTTATGCTTAACGACCCAAGGGATGTGCATGATAACCTTGATGGACTAGAGTTGGGTTAACATGCTTTGAGGTTTCCTAATCAAGAGTTGATGCTTAACGACCCAAGGGATGTGCATGATAACCTTGATGGACTAGAGTTGGGTTAACATGCTTTGAGGGTTATATCGTTGAAATCAATGCTCTCAATCTTTTGTCTTTTCACACAATTGGATGTTAACTTTTTTGTTTAGTTTAAAAACATGCAGGGATGTGCAAGATAACCTTGATGGACTAGAGTTGGGTTAACATGCTTTGAGGTTTCCTAATTAAGAGTTGATGCTTAACAACCCAAGGGATGTGCATGATAACCTTGATGGACTAGTGTTGGGTTAACATGCTTTGAGGTATCCTAATCAAGAGTTGATGCTTAACGACCCAAGGGATGTGCATGATAACCTTGATGGACTAGAGTTGGGTTACCATGCTTTGAGGTTTCCTAATCAAGAGTTTATGTTTAACGACCCAAGGGATGTGCATGATAACCTTGATGGACTAGAGTTGGGTTAACATGCTTTGAGGTTTCCTAATCAAGAGTTGATGCTTAACGACCCAAGGGATGTGCATGATAACCTTGATGGACTAGAGTTGGGTTAACATGCTTTGAGGGTTATATCGTTGAAATCAATGCTCTCAATCTTTTATCTTTTCACACAATTGGATGTTAAATTTTTTGTTTAGTTTAAAAACATGCAGGGATGTGCAAGATAAACTTGATGGACTAGAGTTGGGTTAACATGCTTTTTGGTTTCCTAATTAAGAGTTGATGCTTAACAACCCAAGGGATGTGCATGATAACCTTGATGGACTAGTGTTGGGTTAACATGCTTTGAGGTATCCTAATCAAGAGTTGATGCTTAACGACCCAAGGGATGTGCATGATAACCTTGATGGACTAGAGTTGGGTTACCATGCTTTGAGGTTTCCTAATCAAGAGTTTATGCTTAACGACCCAAGGGATGTGCATGATAACCTTGATGGACTAGAGTTGGGTTAACATGCTTTGAGGTTTCCTAATCAAGAGTTGATGCTTAACGACCCAAGGGATGTGCATGATAACCTTGATGGACTAGAGTTGGGTTAACATGCTTTGAGGGTTATATCGTTGAAATCAATGCTCTCAATCTTTTATCTTTTCACACAATTGGATGTTAACTTTTTTGTTTAGTTTAAAAACATGCAGGGATGTGCAAGATAACCTTGATGGACTAGAGTTGGGTTAACATGCTTTGAGGTTTCCTAATTAAGAGTTGATGCTTAACAACCCAAGGGATGTGCATGATAACCTTGATGGACTAGAGTTGGGTGAACATGCTTTGAGGTTTCCTAATCAAGAGTTGATGCTTAACGACCCAAGGGATGTGCATGATAACCTTGATGGACTAGAGTTGGGTTAACATGCTTTGAGGTTTCCTAATTAAGATTTGATGTTTATCGACCGAAGGGATGTTCATGATAACATTGATGGACTAGAGTAGGGTTAACATGCTTTGAGGTTTCCTAATTAAGAGTTGATGCTTAACGACCCAAGGGATGTGCAGGGTAACCTTGATGGACTAGAGTTGGGTTAACATGCTTTGAGGTTTCCTAATCTAGAGTTGATGCTTAACGACCCAAGGGATGTGCATGATAACCTTGATGGAAAAGAGTTGGGTTAACATGCTTTGAGGTTTCCTAATCAAGAGTTGATGCATAACAACCTAAGGGATGTGCATGATAACCTTGATGGACTAGAGTTGGGTTAACATGCTTTGAGGGTTATATCGTTGAAATCAATGCTCTCAATCTTTTATCTTTTCACACAATTGGATATTAACTTTTTTGTTTAGTTTAAAAACATGCAGGGATGTGCATGATAACCTTGATGGAATAGAGTTGGGTTAACATGCTTTGAGGTTTCCTAATCAAGAGTTGATGTTTATCGACCGAAGGGATGTGCATGATAACGTTGATGGACTAGAGTAGGGTTAACATGCTTTGAGGTTTCCTAATCAAGAGTTGATGCTTAACGACCCAAGGGATGTGCATGGTAACCTTGATGGACTAGAGTTGGGTTAACATGCTTTGAGGTTTCCTAATCTAGAGTTGATGCTTAACGACCCAAGGGATATGCATGATAACCTTGATGGACTAGAGTTGGGTTAACATGCTTTGAGGTTTCCTAATCAAGAGTTGATGCTTAACGACCCAAGGGATGTACATGATAACCTTGATGGACTAGAGTTGGGTTAACATGCTTTGAGGTTTCCTAATCAAGATTTGATGCTTAACGACCCAAGGGATGTGCTTGATAACGTTGATGGACTAGAGTTGGGTTAACATGCTTTCAGGTTTCCTAATCAAGAGTTGATGCTTAACGACTCAAGGGATGTGCATGATAACCTTGACAGACTAGAGTTGGGTTAACATGCTTTGAGGGTTATATCGTTGAAATAAATGCTCTCAATCTTTTATCTTTTCACACAATTGGATATTAACTTTTTTGTTTAGTTTAAAAACATGCAGGGATGTGCATGATAACCTTGATGGAATAGAGTTGGGTTAACATGCTTTGAGGTTTCCTAATCAAGAGTTAATGTTTAATGACCGAAGGGATGTGCATGATAACATTGATGGACAAGAGTAGGGTTAACATGCTTTGAGGTTTCCTAATCAAGAGTTGATGCTTAACGACCCAAGGGATATGCATGATAACCTTGATGGACTAGAGTTGGGTTAACATGCTTTGAGGTTTCCAAATCTATAGTTGATGCTTAATGACCCAAGGGATGTGCATGATAACCTTGATGGACTAGAGTTGGGTTAACATGCTTTGAGGTTTCCTAATCAAGAGTTGATGCTTAACGACCCAAGGGATGTGCATGATAACCTTGATGGACTAGAGTTGGGTTAACATGCTTTGAGGTTTCCTAATCAAGAGTTGATGCTTAACGACCCAAGGGATGTGCATGATAACATTGATGGACTAGAGTTGGGTTAACAAGCTTTGAGGTTTCCTAATCAAGAGTTGATGCTTAACGACTCAAGGGATGTGCATGATAACCTTGACAGACTAGAGTTGGGTTAACATGCTTTGAGGGTTATATCGTTGAAATCAATGCTCTCAATCTTTTATCTTTTCACACAATAGGATATTAACTTTTTTTTAGTTTAAAAACATGCAGGGATGTGCATGATAACCTTGATGGACTAGAGTTGGGTTAACATGCTTCGAGGTTTCCTAATCAAGAGTTGATGCTTAACGACCGAAGGGATGTGCGTGATAACCTTGATGGACTAGAGTTGGGTTAACATACTTTGAGGTTTCCTAATCAAGAGTTGATGCTTAACGACCCAAGGGATGTGCATGATAACCTTGCTGGACTAGAGTTGGGTTAACATGCTTTGAGGTTTCCTAATCAAGAGTTGATGATTAACGACCCAAGGGATGTGCATGATAACCTTGATGGACTAGAGTTGGGTTAACATGCTTTGAGTGTTATATCGTTGAAATCAATGCTCTCAATCTTTTATCTTTTCACACAATTGGATATTAACTTTTTTGTTTAGTTTAAAAACATGCAGGGATGTGCATGATAACCTTGATGGACTAGAGTTGGGTTAACAAGCTTTGTGGTTTCCTAACCAAGAGTTGATGTTTAACGACCGAAGGGATGTGCATAATAACCTTGATGGACTAGAGTTGGGTTAACATGCTTTGAGGTTTCCTAATCAAGAGTTTATGCTTAACGACCCAAGGGATGTGCATGATAACCTTGATGGACTAGAGTTTGGTTAACATGCTTTGAGGTTTCCTAATCTAGAGTTGATGCTTAACGACCCAAGGGATGTGCATGATAACCTTGATGGACTAGAGTTGGGTTAACATGCTTTGAGGTTTCCTAATCAAGAGTTGATGCTTAATGACCCAAGGTATGTGCATGATAACCTTGATGGACTAGAGTTGGGTTAACATGCTTTGAGGTTTCCTAATCAAGAGTTGATGCTTAACGACCCAAGGGATGTGCATGATAACCTTGATGGACTAGAGTTGGGTTAACATGCTTTGAGGTTTCCTAATCAAGAGTTGATGCTTAACGACCCAAGGGATGTGCATGATAACCTTTATGGACTAGAGTTGGGTTAACATGCTTTGAGGTTTCCTAATCAATAGTTGATGCTTAATGACCCAAGGTATGTGCATGATAACCTTGATGGACTAGAGTTGGGTTAACATGCTTTGAGGTTTCCTAATCAAGAGTTGATGCTTAACGACCTAAGGGATGTGCATGATAACCTTGATGGACTAGAGTTGGGTTAACATGCTTTGAGGTTTCCTAATCAAGAGTTGATGCTTAACGACCCAAGGGATGTGCATGATAACCTTTATGGACTAGAGTTGGGTTAACATGCTTTGAGGTTTCCTAATCAAGAGTTGATGCTTAACGACCCAAGGGATGTGCATGATAACCATGATGGACTAGAGTTGGGTTAACATGCTTTGAGGTTTCCTAATCAAGAGTTGATGCATAACGACCCAAGGGATGTGCACGATAACCTTGATAGACTAGAGTTGGGTTAACATGCTTTGAGGGTTATATCGTTGAAATCAATGC
Source organism: Lactuca saligna (assembly GCF_052625555.1). Taxonomy (NCBI): domain Eukaryota; kingdom Viridiplantae; phylum Streptophyta; class Magnoliopsida; order Asterales; family Asteraceae; genus Lactuca; species Lactuca saligna. The sequence goes on along the minus strand of NC_136422.1, from coordinate 178,239,072 downwards.
TCTCAATCTTTTATCTTTTCACACAATTGGATATTAACTTTCTTGTTTAGTTTAAAAACATGCAGGGATGTGCATGATAACCTTGATGGACTAGAGTTCGGTTAACATGCTTTGAGGTTTCCTAATCAAGAGATGATGCGTAACGACCCAAGGGATGTGCATGATAACCTTGATGGACTAGAGTTGGGTTAACATGCTTTGAGGTTTCCTAATCAAGAGTTGATGCTTATCGACCCAAGGGATGTGCATGATAACCTTGATGGACTAGAGTTGGGTTAACATGCTTTGAGGTTTCCTAATCAAGAGTTGATGCATAACAACCTAAGGGATGTGCATGTTAACCTTGATGGACTAGAGTTGGGTTAACATGCTTTGAGGGTTATATCGTTGAAATCAATGCTCTCAATCTTTTATCTTTTCACACAATTGGATATTAACTTTTTTGTTTAGTTTAAAAACATGCAGGGATGTGCGTGATAACCTTGATGGAATAGAGTTGGGTTAACATGCTTTGAGGTTTCCTAATCCAGAGTTGATGTTTATCGACCGAAGGGATGTGCACGATAACATTGATGGACTAGAGTAGGGTTAACATGCTTTGAGGTTTCCTAATCAAGTGTTGATGCTTAACGACCTAAGGGATGTGCATGGTAACCTTGATGGACTAGAGTTGGGTTAACATGCTTTAAGGTTTCCTAATCTAGAGTTGATGCTTAACGACCCAAGGGATGTGCATGATAACCTTGATGGACTAGAGTTGGGTTAACATGCTTTGAGGTTTCCTAATCAAGAGTTGATGCTTAACGACCCAAGGGATGTACATGATAACCTTGATGGACTAGAGTTGGGTTAACATGCTTTGAGGTTTCCTAATCAAGAGTTGATGCTTAACGACCCAAGGGATGTGCATGATAACGTTGATGGACTAGAGTTGGGTTAACATGCTTTGAGGTTTCCTAATCAAGAGTTGATGCTTAACGAATCAACGGATGTGCATGATAACCTTGACAGACTAGAGTTGGGTTAACATGCTTTGAGGGTTATATCGTTGAAATCAATGCTCTCAATCTTTTATCTTTTCACACAATTGGATATTAACTTTTTTGTTTAGTTTAAAAACATGCAGGGATGTGCATGATAACCTTGATGGAATAGAGTTGGGTTAACATGCTTTGAGGTTTCCTAATCAAGAGTTGATGTTTAATGACCGAAGGGATGTGCATGATAACATTGATGGACAAGAGTAGGGTTAACATGCTTTGAGGTTTCCTAATCAAGAGTTGATGCTTAACGACCCAAGGGATATGCATGATAACCTTGATGGACTAGAGTTGGGTTAACATGCTTTGAGGTTTCCAAATCTATAGTTGATGCTTAATGACCCAAGGGATGTGCATGATAACCTTGATGGACTAGATTTGGGTTAACATGCTTTGAGGTTTCCTTATCAAGAGTTGATGCTTAACGACCCAAGGGATGTGCATGATAACCTTGATGGACTAGAGTTGGGTTAACATGCTTTGAGGTTTCCTAATCAAGAGTTGATGCTTAACGACCCAAGGGATGTGCATGATAACATTGATGGACTAGAGTTGGGTTAACATGCTTTGAGGTTTCCTAATCAAGAGTTGATGCTTAACGACTCAAGGGATGTGCATGATAACCTTGACAGACTAGAGTTGGGTTAACATGCTTTGAGGGTTATATCGTTGAAATCAATGCTCTCAATCTTTTATCTTTTCACACAATTGGATATTAACTTTTTTTTTAGTTTAAAAACATGCAGGGATGTGCATGATAACCTTGATGGATTAGAGTTGGGTTAACATGCTTTGAGGTTTCCTAATCAAGAGTTGATGCTTAACGACCGAAGGGATGTGCGTGATAACCTTGATGGACTAGAGTTGGGTTAACATGCTTTGAGGTTTCCTAATCAAGAGTTGATGCTTAACGACCCAAGGGATGTGCATGATAACCTTGATCGACTAGAGTTGGGTTAACATGCTTTGAGGTTTCCTAATCAAGAGTTGATGCTTAACGACCCAAGGGATGTGCATGATAACCTTGATGGACTAGAGTTGGGTTAACATGCTTTGAGTGTTATATCGTTGAAATCAATGCTCTCAACCTTTTATCTTTTCACACAATTGGATATTAACTTTTTTGTTTAGTTTAAAAACATGCAGGGATGTGGATGATAACCTTGATGGACTAGAGTTGGGTTAACAAGCTTTGAGGTTTCCTAATCAAGAGTTGATGTTTAACGACCGAAGGGATGTGCATGATAACCTTGATGGACTAGAGTTGGGTTAACATGCTTTGAGGTTTCCTAATCAAGAGTTGATGCTTAACGACCCAAGGGATATGCATGATAACCTTGATGGACTAGAGTTTGGATAACATGCTTTGAGGTTTCCTAATCTAGAGTTGATGCTTAACGACCCAAGGGATGTGCATGATAACCTTGATGGACTAGAGTTGGGTTAACATGCTTTGAGGTTTCCTAATCAAGAGTTGATGCTTAACGACCCAAGGGATGTGCATGATAACCTTGATGGACTAGAGTTGGGTTAACATGCTTTGAGGTTTCCTAATCAAGAGTTGATGCTTAACGACCCAAGGGATGTGCATGATAACCTTGATGGACTAGAGTTGGGTTAACATGCTTTGAGGTTTCCTAATCAAGAGTTGATGCTTAACGACCCAAGGGATGTGCATGATAACCTTTATGGACTAGAGTTGAGTTAACATGCTTTGAGGTTTCCTAATCAAGAATTGATGCTTAACGACCCAAGGGATGTGCATGATAACCATGATGGACTAGAGTTGGGTTAACATGCTTTGAGGTTTCCAAATCAAGAGTTGATGCATAACGACCCAAGGGATGTGCACGATAACCTTGATAGACTAGAGTTGGGTTAACATGCTTTGAAGGTTATATCGTTGAAATCAATGCTCTCAATCTTTTATCTTGTCACACAATTGGATATTAACTTTCTTGTTTAGTTTAAAAACATGCAGGGATGTGCATGATAACCTTGATGGACTAGAGTTCGGTTAACATGCTTTGAGGTTTCCTAATCAAGAGTTGATGTTTAACGACAGAAGGGATATGCAGGATAACCTTGATGGCTAGAGTTGGGTTAACATGCTTCGAGGTTTCCTAATCAAGAGTTGATGCTTAACGACCCAAGGGATGTGCATGATAACCTTGATGGACTAGAGTTGGGTTAACATGCTTTGAGGTTTCCTAATCAAGAGTTGATGCTTAACGACCCAAGGGATCTGCATGATAACCTTGATTGACTAGAGTTGGGTTAACATGCTTTCAGGTTTCCTAATCAAGAGTTGATGCTTAACAACCCAAGGGATGTGCATGATAACCTTGATGGACTAGAGTTGGGTTAACATGCTTTGAGGTTTCCTAATCAAGAGTTGATGCTTAACGACCCAAGGGATGTGCATGATAACCTTGATGGACTAGAGTTGGGTTAACATGCTTTGAGGTTTCCTAATCAAGAGTTGATGCATAACGACCTAAGGGATGTGCATGATAACCTTGATGGACTAGAGTTGGGTTAACATGCTTTGAGGGTTATATCATTGAAATCAATGCTCTCAATCTTTTATCTTTTGACATAATTGGATATTAAATTTTTTGTTTAGTTTAAAAACATGCAGGGATGTGCGTGATAACCTTGATGGAATAGAGTTGGGTTAACATGCTTTGAGGTTTCCTAACCAAGAGTTGATGTTTAACGACCGAAGGGATGTGCATGATAACATTGATGGCCTAGAGTAGGGTTAACATGCTTTGAGGTTTCCTACTCAAGAATTGATGCTTAACGACCCAAGGGATGTGCATGATAACCTTGATGGACTAGATTTGGGTTAACATGCTTTGAGGTTTCCAAATCTAGAGTTGATGCTTAACGACCCAAGGGATGTGCATGATAACCTTGATGGACTAGAGTGGGGTTAACATGCTTTGAGGTTTCCTAATCAAGTTTTGATGCTTAACGACCCAAGGGATGTACATGATAACCTTGATGGACTAGAGTTGGGTTAACATGCTTTGAGGTTTCCTAATCAAGAGTTGATGCTTAACGACCCAAGGGATGTGCATGATAACATTGATGGACTAGAGTTGGGTTAACATGCTTTGAGGTTTCCTAATCAAGAGTTGATGCTTAACGACTCAAGGGATGTGCATGATAACCTTGACAGACTAGAGTTGGGTTAACATGCTTTGAGGGTTATATCGTTGAAATCAATGCTCTCAATCTTTTATCTTTTCACACAATTGGATATTAACTTTTTTGTTTAGTTTAAAAACATGCAGGGATGTGCATGATAACCTTGATGGACTAGAGTTAGGTTAACATGCTTTGAGGTTTCCTAATCAAGAGTTGATGTTTAACGACAAAAGGGATGTGCATGATAACCTTGATGGCTAGAGTTGGGTTAACATGCTTCGAGCTTTCCTAATCAAGAGTTGATGCTTAACGACCCAAGGGATGTGCATGATAACCATGATGGAATAGAGTTGGGTTAACATGCTTTGAGGTTTCCTAATCAAGAGTTGATGCTTAACGACCCAAGGGATGTGCATGATAACCTTGATGGACTAGAGTTGGGTTAACATGCTTTGAGGTTTCCTAATCAAGAGTTGATGCTTAACGACCCAAGGGATGTGCATGATAACCTTGATGGACTAGAGTTGGGTTAACATCCTTTGAGGTTTCCTAATCAAGAGTTTATGCTTAACGACCCAAGGGATGTGCATGATAACCTTGATGGACTAGAGTTGGGTTAACATGCTTTGAGGTTTCCTAATCAAGAGTTGATGCTTAACGACCCAAGGGATGTGCATGA